>NC_139219.1:305154610-305489610 GCF_055691185.1 Crinia signifera | reverse complement strand
CTATTGCTGGATGCCAGCTCAGGGTATCTGCTGTTTTGGCAATTTAATGAATTGTTTAAGCTGTCTTACAACGAGCACAGATGATCTTATTACAACATGGAATTTCAGCCCATGCATGTAAACTCAGTCATACTGTACCTTGACAAGTAGCCATTTTGTGATGTCCAGTCTCCAGGGGAATTAATTATAGTGTACCTCAGTCTTATATCTACATTCACTAAAGGGGTCACTTTCGCTAAATAAACTTAAATTAGGAATAACCGTAATTGCGCAGTGATTGCTCCCTCACATTACTGGGGTCATTTATTTATTTATTATCAGTTTCTTATGTAGAGCACACATATTCCGCAGCGCTTTACAGAGAATATTTGAACATTCACATCAGTCCCTGCCCCAGTGGAGCTTACAATCTATATTCCCTACCACATGTACATGCACACACAGACATTATAGGGTTACTTTGTTGGGAGCCAATTAACCTACCAGTATATTTTTGGATTGTGGGAGGAAACAGGAACACCCGGAGGAAACCCACGCAAGTACAGGGAGAATATACAAACTCCACACAGTTAGGGCCATGGTCGGTAATCGAACCCATGACATCAGTGCTGTGAGGCAGTAATGCTAACAATTACACCATTTATTTATTTATTTATTTACAGTTTCTTATATAGAGCAGCAGATTCTGTTGCGCTTTACAATAGTAGACAGTGATAAGACAAACTGGGTAACAACAGACAGACTTGGAGGTAGGAGGGCCCTGCTGCAAGCTTACAATCTATAGGGATATAGGGGGGAAACATAAGGACAGGCACCAGTAATAGCATAGTTTGTAGGTCCAGAAGGGAAGCTATATAATACATAAGTGCCTCAGAGGGTTATGCATGTAGAACTTAAATATGATAGGCTTGCCTGAAGAGGTGAGTTTTCAGGGAACGCTTGAAAGTTTGGAGACTGGTGGAGAGTCTTAATGTGCGTGGAAGGGCAACACCATGGGTTTGATTTCAACCAGGGCCATGTATGTGTGGAGTTTGTATGTTCTCCCAATGTTTTCTTGGGTGCTCCAGCTTTCATAATCTAAAAATATATATGACCTAGCAAGCAATCAGATTTATCTATTATTTTATAGATTCTTAAACAAATAGTTGGAATTTGATTGGCTGCTTTTTTGCAACACGCCCAAAAAAAAGCAGCCAATCAAATTCCAACAAAGTACACGGTCATTCTTCTATATTCTGATCAATAGGTGTCACTTTTTATTTTTCCATGAAAAATATTTTATTTTGTCTCAGGAAACAATCAGACTGGATGTCCTTACAGTAAGGATTGCTATGTCGCAGAGTGGTCGGACTTTGTTGCGCCAAATTATATTCTGGTATGTCAAAATTTGGAGAGATAAAAAAAAAAGATGCGAAAATAAATCCTATCTAAAAACAGGCTATGATTTATTAATGTGCCGTAGTACTCCGCAGTGCCAGGCGGTGCAAGGACGCACTGGTAATAATAACAGCTACAAACCCAACTTTGGATTAGGTTGTGGTTACAAAGATGTACAAAACGCAACATGCAAGCTATAAGAAATGTATATATATATTTTTTTCATATTTAATCTTCCATCCTGTAATTTGATTGTATTTTATAACGACATGTCTGGTAGACTCCATTTTATTTAGATGAACGATTGTTGCGGGGGTTTTACCTGCTCTAATGTCCACAGCCCGTTTGATGTAATTACCCCGTAAAACGTACTGTATAGAAGCCATTTAAGGATTATTAGGCTCTAACGAGTGCTTAGGATGCCACTGCATTCCAGTACATCATTACAAGTCATTAGGAAGCCATTTTGTGACCTTTCAATTTACCTCACAGAGCTTTTCTCAATCAATTAGTCTACGTGTTCCTCTCTCACCACCAACATGCTCAATGTCCCAAAGAAAGAAACCCGAGGTGGCTTTTCAATGCCACAACATGCATGATTGCCGGCATTCCCACCAGGCCGAGGCCTAGCCGACAGTTTTGATTCATTGCCTCCCTTTGTTTGCAGATATGCTATGCGTAGCATTCAGAGCGAGGAATGCCCCACCGCCATTTCTTGTTTGTTCTGACAACCTCAACTTGCCGGTGGTGAAACTCTCATTGACGGCCAGGAATTTCCTTACACCTGACTGAACGGTTGCTCAAAAAAAAAAAAAAATAATGTTTCTGCCGAAGAATTTATCTTGGCAGAGCATCATTCCATTAAATAGATTAAATGCATCCTGTACAAGATCTTCAGTTTCTATAGTGTTTGCTTGGGGCTGAATGCAGTAGTCCAGATGTTGTAAGCCAAAGCGAACTAAACGTGAAGATTTAACTAGGAAACGCTTCTGTCTGTTCCAGCGGAACTTTGGAACGAGAACACTCAAATTAGATTGTTACTGAGAGAAAGAGAAATCTATCTGTGGTATATATGTAAACACTCATTAGAGAGAGGCACATGAAAGGCGCAATTACACACCTAATTATTACTCAGCTGTAATGTCAGAGTAGCAGGCAGGGAAACTCCGCAGAAAAATGAGGACAGGCTGATTTCACAATACTTCTTATATAACTATAAAAAACCTGAGAACAAGCTGCTTTATGTAAAACAGTTAAAGTTACAGAAGCAAAAAATAATGTCATGGAAGTTTCGTTGGCACATCTTAACGCATAGGAGAAAGGCGATGGCGCGTAGTTACACGGAAGTCAGTTTTGCGGACGTGTTTTCTCACTGCGCCTGTCCTGCAATGCTGTGCCTTTATCAATGAGCCAAGCTGAATGAGGGCCCATGTGCGCATGTGCTATAATGATCAATTACACCCACTGACATCAGCAAGCATTAAAAGCATGACAATGGGTATGAGAAATGGAACCTCATGTTTCCAGTCAAGCCCTACCTGCTTTCACTTCGTGCTACCTGTCCTATTTACCATGACCCTAAGGGCGAGATGTATCAAATGGAAAATGCGGTAAAACCCCGGTTTTACCGCATTTTCCAATGTATCAAAAATGATACCGCACTGAAGGGTATCGCCACCTTTGGGTGGCGATACCCTATAGAAGCCTATGGGCTTCTTTTCGCCGCCCGCCGACGCAAACCCGCCGCCTCGCCGACCCCCCCTCTGGCTTACCTTCCTGAAGGGTCCTCCTGGACCCCGGAAGGTAAGCCCTGCATCCCCCTAGTGAAGCAGCCGGGCATCCTTCCGGCTGCAGGGGGAGGAGGAAGCGCCGGGGACAGCATGCATAGCTGTCCCCGGCGTGAGGGGAGAGCGTGGCGCAGGGAGATGACGGAGACCCCCCGCACACCAGTGTACAGGTATCGCTGGGGGCCTCCGTCACCGCACCGCGATGCCAGCCGCATATGTTAGTACATATGCGGCAGCATCTCGGCGGGGGGGGGGGGTTGGGCGGCGAAGGGCGGCGATGTATTTTAATACATCCCGCCCTATGTTGCATCACTGTATTTTCCTAGCCAATAATTCAGCATACACAGAAGAAATAATGTTGATCAAGGCGCTGGAAGTCTGTATGCCCATTAATGTCCTTAACAGCCATCTGGGTAGATGCTCATAAAAGAGGATAGAAAAAGTGAAAAAAGGTCACTATGGATTTGGATGAGTGATTCTCAGGGATAAAGCAATGGGATACCAGAAGCGTACCCTCACCCACACTGTGACAGAAGTAGGCAAACACATAAAGGTATCTTTATAGGGTCACCACTTGTCAGGAAGGACGAGTGCCCTAATCACCAAAGATATGGAATGTAATCGTACCTTACAGTAGAGATGTGCAGGCTCTGATTTGCTCTGATTTACTCTGATTTCAAAGCAGGATCTTATTGGCTATCAACTGTTAACAACTGTCATGTGATTTGGGATAGCCAATAAGATCCTGCTTTGAAATCAGAGTGAATCAGAGTAAATCAGAACCTGCACATCTCTACCTTACAGTGTTGCAAAACGGGACTTCCGCATAAAGGTATCTTTACCTAACGCGTCAATTAAGTAATTACTCCGTATCCGTACAGCTCAATCGGTATGTGGTAGGAAAACAGGAGAAAGAAGGTGTTTCACTCAATTATACAATTTTTTTTTTTAAAGCAGGGGATAATTGTGCATTTACAGCCCCTGCTTTTTTAAGAAAATACATTTTCTACCCAGAGTGCTGTTAAGGATATCAGTGGGCATACAGACTTCCAGCGCCTTGATAAACATTATTTCTCCTGTTTTGACTCGTCTACTGGAGGACTGTTGCGGCGGCCCTCATTATAATCTTTGGTTGCAGGAAGGAGAAGTTGCGCTTTGGGACTATTTCTTCTTCTTTTTGTGTTAAATAATTCAGCCTACTGTAACAGTAATCAACGCTTACACCAGTATTTTAGTTACATTAAAGTATGAAATAAATGGTACAATTGCTATAAATCAGTAAAAATAGTAAATTTCAAAACTGAATTCTGTCCATGGTTTGCTGTGTCCCATACGTTTCAGCACTGTACAAGGGTTTGGCCAAGCATTAAAGGTCACTAAAATGATATTCAATGATTTACGTAATCTGAGTTTTTTGTTGTAGGTTCTCAATGAGCAGAACACTGCATTCCAGTTATCGGGCAGATAGGCATTGTTACATAAATCGCTTTGCTTGAATGTACTATACCACATCAAAATGCTTTGTGATAACATGTAGACTATGGGGTCTTTGTACTAAGCCTTGAAGAGAGATAACGTGGACTGATATAAAGTACCAGCCAATCATCTCCTAACTGTCATGTCACATTCTGGGTTTGGAAAATGACAGTTGGGAGATTATTGGCTGGTCCTTTGCATCTTTCCACTTTATCTTTTTTAGTAAATAGACAATTTAGTATTTTGTTATTATGTTTATCTGACTCACTGACTTTAAAAAAAAATTAAATAAAAGAGGCATACAATGGATTCAGTTCTTTTTTTTACCTGTTCGACTTTTTTTTTCTATGAACAAAAACTTCACTTCGCACAATCTTATCTCACACCCAGTATCGTGTTCATTATCGTGTTCATTTGCTTGTCCTTGAAATACGAGGTGGGTCGCTGTTTGGTCTCTATTTGCACAGTAATTATCCAGTCGGTAAACAGTAGTCATTGACTGATTCATTTGGGAAGAGTTAGGGAAATTACCGTAGTTTCCAAAAAACTGAAAAATTCATTTAAAGTTGGAGTGTGTTCTTCAGGAAGACTGAAATGATTTAACGATTCTGTGCTACCCGTTACTGAGTGCTAACTGTTCATATATAATAATCCTATATAATAAAATGCTAACACTACGCCTCACCTCTATAAGGGGGGGGGGGGGGGGTAAAGTGTTTTACGCTGACATTACTGTTGTGTTGTTCTGTCATTTTGGCGTTAAATAATAAGCTATAGTTGATTTAAAAGTCTAATTTCATCTAAGAAATCCAGTAATGCAAACCATTTTAAAAGAAGTATCCTACAGAATTCTGAGCTGATTCGTTTGACAGTGTGAAAGCCTCAGACCTGGTATTTTGAACCCATGACTCTGCAAAAAGAGGCGATAGGCTGTCTCCCTGTGTGATGTCACCCGCCAGAATCAGGAAATAACAGGAAGCACATTGGAAGGAGTGGAGAAGCGATTTATCATATTTACAGAACAGTGTATTACAATTATGGAAACCTCCAGTGGAGGAGGGGATTAGAGGGGAGGCTGAAATTGGCAGACAAATAACTGGGGCTGTTAAGGATGCAATAATCTATAAAAACATTGTAAGGATGCCTGCAGCCTCTGGTTTCCAGTGTACCTCACAGCAGATGACCATAACAGAAACAGCCAGTAAAGTCCATTTAAAATGATATCACACTGTTTTCTATGGGTGAACCGGTTTCAGTGTGAAAAAGGCATCAACAGGTTAGAACCCGGTAATAAATCGTCTCCAACATGCAATGTGAAAGGGGTTTATATCAGACCTGGTTCGGAAATGCTTTCAAATTCCGTGATAGAGCAGGATTTGCGGTGTGAAAGCAGGATTACAGTTTCTCCCTGGTCTATTGAGTAGCAGGTCTGGAGTCTGGTGATACAAGTCCCAGACAGAAGTAATCAAACATACTTGCAGCAATGGAAGAAGAACCTCCTCTTTCCAGAAACCAAGGTGATATTAGAATTATTACATGTATGTATATTCTGAATGTAGACTTATAGGTAATGAACAATGAGTTGGAACGAGTAACCTGTGTTCCAAGCATGTTTAAACTGCATTACTCATATCAAATAGAGATGTGCGGCGGCCACTTTTTCGGGTTTTGGTTTTGGATCTGGATCTCCCTTCGTGTTTTGGATCTGGATTGGTTTTGGCAAAACCACCCTTGCGGGTTTTGGTTTTGGTTTTGGATCTGGATTTATTTGGAAAAATGCTAAAAATTGCTAAAATAATAGTTTTCAGGCCTGTTTTTGCCCCTAAAGTGTTATTAAGCTCAATAATATTAGTTTCCACTCATTTCTAGACAATTTTGATCACTTCACAGCTCACAAAATCGTTTTCATTTACTGTAGTAGGGCCATAAGGTTATCCCGATGTAGCTGGATGACTAAGCTAGGCGACAGCAGTGGGCATCACATACATGTGGACCTTACACTTCCAACCTGGCACATGTCGGAAGCAGAGCAGCACTACAGGGGCAGACATTGTGGCAGTTTAATAACCCCCCCCCCCCCCCCTTGTAGCTGCACTCCTCTTTTAGAACCTCCACACCATTAGCAAGAGAAGAGAACATTTGATTAGTTTAATATCTAACAAGACCCCTATCTGGCGTGAGGTCACGTGGTTTGTGAAGATACCTCCTTATCAAACTTGATCAGACAGGCTAGGCGTACGTTTTCCATTTCCTCCCTCACCACTTCACCACATTACATGTGTTCCTCCCGAAGGCACGCACTTGGTCTAGTACACTGACCATCAGCAGCTGTTGGGACTACTTCTTCCCAAACATTTATCAATCCATCCATACTATCCCAAAAGGAGGATATACTCTGGATGTCACTGATGACATCTATTCTTCCCCAATAGAGAAGGACCGATCTTCGTTCAAAGCTATACTAGTAGCTGCGCTCCTCTGGTAGAAGATCCAATCAAGTACCAAAACCCCTGTTTGGCTTGATTAAGCACTCTTCCTCATGTTCAGCCAAGGAGCAGTGGGCGTTTCGTGCAGCACTTATTTAGTCTGCAAGGTAGTATCTGATTATATCAGTTTAATATCTAACAAGACCCCTATCTGGCGTGAATAAAATAAATCACAACACAGGGCTTAGGGCTAAATAAATCACATCAGGGCACGGGCCACAGGACAGCCCCTGGACAGTGGACACTGCAGCCCCTGCGTGTGAGCACTGCAGCACGACACAGGATATATGTCGTCACACTGGACACAGGATATATGTCGTCACACTGGACACAGGATATGTCGTCAGTCGTCGCACAGGACAGGACACAGGATATATGTCGTGAGTGACTTGTGACACTGGACAATGGATAAGATATAGGCCGTCACACTGGACACAGCCCCTTGTATTAATGCTGCCCCTGTACACAGTGTACTACTCAGCAGCACTGCAGCCCCTGTGTGTGAGCACTGCAGCACTGAGTTAGTTAAATCACAAAAAAAAACACAGGGTTCAGGGCTAAATAAAATAAATCACAACACAGGGCTTAGGGCTAAATAAATCACATCAGGGCACGGGCCACAGGACAGCCCCTGGACAGTGGACACTGCAGCCCCTGCGTGTGAGCACTGCAGCACCTAGTTAGTTAAATCACACTACAGGGCTCAGGCCACAAGTCTACAACACAGGGCACAGCACAGCACGGAGCACATGGCACGGAGCACAGCACAGGGCAGTGAGGGCAGGTCACGGAGCACAGCACGGAGCACATGGCACGGAGCACAGCACAGGGCAGTGAGGGCACAGGTCAGGTCACGGAGCACATGGCACAGAGCACAGCACGGAGCACACGGAGCTTCCCAACCACCCTCTTCCCTCTCCAAGATTGGAGTGAAGATGGCGGGCGCGCGTGCGTCTTTTATAAGATCCCGCTCCCGCGAGAATCCGACAGCGCGATGATGACGTTCGGCCTCGTTATTGGTCCGGAATTCAGGCGGGAACACCCGAGCCGGCTCGGATCTGGCCCGGATCCCCGATATTCGGATCTGTCGGATCTCGGGGATCCGGACCCGCTCATCTCTAATATCAAATAGTGGCCATGTGTTGCAATGAGGGAAACGATGTGCACTTACCCATTATTGAGTGACGGCTCATATAAATAATATGATGCAGGAAAATAAAACCTTGTCTTTCTGCTTAAATGCAGTTGTGCATCTTATTCAAGGACAGCTCACATTCTAAAATACTTCCATCTGATGGATTATACTTTCACAACCCTGCAGATGTCACCATCAGGGCTATAAATAGGCTTGTGTCACCAATGCGGTAGTGCCCTTGGGGTGGCACTGCCACCATCCCTCTGCTCCTGCATCTGTATAGCAGGGCACCTAGAACAGCACCCTACAGCTAGGGTCACTGCTGTAGTGTTATGATGATGGCAGTGCCACCTATCCCAATGGGTGCAGCGTTATGTCCGCAAGTATTCAGGTGGGCGGGCGGTGGCTTCTGTAGGGATAGTAACAATCTTGGTACCACAAATCTATGGCCTTCCCCATAAATACTGGTGCATTTCAGCAATTCAAGGCACTGTCCCACTGGCTAACACTTATTTTTAAATTTACAAAGATGGGAGTTCTATTGAAGATGGACTGTTGTCCATAGCAACCAGATTCTATCTATTATCTTCTAGAACAAAGATGACCAAACCTTTCCTCTGGATCTACCAACAGTTCATATTTTCCAGGCCAGCTGTGGATTTGTAGACTGTGTTGGTTAAGAATGATTTCAACACATGTTTGAAAATGGTGGTCTTGAAAATTGGAACTATTGGTAGATCTCGAGGACCTGTTTAGCCGCCACTGTTCTAGAAGGTTCTAAAATATGAAATTTAATCTGGTTGCTATGGGCAACATCCCACCTTTATTAGAACTCCCATCTTAGTAAATTCCCCCCCTTGGATCATTGGACTTGCATACGTGCTATGCATATATTCTAACACTACAACTGTCAAAACAATTCTCTCATATGACAACGTTCCTTTTCCATATTATGCGTTTTAATCTCTGTTATGCTGAACCATTTCACGGCTTCGTTGACAGTTTTTATCCGTGACTAGCTTGTGTGTTTTGACTCCATTCCAGCTGATTTCTTCTCAGGATTTCTGGCTAAAAATTCCATTTTAAATATTTTTTTTTTTTTACCTCTTCACCGCTCAGAATTCAGCATTGTCATCGCAGATTCTCCGGTATACGATTTCAGCCACAATACTGCTCAGCGGAGAATCAACTGGTATCTGCACTTCTCTGTGTCACGTGCTGCTGCTGGCTTCTGTTGGGACAGACTATGTGTGGAAAGTGGATGAACCGCCCTGTCATAATGTAAAGCGTGCAGACTGTTTTACTGCTGATGCACACGGACAGATCTGTCTCTTATGCATCAAAGCTTCTGTTTCTGATAACACGCCAGAGGCTCCGTATACGGTATTTCATTCCTCATACAGTACACGTGTTTAGGATGTGGAGCTAAGGTGTGGTTGTACAGTGTACTGTCAAGCAGAGGCCATCTGAGGACACGGGGAGATTTATCAAAGCTTGTATAGAGATAAAGGTTTATGTTGGGTACACACCAGAACGATTTGGCCTCAATTCCCCCATTTTTCGATACAATCTCAACCGATTGTATGTACCGATTGTATTCCCCGCTGGTCATTGGTCATTTTGCAGTTAGGATTATTTGAAAAAGATCGCTTCAACTGGGTACAGATCGTGATCGGATCGTATGCAGATCATGTGCTCCAACAGATCGTGTGCTCCAGCAGATCGTGCGACTATCATATCATCGTCTCCAGATCTGCTCACGATCATGATCGTTCTGGTGTGTACCCTACATAAGATGTATTATTGGCCGTTATAGGGGATATATGCATAGACTAATGAGTAGCTCATATATTTAGGAATCGTCATTGACAATCAGTGATTCATAATCATCAATGGTTTATGGCCTACGGTATGTCGAACACTTTTGCCATCAAGGGGAGACAACCCGATGGCATAGTATAATCAATTATATTTTTTACAAAGTCCCGGGACTCTGATCAAAGCTCCTCCCCCTGACACCCACAAAGCCCCACGTTGAAGCTGTGGTTGGCCCGCAGGTCAGTCACTGAAAGATCAAGGATACCATTGGTGGGTGAATATAGCAAAATCCTGTCTTGCAAATTAAAAAGCATTCTGTGCGTATAGATGTGTCCGGGTAGCAAAAATGTCCAGATCCCGCCGTAAGCCGCTCCTTATTGAATTATTTTTTGCACATCTGGCATTGTTTTAGGCACGCCTGCCTTTTACTTAGAACTCCCACTAAACAGACGATTACGTTACTTGTGTAGTTTCATGGCACCATGCGTCTGAGTCCCCTTGCGGGGCACGCTTCGCTCGCCCACGCTGCGGGCTCGGTGGCTCGCTACGCTCGCCATGCTATCTAATATCAACTCCATGCCAACATGGATAGTGGGGGTATGAACTATCCATGTTGACATGGAGTTAAGTTACTTTATTTTAGATTTTGTGGCGAGCGTGAAACTACACAAGTACCACAATTACCACCTCCAGTCGCCTACTTCCTGTCAATCAAATTGCGAAAGGCTAGCGAAGGAAAAACTTAGCAGGATCCCTTCACTAGCGGGCATCGTGCACGCTCATTGCGGCCCATACACATGCGCAGTTTATCGATAATTGGTCACTGTGCAAAGTCGCACAGGTCTGAATTACCCCCCCTAATTACATAGGAAAAATCTCGCACCTGCAGTTAAAAACCCGTAACTGCAAGATGTTTGCCAGTTCTGCACCTCACTGAATACGTCCCTATGAAATCAGGAGCACTTTCCACATTTTATACAGTACATGATCTGTCTCTGGCTGTCAGTTGAGATGATTTTTTTTCTTCTGTAATAAAAGTTACACTTTGTAGAACTGTACATAGCTCATAGCTTCCTTCTCTCTCATGTAGCTTAGATTTGGCTAATTCCTGGTATTATTATTTTATAGTCGGAGTTTAAGCCTCAATTTGTCACTGTGCTGCTATAAAGGACAATAAAGTACAGAATATAAAGGCTTTATGGTTTGCACTCACCTTTGACAAAGATCAATGTTTTTTTGGCCATAAACAGAAATCCACAAGGCCATTATTTTCACACAGCGCCTAGTGGTCTTTTTGTCCTTCTCACAGCTATCACTTTAATGGATTTGACACATGATCTGTAACCTGGTGGGGGTCACAGAGACCCGCTGTGAGAAACCACTCTCTGCAAACCGTACGGGGATCATGCTGGTGGTTTCCCAGTCACTATAAATCCTGTTTAATATAGTTTATTCGTATTAGATTCCTCGTTTGGATCTCGATGCCGATCTGATGACTTTCAGTGACTGATTTAGTTGGACTCTTCGTTCATGGAAACGTTCGTGATAACCAAGAGTGGCAGGAGGTTTTACAACACAGATCTGGCGAAAACTCATTTTCTTTTGTGCTCGCCATTGGAACCATTGTCAGGAGACCACCCGGCTATCATACTGTACAGTATGTGACTTCTATTCCTTTCCCTGGAGATCGGGAGACGCAATGGGAAAAGACAAAAGGGATGGGGCTAAATGACCTGGTGGGCAAGCTTTATCTTGGTTTGATGACAAGGGTTGGTTATGTCAGGGAGCCATACGTTGTGTAGCAGTAAGCACTCCTGGGAGTATTGACTGCACTCTCGGGAATCCTCAAGGTCTCTTCCAAAGTCAAGCACATTTAGAGCCGGGTACATTGTCTCATTGGCCCTTATTCTGGTTGGTGCGGTAATATCCGCATGCGTTCGTGCCGCCGATGTTTTGTGACAGCGCATGTGCAGAGGCGTCTCTGCGCATGTGCGAGCGGGGCGTACGGCCAAATCCCGCATGAAATGTGAACACTCCGACCAGGGGGTGGAGAGGGGCGTGAAGGGCTATTTGGGCTCATTACCATATGCGTACGCCCCGCGTTTCATGGGCGTTCCCATGCAAACGCTGGGCGTACGTATGGTAATGCGGCCGTGGCGCACGTGTAGGGGGCGGACATATGACATCGCCGGATGTCAGCTGCCCGCCCAGATCCCTGCTTTTGCACGGAAAAATGTCTGTGTGGTCTGAGGTTGCGGGAGCTGGTGGAACACTCGGTCCTGCATTCGATGTTCTGCGACCATCGAATGATGGGGGAGGTTCCCTGAGATGGAGGAGGCGTATTCCATGAAAAATACACGTGCGGTCCGTTCGGACAGCTTCTTGCCGCGTACGAACGGAGTTGCCGATCCGTATGGAAGGCGGGGTTTCGCACGCACGGTCCTGGCCGCATATTCGGATCCGGCCGCACCGATCAGAATAAGGGCCATTATAGCTGTAGCCTAAGAGATTGTTTAGTACCTGGTACAAAGGAATATATTCAATAGACATAGGGCCAGATGAATCAAGCTTCAAAAAGTGATAAAATGAACAGATCATCACTATTGGCCCCTGTTTATGGGACCACCTGCCAAAGGGATAAGGTCACTAGGTCGAATCTATGAAGGTCGAAATACACTGGGTCTTCCACTGAAGGTCGACTTGTGAAATAGGGTGATCTGGCTAAGGTCGAAAGGGTTGGAAAGTTGACACAAGCATTAGGTTGACAATGGGAATGTCGACAGTGAAAAAATCGACATGAGTTTTTCATGGTTTTTTTTAGCCAACAGGCGGTATTTCATACCCTACCATCCACTACAGCGTGGTGGGAGAATATAATAGCGTGCCCAGCGCAGCGAGCCATGAGAGGGGACATGGTACACTTATACGTCGTCCATGGCGACAATCGGGACAAAAAAACATGAAGCACTGAAGTAACATCTGTAATTTGCATAATATAAAATTATACAGAGCAGCTGATTGGTTGTCATGGGCCACTCCTCCTCTGGCTCACATCCCCCTTATCACTGCTTCATGCATCTATAAACTACCCCTGAGTTTTCGATGTGTTTCAGAGCTATGAAGTGCAAAAAAACTTCTGTGTGGAGGAGCCCTTACATTTAACATAAAAGTCTACAATTTTACTATATTACTTTAATAAATACTTGTAATATTTCTTATTATTAAAGCCTTTCTTGTTATTCCTCAATGGACAAATTTGCTATACTACAAAACAATGTGTAATGTACTGCAGCTCACTGTATTATGAAAGTAGTGATGTTTATCAGGTGAGTACAGCAAGAAATACAGTATCTCCAAGCAAGATCTCACTGTTGTGCAAGCCTCTTGTAGAATCAGAATCAGCTTTATTGGCCAGGTATACTAGGAATTTGGTTTGGATTGTTGTGCAACAGCCGTTTAGGTAACAGTTAAACAGTGACAGTACAGATATACATAACACATACAAGGTTATGCTCGATGTGCCCTGGGGATTGTAGACGCACGGAACATATTAGCTGAGCTGCACAGCGCCTAGGCAGCCATCAGCAGCACAACTGGTCATTGCAACCAGGGGCGTAGCTATCATAAGGCAGCCCCTGCTGCTGCTTGAGGGAGCGGGGGCTGCGTGGGCGCCGGGTGCTGGCACCAGCCACTGCCCTCCGACCATCTACTTACTGTGCCCCTGCCTCCCCGCCGTGTCTGTATCGCCGGGAGTTGGGACCGCATATCTACTAATATGCGTCCCGGCGCCTGGCTCCTTAGAGTCAAATGTACATAACAAAATGGCCGCCTCCTTAGAGCAGACCGTTTTTTAAGATGCTAGAGGAGGCAGCGGCGGCCTCCTCTAGCATCCTTACAAACGGTCTGCTGTAATGGACATTTTACTCAAGGAGCCAGGCGCCGGGAGATGCAGTCCCAACTCCCGGCTGAATATAGATGCGGCGGGGGAGGCAGGGTAAGAACAGCGCTATATATATGGAGGGAGGGGGGCGCCGATATTATCCGGCGGGGGGGGCGCAAAAATTGGCGCTACGCCCCTGATTGCAACAGCCAGGTAGGTAACAATATAATCAGAGACAGTACAGTTATCACATAGGGAACACCTACCCGCCGAGCTGCACAGTGCCTAGGCAGCCAACAACGGGACCACTGGTCATTGCAACAGCCAGGTAGTTAACAATATAAGCAGAGACAGTACAGTTATCACACAGGGAACACCTAGCTGCCGAGCTGCACAGTGCCTAGGCAGCCAACAATGGCGCCACTGGTCATTGCACACAGCCAGGCATACTTGCCTACTTTCAAAAACTAGTTTCAAGGAGATTATAGTTGGTAGTAGAATTTTGCACAGCGCCCCATTGAGAGGGCGTGTCATGTGCCACCCACAGGGCGTGCCTAGTTCCATATGTGGAGAGATTGTGAAAAGAGATTCTGAAAGTGGCACCTAGAAGCGTGGGGTGTGCACTGCTACATCTGAGAGGAATCTTATATAATTACTTATAAATGACTTATAAATCTTATCAAATGTAACAGTATAATGTGGGCTAGGTGAAATGAGGGAGATTGCTGGACTAATTGGATGCTGGAGTGCTCCCTAGGGTGCACGGACAGGCGCTACCACGGGTGCTATGCCAAGAGCAGCTACTTGATAAAGGGCTAGTCAGCCCCAAGGTAACCAAAGTAAAAAAGAAAAGAAGTGGCGCTGATGTTGATGAAATAATCACACAAATATTTAATGTTAATTAAAACAACATTGCATATGGCAATTGTATACAAAAATACAGTAAAAAAAATGTACAATGGAAAAATATAAAAATACAATAAAAATTGTGTCAATAACTGGACCAGAGGCTGAATGAAATGGACCCAATGGGTATTGCTTGAAAAGGAATTGGGTAGCTGAGAAATTCAAATTGCCCTGTGGGCTGATAATTACCACTGTTGGCAGTTGTCATCTAGTTCCAAAGCTTGTAATGTGAAATGGTCCTCAAATGGATGCGACTGTGGGGCCACAGAGGGTCAGGACCCCAATTGATGTGATGGGGTTGGCAGCTGGTGAAGGGCCGCAAAGTGTCTCTCACGTCGCTAGAGGCTCCAATATGGAAAGATAACCATTTGCAGGTGTCCTCAGGGTTGGTGACTTTTAAGACCGGCTGGTCAATGATCTCAGTTGTATGAGACCAACCTTGATTCCTGCTTGAGGTTGTAGCTGTATGGTGCCAACAATGGTGCGCCTCAGGTGCGGGATGTTTGGAGGCTGTTTGGCTCTCAGGGTGGGAAAGAGCAACCCAGGGTGTTGGGGATTCCAAATGGTGGGTCCAAAGGTGGTCAGCTTATCCTGGTCCAGGCTGAAACTAACGCGTTTCGCTGCTTGTAGGAGTGCAGCTTTTTCAAAGGTTGCTGGACTAATTAGGGAGAGAGGGAGATTGCTGCTATTTCAAGGAGTCTCCTGCAGAATGCAGGAGGGGAGGCAATTATGCAGCCAGGTAGGTAACAGTTAAGCAGGGACAGTACAGTTTTAGGTTGCTATGCAGTGTGCAAGACAGGGGAGACACAGGGGCACAAGATGCACAGCAGGCCTGTAATTCCAAACTAATCAAATACAGACAAAACATTTTATTTCATTTGTTTATTTAATGGGCTTATATTTGAAGCTTCTTGAAAAAATGAATCATATGGAAGATTTGTCAGCATAAGATGAATCCAGTAATAATGTACAGCTGTAACCTCCCAGTTATTATAGAAGTGGCTCAGAATCACTGTGCGCTATGTAACTTGGTGACATGTCTCTTAATATTTCATTTCCTTACTTGTGTGCTCTGATTTACAAGACCTGTAATAACTTATTTGTCACACTTTGGAACCGTCAATATATCAACATGTAAAACAATAAGGATAATGAATTATCTGTAACTGGGAATACAGAGTGCTGCTGTAATCCTAATAACAGACTGACGTGTTCGATAACATCGTTTGGGAAAGGCAGATGCTTTGATAAGTTACAGTGTGATGCACAGGTAGGTTAATATAAAACGATTTCACAATTATTTAAGCTACATTAGGAATGAAGGTACTTGTGTAGTTTCACGGTGCCACCGCGCGCACAGTCTGTGTTTGAAACTTGGCAGCTTGCCAGACTCTGTGTTTAACTGTGCGCGTGCCGCTCTAGCTGTTCTCAGCGCAGTGCGTGCCTGCTTTACATATGTAATCTAAGTTATCAGCGTAGCGCCAGGCAGCAGCAGCGCGCGCTGCCCAGCGCTGTCAGGTCACTGTGGTACTTGTAGTTCCACAGTGAAATAGACAGTCCTGCACACCGCTGACAATGGGGGCATGTAAACTGGACACACCGATAACGTATGGGGCTTCTAAACTAGACACCCCGGCACACGCTAAAATTTAGACCCTAAGCGTCTAAATCCAGACTCCTTGCACCCCGGCACACGCTAAAATTTAGACCCTAAGCGTCTAAATCCAGACTCCATGCAAACCGCTAAGAAGGGGGCATCTAAATTTAGACGCTAAAGCGTCTGAATTTAGTTGGGTATAGGGGTGCACTGTGCGAAACACTCTTAAACCTCTTCACAATGACACTAGTCGACGTAACAGCTGTCAACCTTGTTAATTCCACTATCCCCGCCACCCCGACCGACCTTTTCATACCCCCACTATCCATGTCGGCGTGGAGTTGATCTTATAAAGTGTGGAGAGTGCAGCGAGCCACCGTGCCCGAAGCGTGGCGAGCGGCCGCATATACCTGTGAAGTAATCCGCAACCCCTCGTGGGGCTCGCTGCACTCGCCACGCTTCGGGCTCGCCACACTTTATAAAGTCAACTCCAGACCGACGTGGATAGTGGGGATATGAAGTAATACGCGTCCCCTCACGGGGCTCGCTGCGCTGGCCATGCATTGGGGTGGCGTGGATAGCGGAATTAACAAGGTCGACAGCTGTTACGTCGACTAGTGTCATTGTGAACAGTTTTAAGAGTGTTTTGCACAGTGCACCCCTATAGCCCCATACGTTATCGGTGTGCCGGGGTGTCCAGTTTACATGCCCCCGTTGTCAGCGGTGTGCAGGACTGTCTATTTCACTGTGGAACTACAAGTACCACAATGACCTGTCAGCGCTGGGCAGCGCGCGCTGCTGCTGCCCAGCGCTACGCTATTAATGTAGATTACATATGTAAAGCAGCCACGCGCTGCGCTGAGAACAGCTAGAGCGGCATGCGCACAGTTAAACACAGAGTCTGACAAGCTGCCAAGTTTCAAACACAGACTGTGCGCGCGGTGGCGCCGTGAAACTACACAAGTATCGGAATGAAATATATAGTATGAAGCATATGAAGTATTGAGAATATACGAACTATCAGAACAAAGGGAAACAGAAAGGACATCTTTTATAATACAATGTTCATCACAATCTAAGAATTATTCACATTATATGTTTTGAGCGCGGTGTGCGACAGGTGATACCTTTTTCTGTCATATTTTATAGTTGTTATTCATTAGTCTAGATCAGGGGTGGCCAAACCGGTCCTCGAGATCTACCAACGGTCCATGTTTTCCAGATCACCTAGCTGGTGCACAGCTGTAGTCAATACTAACGGTCACATTTTCAAACCTGCTGCATTCACTCCTACTATAGATCCACAGGTTGCCTGGAAAACACCCCTGGTCTAGGTGGTAGGAGCGCAATTGAGGAGAATAAAGACATTTTTTTGCTGTCTACAAGTTTTAAGAGGTTTGGCGACCTCTTTTTGATATGCTCCTTTGTAGCTTCTCTTGGCGCAGTTGAAATGGTCGCTTTTACACTGTATAATCAGCACTGCTACAATGGGCATTATGTGTATAAGCGGCACTTCTACAATGGGCATTATGTGTATAAGCGGCACTTCTACAATGGGCATTATGTGTATAAGCACTTTGGTGGCTTAACTATATTGTATGCGCCCCCCAGCCGTTATTTTAGCAGCGCCCCCCATGTCCCACGGCCGCCAATGCCCCCTCCCCCTGTGCCCCCCGTGCCTCCCAGTGCCCCCTTCCCCCCGAGGCTTACCTCTCCAGGGACCCGCAGAACTTTTAACCTGTGCAGTCCCGGCTCCCCTCTGCTCCTGGCTTCTGTAATGAAAAATGGACCATCACAAAATGTCCGCCCCCATACAGCAGACAGTTTCAGAGAACAGTCTGCAATATGGGGGCGGACATTTTATGATGGACTGTCTCCATACCATCAGAACAAGCCAGGAGGGGAGCCGGGACCGCAGCGGAGGGGAGCCGGGACAAATACAATCAAATCTGCGGGTCTGTGGCGGCGGCATTACAATAGCCCCACAGCTCCCCGGTGCCCGCACTTACAAAGCGCCTCCCTGCTACCGCGGAGGCTGCAGAGCTATTGTTACACCACTGAAGCACTGCTACAATGGGCATTATGTGTATAATCAGCACTGCTACAATGGGCATTATGTGTATAATCAGCACTGCTACAATGGGCATTATGTGTATAATCAGCACTGCTACAATGGGCATTATGTGTATAATCAGCACTGCTACAATGGGCATTATTTCACTGCTACTATGCGCATTATTTGTATGAACGGCACTACTACTATGGGCATTATTTGTATAAGCAGCAATACTACTATGGGCATTGTGTATAAGCATCCTTGGTACCATGGGCATTGGGTATATGCAGCACTGATAATATCAGCATTATTTCACTGCTACTATGCGCATTATTTGTATGAGCGGCACTACTACTATGGGCATTATTTGTATGAGCGGCACTACTACTATGGGCATTATTTATATAAGCAGCACTACTACTATGGGCATTATTTGTATAAGTGGCACTACTACTATGGGCATTATTTGTATAAGTGGCACTACTAGTATGGGCATTATTTGTATAAGTGGCACTACTAGTATGGGCATTATTTGTATAAACGGCACTACTACTATGGGCATTATTTGTATAAGCGGCACTTCTAGTATGGGCATTATTTGTATAAGCGGCACTACTACTATGGGCATTATTTGTATAAGCGGCACTACTACTATGGGCAGTATTTGTATAAGCGGCACTACTAGTATGGGCATTATTTGTATAATCGGCACTACTACTATGGGCATTATTTGTATAAGCGGCACTACTATTATGGGCATTATTTGTATAAGCGGCACTACTACTATGGGCATTATTTGTATAAGCGGCACTACTACTATGGGCAGTATTTGTATAAGCGGCACTACTAGTATGGGCATTATTTGTATAAGCGACACTACTAGTATGGGCATTATTTGTATAAGCGGCACTACTACTATGGGCAGTATTTGTATAGGCGGCACTACTAGTATGGGCATTATTTGTATAAGCGACACTACTAGTATGGGCATTATTTGTATAAGCGGCACTACTACTATGGGCAGTATTTGTATAAGCGGCACTACTAGTATGGGCATTATTTGTATAAGCGGCACTACTACTATGGGCATTATTTGTATAAGCGGCACTACTACTATGGGCATTATTTGTATAAGCGGCACTACTAGTATGGGCATTATTTGTATAAGCGGCACTACTAGTATGGGCATTATTTGTATAAGCGGCACTACTACTATGGGCATTATTTGTATAAGCGGCACTACTACTATGGGCATTATTTGTATAAGCGGCACTACTAGTATGGGCATTATTTGTACAAGCGGCACTACTAGTATGGGCATTATTTGTATAAGCGGCACTACTACTATGCGCATTATTTGTATAAGCGGCAATACTACTATGGGCATTATGTGTATAAGCGGCACTTCTACAATGGGCATTATGTGTATAATCAAATGGAATTGGGGGTTCTGTTGTATGACCATGCCCCTTCCTTATGAGATCACACCCCTGTTTTTCTCTGCATGCCTTCGGAGCACATGATTCCCTTATAGAATATGGCAGGTAGGGCACAAGTTTACAGTTTGCAGATGGGTACCGAACACCTCAACACAAACCCTGGATCCACCTATTGGGGCAGATGTATTATAAAGTGGAAGGTGATAACACACCAGCCAAACAACTCCTAACTGTTATTGCTGATTGGCTGAGGCATTATCACAAGGGCAGCTACATGTGTATTATCCTAGGACACCTGGAAAGTTTAATAAGGCCCTGACTATACAGTACAGTACATAGCAGTTATATAGCTATACAGTGCATACCAGTAACATACTGTAAGTATACAGTACATACCAGTAACATAAGTATACAGTACATACCAGTAACATAAGTATACAGTACATACCAGTAACATTAGTATATGAAGTACATAACAATTATATAGCTTTCTATACATTACACAGTACATAGCAGTTATGTAGCTATACAGTACATAGCAGTTACATAACTATACAGTACATAGTAGTTATATAGCTATACAGTACATAGCAGTTATATAATTATACAGTACATAGCATTTACATAGCTATACAGTACATAGCAGTTATATCACTATACAGTACATAGCAGTTATATATATAAATACAGTACATAGCAGTTATATAGCTATACAGAAAACAGTACATAGCAGTTATATAACTATACAGTACATAGCAGTTCTATAACTATACAGTACATAGCAGTTATATCACTATACAGTACATAGCAGTTATATATATAAATACAGTACATAGCAGTTATATAGCTATACAGAAAACAGTACATAGCAGTTATATAACTATACAGTACATAGCAGTTCTATAACTATACAGTACATAGCAGTTATATCACTATACAGTACATAGCAGTTATATAACTATACAGTACATAGCAGTTATATCACTATACAGTACATAGCAGTTATATAGCTATACAGAACATAACAGATATATAACTATACAGTACATAGCATTAAACATCCCAGCATCTCATGTGTAACCTTTGCATGTCATACTTATACATTCTTAACTTATATAATTAAACCTGAAATAAAGACTCGGAGGCATAGGTTTGGCAGAAATTGTTAACTGATTTATTTGTAGCAAGATTTTAAGCTAGATTGATTTATTTGTTTTAATTAGTTAATTAATTAATGGTGGCCAAGAAAGAATGGCTAACTATAACTCCACCCCACTTTACGTAATTTGGCCTAACTCAAAACCAACGGTATCCAACTACACCTAACACATTGACAACCCACCCACCCAGCCGGGTGGGGTCGCTGTCCCCGAGTGGGTGATACAGCGAAAGGCCTAAGCCAATGGGAGGTGAGAGCACCGTAAAAAACAGGCCAATAAACTCTCAACATTAACACGTAGAGTGAGCTAATTAACTAAATCTGCCGTTCTTTCCCGCCAAAGCGGGGGATTCCACCTACAATCCCCCCGCCCCGCCACCATCTAGAACACTGAATCAACTAAACTGAGCAGACCCTCCAAGAATATATACAAACCCTCGCTCACTAAATGAACCCTGTCAGGCCGGAATAGATGCTGGTAACTAAATCTAATCCTATCATGGGAGGCCACTGCCCCACCATTGGCCAGTACCCAACGAGCAACAGCTGCATTGAGCTTTTTCCTAGCCTCGTCAATAGCTCTGGGATCTCTAGCCCCCCTCCAAATCAGTCGAGGGATCACGAAGGACCAGATAATAGTGCAAAATGCCAAGCTGATTTAATGGCAGCAAGATCCTCTAAGATCATGCTCCGCAGCTCTAACTGGGACATCTTCCCGAGGTCGTTGCCCCCTAAATGGATTACCAAAACAGTCGGCAACCCGTATCTTCGGACATTAACCAATAGGAAAGACAGTAGGTCCCTCCAACGCATGCCTCGGACACCTAACCACCCGGGAACAAGCAAAGGTTGGACCCTCGCTGAGACTGACCTAGCTGCCCAATGCACAAAGGAATGGCCAACTACCCAGATTTTGAGCCTATCGGTTCCCAGACCTAAGGAAAGAGACGTAAAAAAGAGGGGATTAGATTGGATTCAGAAACGAAGATCGTGTACATATTAGGAGGATCTGCCAAAAAAGAAAAAATACATTTTTGATAATCGTAATTAAGGCACAAAATAATTAAGGTGCCAATAGACATGCTCCAATCACAATTGGAGCCATACCAGGACACAATGGGAAAGAGACAAACAGGGGAGGTTGAGGTAGTGGAAGGTAAAGAAATGAAGGGTGTACTCGGCCGGAGGAAAAACGACTGGACCTGCTGAGGGACTCTTAATTGGACTATAACCGAATTAGTGAGCCAGATTCAGTCCGTCAGGTCAGGCAAAAAGCGAGAAAACTCCGGACGCTGGCCCAACGGCAGAGCTTAGCTACACCCCGAGTAGGATGGACATAGGGTAAGGGGAAAACATATGACCAGTCAATCCAGAGGCAGACACACAGACGCACAAGCACAGGAAACCTTCAGGGCAGGAGGTGAGGTCTAATGTATTTCCTATAACTTGCTGAGCGCCATCTGCCTAGGGACTTGATGTCAGCAACTGGCCAGCCAGCTGCTGCGGCCGAGGTAGCAGCACCTATGCGAAATGAATGAGTACCAAACTCCCGAGGGGAGAGCCCCAAACGTTCCAGGCAGGGACCCATCATCCAGCGAAACTGGTACACCGTCACTGGTGACCCATCATAATGCACAAGCCAAGAACCACCCTGAGATGGCCTGACCCCCACATACAATGATGCCAAAGCTACCGGGCAAACTGAGGCCGAAACAGCCGGCGTCAATGCAGCCCACCTGCCCCTGGCTGACTGGTCAGTCTTGGACCGCCTAATCCTAAACCACAGAGCCCCACTATCTAACCAAATGTCGGACACTAAAAGTACAGCGTTGCGGGACTTAGCAGGAGCAACGAGCTCCGAAATTCTAAAAGCACCATGAAACGCCATGGAAAAAGCTAACCTAAACAACAGGGTTTCGAACGCCGAATCAGCGCAATGATGAACTACGTCAAGTAAGGAGGGGAGGAGCAAGGCATCGATAGGCCTGCAACTATCGGGGCAAACTGGGGCCATGCGGGACCAGCCCTTCATGGCCTTGACTACCAGGAAACACTTAGTAAAATCGGGGAAACCCTTGAGCCTAGCAAAAAAGGCTATACCCACTAAATAGCACGCGGCCACTGCCCTGGATTTACCCATGCAATACAGTGACCACAAAAAGGATAGCAAGAGACGTTGACCCCACCTACCTGACTGAGTAGCCCCGCCAGCGAAAGCCTCCCATTCTGTCCAGGCCGTCCGATAGTTCCTAAGGGTAGCAGGGGCCAGTGAGGATTCGGCTAACCCCTCCAGTCCGGCCCGATCACCTGCCAAACATAAGAGGGGCAGGGCACCCCCACAACATGAGCCTGGGGCGCAAGGTCTCTAAAGCGTTGCCATTGGAAACGGGAAAGGGAATCAGCAATCTCATTCTCAACACCTGGGACATGTCGGGCTCTAAACAAAATGTTGTGATGCAAGCACTGCAGGGAAAGCTGCGCCAACAAACGCAAAACCAAGAGTGACTTGGCCTTCTGGTGGTTTATAGCGTGAACGGCGCTAAAGTTGTCACACCAGAACAACAGGCTCCTATTTGCCAAGCGCGGACCCCAAATTTCCATAGAGACCATGATAGGAAAGAGCTCCAGCAACAACAGGTCCCTAGTGAGGCCCTTTTCAAACCAGTCACGTGGCCATCTCTTGGCACACCAGTGGCCAGCCAAAAAACAGCCAAAACCCCCAGAACCAGAAGCGTCCGTGTAACACTGCAGCTCAGCATTGGCAACCGGGGGAGCCAACCAGATCCGCACACCATTAAAGTCCTCCAAAAAGGAGGCCCACACTCCCAAGTCACGCCGAATTTCGGCGGACAAACGAACTAGGTGGTGCGGCCTGGTAACTCCCGCCGTGGGCCGCTCGAATCTCTTGCAAAACAACCTCCCCATGGGGATGACCTTGCAAGCGAAGTTCAGTTGGCCTAAAACTGACTGAGCCTGTCGTAGGGTGACCTTGCTTCTGGCCCTACATAGACTTAACGCTTCGCCCAGCTTAACCACCTTTTTTAAGGGCAAGCTGCAAAGACAGTTCACTGTGTCTATCTGGATCCCCAAAAAAGACAGGCAGGTAACGGGGCCCTCTGTCTTATCATCAGCAATAGGAACACCGAATTGTTGGAAAAGGGACTGCAGGGACAACAGTAGGCGGGCACACCGATCAGAGCCGGCCGGCCCGACACAGAGGAAGTCGTCGAGGTAGTGAGCGAGCCCGCTCTCCCCAGATGACTGTTCCACGCACCAATGCAGAAAGGTACTGAACCGCTCAAAAAATGCACAGGATACCGAGCACCCCATCGGCAAACATTTGTCGATAAAATACTCCTCTCCTATGCGGAAGCCCATGTACCGGAATGCATCGGGATGAAGTGGAAGCAAGCGGAAAGCCGACTCAACATCGACCTTAGCCATGAGAGCGCCTCGCCCAAATGACCGTACCATAGCCAAAGCGTCGTTGAAAGACTGATAAGTCACCGAACAACACTCGGCAGGAATGGCGTTGTTGACAGAGAGACCCATGGGGTAAGAGAGATGCTGAATGAGACGGAACTTCCCAGGGGACTTCTTAGGGACAACCCCCACCGGTGATATGACTAAGTTTGGCAGCGGAGGCTCAGCGAAAGGGCCGACCATGCGCCCCAACTGAACCCCCTTTGATACCTTTTCCAACAATACGGAAGGCAGGGCGCGCGCGGATTGCAAATTCCGGAAGGCACCACCTCGCACTTCCCCTGCAACAGGAAGACGAAAACCCACGCTGAAACCATCTCTTAGGAAAGCAGCCGCTTCCTTGTCCGGATACGAGAGGAGCCATTCAGCCATGGCTTCCTCCCGAACCGGTGTAAATGCCCTAGCAAGAGGCCCCACCCCAAGCAGGCTTGGGGGCAGCACCAGAACACGCCCCCGGGAGGGGCAGGCTCCCTGAAAGCAGGTAACATAGAAACATAGAATTTGACGGCAGATAAGAACCACTTGGCCCATCTAGTCTGCCCCTTTTTTTAAACATGTTACCTCAAACCATATTTGATCCTTATTTTTTTTGTAAGGATATCAATATGCTTATCCCAAGCATGTTTAAATTGTACTACTGTATTTGCGTCTACCACCTCTGTTGGGAGGCTATTCCACTTATCTACTACTCTTTCTGTGAAAAAATTCTTCCTCGCATTTCCCCTGAATCTTCCTCCCTCTAGTTTCAGTGCATGTCCTCGTGTTCTGTTGCTCCTCTTCCTGTGAAGAATGTCTCCCACCTGTACCTTGTTAAAGCCCTGGGTAGCCGCTGGGTGGTTCCCTGAGCAGTTAATGCAAATGTGCTTGTAACGGCACCAGGAACCCAATTGGCAGGTAGAGTTATTAAAGGCAAAACACTTGCCTTTGGTGGCCCCAAAAGGTGCTGACTTCCCCACGCCAGTGAAGCGGCGAGCGGCGGAATTATCCGCCGCTTGCCGCTGTTGTGGAATGGAAGCAGGTGATGTAGAGGGAACGGCCGCTCCAGCCTCGACAGTATCTAAATGCATGCGAGCCACCTCCATCCAAACCTCCACGTCCTTGCAGTCCAAATCTAAAATGTGCAAACAGTCCTGCTTACGCCAAAACTGCTCATCATATGTGCACCAAGCCGTACCCCAGTACTTGCGCTGCATCTTGTGGATCATATGTATATAACGGATAACGTTGATGTGCTCGTCCGGCCGGTCCTCCAAGTAACATGCCGCGAACACGCAAAAACCTGCCAACCAGTTGTCGTAGGACCGGTAGGCGTTGGAGCCCACGCCACCCTTGTCCTTGGCGGCCTTAAAGGCCTTCTTGGTGTCCTCGGTCAGGCTGAACACATCAACGTAATCGCCCCTTTCGATCTTTACTCTGCAACTCTCGCGCAAACCCCTCAACACTGCCGTATAGTCGCAGTGAACAACCCCTGGGAGATTGCGCCGCTTCCTCTCTCTGCGGGACATAGTGGACACCCTCTTACGCTTAACATGGCGAGCCCGCCTCCCAGCCTCCTTCTTAGCATACTTGGCTGCGCGTTTGCGGGCCCTTGCTGCACTACCCACGTCTGACCCCCCAGCTGAGGAGGAAGTGGAAGAGTGGCTACCTCGAGAGCCCCCCGAAGAGGAACCCCCATCCGAGCCTTCCCCACCATCTGCAAAGTCCTCACCTGCCGACTCCGGTTGGGCTGCCCACGTGTCGTCATCATCATCACCGACATCCAAACCAGCTGCATCAGCCCCATACGTGTCCTCATCATCGAATGTAGGCTCTTCTTTCACATATTGGGAAGGGGAGGGAGCAGGGAACCTCCTTCTCTGCCCTCGAGACCCTCTATGACCGCTAACCCCGGGTCCGGGCCTTCGCGGTGTAGTGGCCCCACCCTCCATAGTGGCAACTGCTGACCCCATGTCTCTAAAAGCTCTCAGAAACTGGGAGCAACCTGGCATGGGTTCATCGGGGGAATGCGAGGACCTTCGCCGGGAGCCCCGGGGACCCCTGGTACCCGCGTCCATACTATCCACTAGGGGCACCACAGCCCCGGCCACAGACGACAGGGCAGCAGAGAGTGCTGAAGGATCAAAGGCCGGAGCATGAGACCCCGCCGCAGGGCCCCTCCTGGACCCTGAATCGGATCCGGAGTGACTCCCACGCCGTGAGGGCCCCTGCCCACTGCCATGGTCCCTTGCAGGTCTCACCGCTAAGCCCCTTCCCCTTAAAGGCCGGTCCCCCAGTCGAGCCCAACTGGGGACATAATTCGTGGAGACCAGAGGTTCCCCTACATTGTAGCGCTGCCCCTCCCTCCTGGCCCGAACAGGGGATCCCGAATCACCACTGAGTTCAGGATCCCCCACTGTCCTGGATCTGCTCCTCCACCCGGGCCGTGCTTGCGAGCCGGAAGGCAGCGCAGCCTCGGGACACAGTGAGATCCCTGGGCTGCCTGCCGCATCCAGCAGCACCGTGACGTGTTCCCCCCCCCGGCCAACCGCAGGAGAGCCGGGTACGGAGGCCCGCGCCACGCCTCTTGATGACGCGGCCCCACCGCGCGTCACCCCAGCGCCTCTCCTCACCGCCAGCCGCGTGGATGCCCGCCCTACTGCTGCAAGCAAGCGGCCCACAACACCAGCGGCAACACCACGGGCACGACGGCGAGAGGCTGGAGCCGGGGGAGTTATCACAGGTGAGGGCGCGCGAGAGGGGAACAATTCAACGCCGTCCCGGCCGTTGTCAGCAAAGGGAGCGGGCGGCCGGGCAGAGCGCCTAGGGCATAGTGAAGGAGACCTAGCAGCCATAGGTACAGGGGGGAACTGACCAAGGGGGGCAAACCACGCTCACAAATACAGAATGGAGAGGACCCAAAAACGTGGCCACTCACCAAGAATTCAGCAGGAAGAAGAGAAAGTCTCCTCCTCTTCCTGCAATGTTAATTCAGTCAACCTGCCCAGACCTGTGCCCCTATTGGTTCTCCGAGTCACTTGCACTCAGTGTGACACCCAGATGGAGGATGTTTAATTCACTCCATGTCTAGTGCTGGCATTACATTACTCTTACATAGCTATACAGTACAGAGCAGTTATATCACTATACAGTACATAGCAGTTATATATATAAATACAGTACATAGCAGTTATATAGCTATACAGAAAACAGTACATAGCAGTTATATAACTATACAGTACATAGCAGTTATATCACTATACAGTACATAGCAGTTGTATAACTATACAGTACATAGCAGTTATATAGCTATACAGTACATAGCAGTTATATAGCATACAGTACATAGCAGTTATATAGCTATACAGTGTACAGTACATACCAGTTACATAGCTATACAGTACATAGCAGTTATATAACTATACAGTACATAGCAGTTATATAACTATACCGTACATAACAGTTATATAGCTATTCAGTACACAGTACATAGCAGTTATATAGCTATAATGTACATAGCAGTTATATAGCTATACAGTACATAACAGTTATATAGCTATACAGTACATAGTAGCTAAATAGCTATACAGTACATAGCAGATGTATAACTATAAAGTACATATCAGTTATATAGCTATAGAGTATATAGCAGTTATATAACTATTCAGTACATAACAGTTATATAGCTATAAAGTACATATCAGTTATATAACTATACAGTACATAGCAGTTATATAACTATACAGTACATAGCAGTTATATAGCTATAAAGTACACAGTACATATCAGTTATATAGCTACAGTATATATTGTACAGCACATAACAGTTATATAACAATACAGTACATAGCAGTTATATAGCTATACAGTACATAGCAGTTATATAACTACAGTATAAAGTACACAGGCCATAACAGTTATATAGCTATACAGTACATAAGTTATATAGCTATACAGTACATAGCAGTTAAATAGCTATAAAGTACATATCAGTTATATAACTATACAGTACACAGTACATAACAGTTATATAACTATACAGTACACAGTACACAACAGTTATATAACTACAGTATACAGTACACAGGCCATAACAGTTATATAGCTATACAGTACATTAGTTATATAGCTATACAGTACATAGCAGTTAAATAGCTATAAAGTACATATCACTTATATAACTATACAGTACACAGTACATATAAGTTATATACTGTAGCTATATAGTACATAAAGTAGCAGTTATATAGCTATATAGTACATAAAATAGCAGTTATATAGCTATATACTGTAGTACATAGCAGTTATATAGCTATACAGTACATATCAGTTCTATAACTATACAGTACATAACAGTTAAATAACTATATAGTACTGTACATAGCAGTTATATAGCTATACAGTACATATCAGTTATATAACTATACAGTACACAGTACATATCAGTTATATAACTATACAGTACACAGTACATAGCAGTTATATAACTACACAGTACATAGCAGTTATATAGCTATATAGTATACAGTACATAACAGTTATATAACTATACAGTACATAGCAGTTCTAGAACTATACAGTACACAGTACATAGCAGTTACTGAGGCGTAACTATCGTCCCGCAGCCCCCGCCGTGGCGGGGAGGCGCTAAGGGTATGTGGGTGCCGGGGGGGGCTGCGGGACGACAGTCACTGTCTGGCTGCCTGTGTGCACCGTCCGGATCCCAACTCTTCCGGCTATTGCCGCAGCGCTGCTCTCACTGATACAAAAAGTGACACTTGGAAAATGGCTGCCCCCATACCGCAGACAGTTTTTCGTCTGCTGTATGGGGGCAGCCATTTTCCAAGTGTCACTTTCGTTAGCAGCAGTAGCCGGGAGAGCCGGGACCCGGCGCGGACGGATGCGGCCCAAGGTAAAATACACACGCACACAAACACACACATACACACACACACGCTCTCTCCCCTCAATCCCCCCCCCCCGCGCGCCTCGGCTCCCCGCTGCTTGTTTTTTGTTTTTTTTAGAGGGGGGGGGGGGGGCGCCCCCCTGCATTTTTGGCAGGGGGGTGCACAATTATTAGTTACGCCTCTGAGCAGTTATATAGCTATATAGTATACAGTACATCTCTTATATATTTGGCTACATCTGTCACTCAAAGTGTATCTGACTCTCTAACGCTGGGTGGAGCCTCTGATTAACATGACAGAGAACCAGCCCAGTGAGACCACAGTGCCAGACACCCTCTGCCTCCCCATGTTACATGACACAGCAAAGACACAGCTACTCACCAGACACACCAGGTGAGTGCCCCCCCCGCCGCCCCCCCTCCTGTGATTCGCGGCACACCCCCCCCCGTGACCCCCCCTCCCGCGATTCGTGCCACCCCCCCCGCGCGATTCGCGGTGCACCCCCCCCTCGACCCCCCCCCCGCGATTCGCGGCACCCCCCTCCCGCGATTCACGGAACACCCCCCCCGCGACCCCCACTCCCGCGATTCACGGCAAAAACCTCCCCCCCTCACGCAATTCGCGGGGCCCCTCCCACGATTCGCGCGCTCCCCCGCCCCTGCGAACCCCCCCTACCACAATTCGCGGCACACCCCCCCCACACGATTTGCGGCAACCCCAGCCCCCACGACCCCCCCTCCGGCGATTCGGGGCACCCCACCCCCGCGAACCCCCTCCTCCCGCGATTCGCGGCAGCCAGCCCCCGCATCCCCCCTTCCGCGATTTGCTGCACCCCCCCGCGCCCATCCCCCCTGCACCCCGCGTGACCCTCAGGCGATTCCCGCCACCCCCCTTCCCGTGATTCGCGGCAAACCCCCCGACCCCGCAACCCCCCCTCCCGCGATTCGCTGCAACCCCCGCGCCCCCCCCTCCCGCGATTTGCAGCACCCACCCCCGCGATCCCCCCTCCCGCAATTCATGGCACGCCCCCCCGCAACCCCCCTCCCGCGGACACCCCCCCCCCAGCCTCCACGATTCAGAGCAACCCGAGGATCAAATGGCGCATGCAAAACACTGACATGGCTATGGTCGACAATGAAAAAGGTTGACATGAGTTTTTGAAGATTTATTTTTCACTTTTTGAATGTTTTCATATTCATTCTCATGTGTCGACATGGACACCAATGAAGTGCCACACTTATGTCAACATTTAAATGTGTTGACCTTTCTGTGTCGATTTTTCTTGTGGCGATTCGCGGCACCCCCCTGCGACCCCCTTCCCGCGATTCGCAGCACACCCCCCGCAATTCGCGGCACCCCCCGCGACTCCCGCGATTCGCGGCCCCACCCCGTGACACCCCCCCCCTGCGATTCGCGTCACCCCCTCGCGCAATTCACGCCCCCTCCCACACTTTGCGGACCCCCGCCCTCCCGCGATTCGCGGACACCTGCGCCCCTCCCTCCCTTGATTCACGGCAGCCCCAGCGCCCCTCCCGCAATTCACGGCACCCCTAAGTCCCTCTTTAGTCCCCTGTATACTCACACACCTCTATCACTACCCAGCTTCCTGCTCTCCTGAACCGTAACTTCCACCACTGGGGAGTCGCTGACGCTGTTTTGCCCACATGCCCCTATCATGCCTCATAGCCCAACCTTGTGCTCTCATGCACCCTAACTCCCACCCAGTAGGAGGAGACACTGACTCAGGGCCACCATCCTGTACTGCCACGCTGGACCCTCACCCACTGGCAGAAGCTGCACAGTATCTCCCACCCTCCTCTTTAGTCCCCCTTATGCCCACACACCCCCTTCCAAATCATATGCTCTCTATTTAACACATTTCACCTGTAACTCAAGTTGCAATACAGGCATCTTTCATACAATTCTAACCATCTTTCTCATATACAAATGTTCACAAATTAAGGGGGCGCAGCCCCTTACGACGGTGTGAAGAGCGCCCGTAGGGCGCGATGAATCACCTAGTATCAGTTATATAACTATATAGTACATATCAGTTCTATAGCTATACGGTACATAGCAGTTCTATAACTATACAGTACATAGCAGTTATATAGCTATATAGTATACAGTACATAACAGTTATATAACTATACAGTATACAGTACATAGCAGTTATATAACTATACAGTACACAGTACATAGCAGTTATATAGCTATATAGTATACAGTACATGCCAGTTACATACCTATACAGCACTGAAGTACTGAAGAAAAAAAACAGACATACAAAACCAGAAGTCAATATACCGTAAACAATGGGAAAATCGCATTTATGGCTAGCTGGCCACACCGAGTCTTTGTGATAACAGTACACCATTATTTTACTATTAGCATTTCCTAATTGAATTTATCAAAACAGATATAATGTGGTAATATAAGGAAGCAATTCATTACAGGCAGGAAGTAATCAATTTGTTTAACTATCCATGTAATTCTTAATGGCTTCCTAGCCGTAACTTTAATTTTTAGATTCAGTGAGCAGTTCCCATCACTAGGTAGGATGTGACTGCGGGATTTAAACATTTAACATTTTAAAATTTTAAAATGTTTTGCTGACATTTGTATTTAAGTGGACTTGATTTTGTGGAGCACGTGACATCGGCGCCTGCCGCCATTTTGTTTAAAACCCAGCAGCCCCCGAATGACTCCTGGGCCACGTGAGTGCTGGGAAGAGGAGAATTCCTTCAATGGTAAGTTACCATTGAAGGATTTCTCGTGTAGGCACTAGAGAACACATGTGCACCTATGCACATCTGTTTGCCGCCCTGCACAGGGTCCCAGGTGGCACGGGGGGTGCGTGTGTTCAGGACGGCGACCTTAAAATGCTCGCTGGGCTCTGAACACACGCAGTTCCCAATAGCAGGGTTCCCCAGCAGACAAAAAAACCCAAACACAATTTACATAGGATTTTGTATTACAGCAAGTAGAAAACCATAAAACTACAACAAAAACCCCTAGAGAGTAGGCAGCTGTATGTCCGTCACGGGCTATTAGCATGAGAACACCCAGCGTTCTCATGGGAACGCCCATGAAATGCTGGGCGTTCCCATATGCTAATGGGCCAGCCCACCGCCTCCCCCCCACGCACTGCTATCACACGCATGGGTGCGTGCACCCAGCGACCATGCGCATGTGCAAAAGTGCACATGTGCAATGCAAAAACACCGGCCCCGTGCAAACGCACGCAGGCCTGCGAATGGAAAATTGGACATTGTAGCATCCTAAAACAACAGTTAGGCCCATGTATTTTTCATCCCATCCACGAGTGTACCAGGAGGAATGCAGTCTTGTGTGGTTAGGGCATGACATGCCACTGTGGAATATGTGGCCGATTCAGACGTGCTGATTGACAGGCAGGAGGCGCTCCGGGGTGGACACCTGGAGTTTCATGGGCGTGCCTACAAAACCAGTGGTCCCGCCCATAGAATCGTTGGCCAGACCCAAGCGAGTGCAGGTGTCAATCACGAACAGAAAAAAAATCATTTAAGTAACCATCATCATCGGTCACCATCGAAACAGCAGCCGCAGTTTCTCTTTCTGAGTATGGCCTTCCTACGTGGTCAATCACTGCCACACCCACTACAATCCCATAACACCATCTCCATGCGTGCGCTAAGACTACTTCCTGTGATTTCCCAGTAACGCCCACAATTCCAATATAATTCTCCCTGCATGCAACTTACCTTGTAATTGCGACTCTGCCAGTACACAATTCGGATGAATGCAGTGTGCGGTATAAACGCATTCGCAGTCCGCTGCATCCAGAATCCGCAGTAGGTAATGCCACTGATAACTGAGGTATTACTGCTGCCGCACAACACTTTTCCTTTCTGTGTATGCAATAGCATATATGCTGCCCCTTGGTCGGTGTAGGTTGCGGCCATGGAGCTGTATGTATCGCGATATATCATGATGTCCCCCCCTACCTCAGGCTGCTGGTGCCTGATCTGAGTCTGTGTGTATACGGTAAATTGGAGCTGCTGAGGAAATACAAGTCCCAGCATAACCTGTGATCAGTATCTCCTTGTCCACTTGTATATACAGTATATAGTGTTGTAACATGTATTGATTCTGCGTGTGGCTGCTGAGGAACTACAAGTCCCAGCATACCCTGCGATCAGTGTCTCCTTGTCTGTGTGGGTGTACTGTACATATAGTGATAATACAATGTGCTGGATTGGCGCCAGCGGCGTAACTATAGCACCGCAGCCCCCGCCACCGCGGGGGGGGCGCTGTGCATGTGGCGGCGCCGGGGGCTGCGGTGCTATAGATACACCCCCCCCCCCCAATCCCCAGCAGACTTACCTATCTCGCTGGTCCCGGCGGCTCCGTTCTTCTGCTGAGGACCACCACAAAATGGCCGCCCCCATATAGCACACAGTTCTCTGAAACTGTCTGCTGTATGGGGGCGGATATTTTGTGGTGGTCCTCAGCAGAAGAAGAACGGAGCCGCCGGGACCAGCGCGATAGGTAAGGCTGCAGGGGATTGGGGGGGGGGTTTGCATGGGCGGCGGGGGATTGGGGGTGCTTGGCGGGGGGGGCGGCGGGGGGGGGGCACCCCCCCTAATGGCGGGGGGCGCCCAAAACTTAGTAAGGCCACTGATTGGCGCTATTATACCTGTAGCTCTCTAACTTTTCAAAGGAGCGACAGTCATTGGGGGGGGACCAAATGACTGCCGTCTATGACACCTAGTTTCGGCCCTGCAGACACATGAGAGGCACCAGCGTGCATTCTGTAAGCTCTGGTGGACTTACTTCCTCCTGTATTCTCATTCCTGTTTTTATAGTTTATTTTTGCATTAGGGAAGGTTTGTAGTTGTCTCTGGTTATTCCGCTCCAATCCTCCAGACTAATTTCCTGCTTCTCCTACTGTGTCATATAAATTCATTTCCCAGCCGTGGGTGTTGGAATAACGTCTATACACAGCGATAAAATATGATGCCTTTATAACAAGATCCCCCTGAACAATGAGCTTTGCCTTTAGTAGACTGTATAAGGATTACAGGGGATGGGGTGGAGGGATTGTAGTGTCTGATTTCTGGAATGTAATAAAGTAGCTTATGTATTTATATTTGTTTTTCACTGCATGTCATTCAATCACCTCGATATCCTTATAGAACGAAACACACAAGGATATATCTAATGTATGTGACAGAGCAGCAGCAGATTTGGGATGACTCGTTCTTCCGACATCTATCTTATTAAATGACAGAATGCCTGCTGCTGAGCCTGTGTACAGAGCTTACTATCGGTCATACACTGGGGGCACTGTTGTTATTATTATTATTCAGGGCTGCCTACTTTTAAAGTCTCCTCTAGAGTCAGCAGCACTTCGGGGGGCGGGGCCTGAGGTAGACGTAATCAAGCCCTGCCCCCAGTGCTGCAAATCCTGCAATTCGCCAGTCTTCAAGGAGGGGCGGGGCTAAATTACATGATTTGCATACTTAGCCCCGTCCCTCCCTAAAAAGCAGTGGATCGTGGGAAATGAACGCTGCCGCTGGTGGGGGGGGGGCAGTATCTGGGAGGGTTGCCGACCTTTCCGGGGGGCCGGGTGGAGGACCCGATTTTCGCGAGCCTCCTGGCCATTCCAAGAGGGTAGGCAACCCTGTTATTATATTTATTATTATTATTATTATTATTACTAAATGAGCCGATTTAACCATTTGTTGTCTGCAATTGTGCAACCATACAACAAGCCTATTGTGTTCCTTAAATAAACCACATACCGTGTTTCCCCGATAATAAGCCCTACCCCGATAATAAGCCCTACCCCAGATTTTGGACGCTGGTCCAAAATAAGCCCTCCCCCGAAATTAAGCCCTATCATTTTCCCCATGTAATTTTATGTATTCGATATGTGTAGCCCCCGCTCAGCCCCCGCTCAGCCCCCGCTGACTCCCCCTGACCCCCGCTGCCCTCCGCTGCCCTCCGCTCACCTCCTCTAACTCACGCCCGCTCACCTGCAACACGGCAGCTCCCGTTCCCAGGGATGCATTGCGGTAGGCGTGACGTCACGTGTTGCAGGTGAGCGGGCGTGAGTGAGAGGAGGTGAGCGGAGGGCAGCGGAGGGCAGCGGGGGTCAGCGGGGGTCAGCGGGAGTCAGCGGGGGCTGAGCGGGGGCTACACATATCACGCACTGCAGCGGGGGTCAGCGGGAGTCAGCGGGGGCTGAGCGGGGGCTACACATATCACGCACTGCAGCGGGGGTCAGCAGGGGTCAGCGGGAGTCAGCGGGGGCTGAGCGGGGGCTACACATATCACGCGGCTGGCTGGCTGCTGCTCACCACACAGCGCCGTCAAGATACCGTTTAAGTACGGTAATAATAAAACAAACAGGTGGGGGCATGTAATTAAATACATTAAATTATCTGGATCACTGGGATGGCATTTCTTAAAGGCACAGTGGGGCATTTTGTAAAGGCACAGTGGGGCATGTAACATGGAGCATCTATTAAAATAAGCCCTCCCCCGAAAATAAGACCTATGGTCTTTTTTGAGGAAAAAAAAAAAATAAGACAGTGTCTTATTATCGGGGAAACACGGTAGGAAACTAAGGGGCTGATTCAGACGCGTTCACTTCATATGGGACCAAATTCTGGGTGGGAGGGGGGGGGGCAGCATCAGGGAAGCGCATGCGTGGTGTTGCCTGTTTGGGGCAGGTGGCTGACATCACACGATGTCAGCGCCCGCCCCGTCTGTGCTGATCAGCGACGGAAATAAAAGCTCATCCAGACTGACTGTTATTTCTGAAGGGTAGAGAAATGAGTCGATGGTTGGCGACCATCGAATGATTTCTCTCCCCTTCGTCCGCTTGCGAGGGGATGTGTTCTCCTACACGTAAGCTGACCTGTAAGTATATGCAGCCTAGCGATCCGGTCTGAATTAGGCCCTAAGTGGGACACATCAAAGCTTGGAGAGAGAGAAAAGTACCAACCAATCAGCTGCTGCCGTTTTATAAATACAGCCTGTAAAATTAGAAGATGATTGGTTAGCGCTGAAATCCCTCATGTAAATATGATTGGATGGTGAGCCTGTTATGATGGGTTTTGGACATATTTGCACTGTTGCCAATAGGTGTGTAGCCCTACACATCCATTCGCACACCGTGCACATTGATTCGCAAGTCGAGGTGTCACTCTAATGGGGCGGGGTCTTAAGTGATTGCTGGTTGGCCGAATTTGCGGCAGCTGTATTCCCTGTTTGATATATCATTCTCTCTGTACTGTTTGCTACTAACTGACTTTCATAAAGGGGCATATTGGTTGCCACAGAACAGTCGTTTCCATACACTATGGCCCTTATTCTGGTTGACTCACTCGGGCGCGAATTTGCATCCTTGCGAGTCACCCTAACCCCGCCTTGCGAATGGTTAGCCGGCGCCACCCGTTCAGATGCGGGATGCGTTCGCAAGGCTTACGAATGGATGTTTTACATAAACATCCATTCGACTGCCAGTAGGAACCTCCCCCATCTTTCAACGGTCGACAACAATCGAAAGATGGTGAAGGCGCACGCATATGTAAGGGTGGTCCAGACCGCCCTTACATATGTGTGTACAAATGCAGGGAATTGGGCGGCCAGCTGACATCCGGTTATGTCAGTTGACCGCCCCCCCCCCCCCCCCCCCTTGCATGTGCGTCACATTAGCTTATGTAATCCCACGTTTTCACGGGAACGCCCATGAAACTCTGGGCGTTAACATATGCTAATGGCCCAGCCGGGCTCCCCATGCCCCCATCCACCCCCCGCTCCCAAGACTGGGTGTGTGCACCCAGCAAACAGACTTTACGCCGAGTTTCCATGCCCCCAGCATAAACACATGCTCATAAATGCTGCTGCACATGCGCATATGCAAAACATCGGTCCCCGTGCAAATTGGCGGCTGCTGCAAATGAACCAGAATAAGGGCCTATTACCAATGCTGGACGACCGACACTGCAGGTATATATAAGAAATGTAAAGTAGCACAGATTATTATTTTCGGTTTCACTAGGAGGCTTGTGTGATGCGCTGCCTAAGGCCTCATTACTGCCTTCATTATTTTATTTGACTCTGTGCTCTTTTGATATCTTTTCACTGTTGCATGTATCATTTACTGTATGATGGTTTATTTGCTGTTTTTTTTTTAAAAAAAAACATGCTTTATATATGAAAGGAACCCAGCTACATAAAAAAAGCTCCCACTTTATACTTCCCAATATTGGGCAGATTCTAAATCGAAAACAGGGGCAAAGTCATGTCAAAGTGGCCATCTTACCCCCTGTGGGTGTGGCAATTTCCATTGTGGGTATTTTTAACCAATGAAATGCAGACATTTTTCATGTTGTGTGCAGTGGAGGTTCCTGCTTCCGTTCTCTATGGTATTGGGGTTCCTTCTAAACCCCTAAATATATTTGTGGCATATATTATTTTATGGATGTGGTCAGGGGCATTTTCAGAGGGGTGTGGTATAGCACCGCGACAGTCGGGATTCCGACAGTCATTAGCCCGATGTTGGAATCCTGACTGCGGGACTCAGACAGCGGGGGGGGGGGGGGAGCAACGAAGCCCCTTGCTGGCTCGCTGCGCTAGCCACCCTGCGGGCACAGTGGCTTGCTAAACTTGTCACCCATTTTATTCTCCCTCTATGGGGTCGTGGACCCCAATGAGGGAGAATAGCCATTGCCTGTCTGTCGGGCTTTTAGCAGTCGGGATTCCGATGTCGGGGTAATGACTGTCTGAATCCCACCTGCCAGTGAGTCATACAGCACCCTCTGTCCTAACCCCATCCGCTCTACCAGGAATAGCAGGTACTTGTTTCCTAGCACGGCGCCCACGATTTTCATCGTATGGCATCGTATGCATTGTATTGCATCGCATGCCATATAGCCGCATGCGATGCGATACGATTTTAAATTGTATAAGCACCCTAATGGGTGTTTTCAATGTTAAATGCCCCCCTATACGATTTTTAATTGTAAAAGCACTCTAATGGGTGCTTACAATGTTAAATGCACCCCGACTCCACCCCCACTATAAATGCCAACCCGAAGCGGGGCGAGCGTAGCGAGCCCGCGAGGCATGGCGGTACGCGTCCTCCGACCTTTTCATACCCCCACTATCCATGTCGGCATGGAGTTGATTTTATATAGTGTGGCTAGTGCAGCGAGGCGAGTGCAGCGAGCCCCGCGAGGGGACGCATATTACTTTACATGTATTCCGCGTCCCCTCGCCACGCTTCGGGCTCCGTGGCTTGCTGCGCTCGCCACACTATCTAAAATCTACTCCACGCCGACGTGCATAATAGGGGAATGAAAAGGTTGGAGGATGCGTACTACCGCCCCTCGCGGGCACGCTGAGCTTGCCACGCTTCGGGTTGGCCTTGATAGTGGGGGTGGCATGGGGGTGCATTTAACATTGTAAGCACCCATTAGGGTGCTTATACAATAAAAAATCGTATAGGGGGGCCATTTAACATTGAAAGCACCCATTAGGGTGCTTATACAATATAAAATCGTATCCCGTCGCATTGTATGCCATTGTATGCCATATACGATGGTATACGATTTTAAATTGTATAAGATCGGGTCCCATCGCGTCGCATCGAATACCATATTTAGGCTTATGGTATATGCGATGGGCGTCGTGCTAGGAAACAAGTACCGAATAGCAGAGTGCTCAAACCTACTACGCATGTGGAGATCTCTGGAAAAAATGGCACGGTGGCCATTTTTTTCGGGGAATTTCCGCACTAGCCACTGGAGGGTAAGTATTTCAAAACTAGGTGCAATGTATGCGGCAAGGCCCCCCCTGTGAGTCAGGGGCCCATGTGCAGTGCACACTGCACCCATTATAAATACGCCACTGGATGTGAGAAACAGTTGATCCACTTGGTATTTAACCAATGTCAGTGATCAGACAACAGGGTTAAATACAAAAACAAGTTTTAAACGAGGATGTCGAGGAATGAATACGCAACAGTTAGTGATAAAGGCTGCATTGGAAACCAGATATGTTTTGAGTACCCTGATGTCAGATAACGCCGTATCTGGAGCTGTTCAGTCCTGAATTTCTAGTACGCTATATCGGAGGATGTGAGAAATGTGTGCTGGGGCAGCCAGCATGAAAACATGTCATTACAAGAGCAAACACAGCACAGTCTCTGTGTCACTATCTGTTACCTTTGTATTCATTGGCTGATGGGTTTTTGTTGTTTTACCACCTGGCGATGATACTGTGTTCTTACAGCAGGTTTTGTTCAGGTTAAATGATTCTTAACAGAATGCGTCCTAATAAAGCACAGCATTGTGTCCTCCCAATGTTATGGGGTGGGCAACTGACAAAGGTGGAGAACCAGCAGAGAAGAATTCGGAAGGAGCAATGCTGGTAGGAGAAACATTGAAATGTCTTCCTCAATCAACAATGACGTCAAAGACTTGTATAACCGTTGATCAAGGCAGGTTTCCGGGTCACTGCAGGATTATCTGCAATCATTTCATTTTCAAAGAGATGTTTTGCAGACGAACAAGGAGGCCGAAGATGAAGAATAATAACTGTTTTAGTTTATTATAAATAATTCGCAACGTTTTCTAATATTGTAGGCAGCTAGATCTTTGTCTGCGAGTGTCAAGCCTGGAATTCAGTAATGAGTTACAGAACAGGGTATAATATCTGTAGTATTTTCTATAAATAGACAGTAGTACATAAACGGACCCAGTATCTGCAGCGCCACCATAGCTGTTTCATCTCCTGTCCTGTCCTGTTATACTGTACTTATCTCCCGTTCCCGGTTCTCTTTTTTGGTTCATCGCTGCAAGCTTGCAAAGCTGCATAATTCGCAGCTTTGCGCGTGGTTTAAACACCGCTCCCGCACAAACGCCACCCCCCCCCCCACACGCCAAGTTCCCCCGCACGTGTGCCAATGTATGTTTAGCAAACCATGGAATGGTTTCTAAGGTGCACGCTAATCTGAGACACTCTCTGGTGTCTTAGATTTGCAGGCTCCCTGTATGGGAAGAGGGCCTAGCATGAAATGCTAGGCATTCCCATGGGTGCAGCCTGTCGCTGCTGCCCCACACCCCGGCGAATAATCAATTTGCTGTGCCCGCTCGCATCAAGCGGCTGCACATTTATTTATTATTTATTAACAGTTTCTTATATAGCGCACACATATTCCGCAGCGCTGTACAGAGAATATTAGAACATTCACATCAGTCCCTGCCCCAGTGGAGCTTACAATCTATATTCCCTACCACATGTACACGCACACACAGACATTCTAAGGTTAATTTTGTTGGGAGCCAATCAGCCTACCAGTATATTTTTGGGGGGAATGTGGGAGGAAACCGGAGTACCCGGAGGAAATCCACGCAAGTACGGGGAGAATATACAAACTCCGCACAGTTAGGGTCATGGTGGGAATCGAACCCATGACCTCAGTGCTTATGCACATGCGCAGTTGCTCAACACCACTCCCCTGCGCGAACACGTAGGGGAGCCTGAGGATCAGAGTCAACCCCCAAATCACGCACAATTGTGTGATGTCATAATTTTTTTTAGCAGAATCCAGTTTTATCATATATATTTATGTAAAAGGCGTAGTAGTATAGGAGCTGCAGGGCCATACATTATTACACAATAACATATCATTAACAGAACAGTTTGCAGTTGGCAAAGTGAGCAGACTCACATCAGTGTGAGCTGTGCTGAGACGTTAGGGTGGACCAAGAAGGTCCTGAGCCACTGGATTGTAGAGGAGTGAGGAAAGAAGAGCAGGGGCTAAGAGCCAAAGTAGTGGGTATGGGTGTGAGCTCCAGAGGTTGAGAACAGCATGGTGGAAGTTTTGTACTGTAGGCGAAAGTAGAGAGGGCAGGGTGGAGGGTATGTATGGAAATGACTCTTGAGGTGTAGGGATGAAAGGAGTTAATCAGGTATAGAGGGGAGAGGACCAAATAAGGTTTTAATAGGTGAAGTTGAGGAGCTTGAACTGAATACAGGGGCAGATGGATTAAACCTGGTGAAGTGATAAAGTGGGTGAAGTGATAAAGGGCACCAGCCAATCAGCTCCTGTCAAGTTGCAGGGTGGGTTTGAAAAATGACAATTAGGAGTTGACTGACTGCATTGACATGTTTTGGGAAGCTCCCAAATTTTTAGGTACGGCCCATGGAAGAGCAAGCAGATCTCCCACATTCTTCCTGAACTCTAGTGAAGTGGGCAGGATGGAGAGAGACGATCACCAGCACTCGCTTGCCAACGGGGAGGGCACGGTCCTAAAACAACATGTTTCATGGCATTTTAGCTCCACCTCCTCACGCGGACTGGCGAATTATTTCTCAAAGTGGAAATGGGGAATGATGATGTCAGAGCCTGATCACGCTCCCCCCCCCCCCCCCCCCCCCCCCCCCCCAAAGTTCCCTGCAATGTCAACTGTTCAAGCTTCTCCCAGAGAAGAGAATACAAAAGTCGGTAAGTATCCACTGTAGTGACTGGCTACTTAAAAGTATTATTCAAAAGAGTTAAACTGAGATATAATATACTGGAACTATAATTAATAAAGTGTGAGAACATGGAGTTTGGTTTGCATGTTTTTGCCATGATAGACACATACCAACCTTTGACCTTTTCGGGATAAGGAATTCTAATAGAGTTCTGAGTTAGGATATTTTATCAAGGACAATCAATTGATAAGAAGATGCACTGGGAGTTAGCTGTTTTTAAAAAGTTGGTACTACTGTACTTAAAATCAGTTGCTAGCAACATTTGCTTCTAGAACTGAGACAGCTACTGTCCATGGTCCTTACTCACCTGTAAATGACATCACATTACTGTACATCAAATTCCACACTACAGAATAATGATTCACATTGCCTTGCAAGGCTAAACATGTGAACACGCATGAAAGCGGATGTACAGTATTGAACCTCACTCTGAAACGCTTTACAAGACATATGGTTGTAATACGTTTAAACCCGGATTCAGAACATATTTGAATTGTCACTTCCCATTACTGCTAAGTGATATCTCTGTTCCCTGCTAGATACAATCAACTCAAGCTCATTACAGAATTACAATTGGAAAGGTAAACACCATTGCTGAATCTCATCGGCTGTGAAGGTCTTTTGCAAAGGGAAATCATCAATCTTGTTTTTTATCTCTTAAGAATAAATGCGCTTTCAACACTTGGAAATATCTACAAGTCAACAGCCCTGAGACTTTTATCTGGAGGTAGAGAAGCAGCACAGGAGGGGAGACATTCCCGTACAGTGCACAGAGGGTTCTGTCTGTGTGTTATCTGTTATCATAACTCAACAGTGGGGACACAATTTGGGGTCGAGATATCCTAGAAATGTGTACGCATCACATACCTACAAATCACGGATTATTTTTAACTTTAATTTTAAAAAGTTTCTTGTTAATATTCCCCTTTTATAATTCTAAAATAATTAATCTAAAGGTTTTTTTAAAAGTAATATTGGAGCTAAATAAAAGTTGTATTTAAAATGCTAAATAATGCTGAATTATCTATATGTACTGACCTACGACCTAAAGTTGTTATTTCATAACATAATCATTATCAACAGAACACGAGGACATGCACTGACACTAGAGGGAGGAAGATTCAGGGGAAATTTGAGGAAGAATTACTTCACAGAAAGAGTAGTAGATAAGTGGAATAGCCTCCCAGCAGAGGTGGTAGAGGCAAATACAGTAGTACAATTTAAACATGCTTGGGATAGGCATATTGATATCCTTACAAAAAATAAGGATCAAATATGGTTTGAGGTAACATATTTAAAAAAAGACTAGATGGGCCAAGTGGTTCTTATCTGCCGTCACATTCTATGTTTCTATGTTTCTATCATTAATGGGTTCGATATTCATGCTGAAATGCATGTTTTAAATATTGAGAGCCTTCATTATTGTGGCCTGACTGGGCTGCCTAGTCTTCAGCAAACTCCAAAAACCGAAAGTTTGACATTGATCTCTGCTTCCAATGGGTTTGCATAGAGCATACTAACCTGCAAAATCGCGTCACTTAGTACCACCCCCTCCCCAGATGGGGTGGTACTAAGTGAATGGGGTGAAGCATAATGAGGGCAGGGCTTAATGGTAGTAAGCCCCACCCCTTGAGAAAGCTGCAGAGAGTCTCCACTCCAGGCTTATTCTGGAGAGAAAAGAAGGAAGGTGGCACATATATATATATATATATATATATATATATATATATATATATATATCAAGATAAAACAAAGCAGGAGCGCTCCATAGTGTAAAACCACAATATTTTAATGGGCAATAAAAAGCTACTAGGTTACAGCCGATATTTTGCTCGTACCAAAGGACACACTGCTGTGGGCTGGTTACCACAAGATATCATGTATAAAATCCCGGCAATCACTCCTACTACCTCCGGAGCTCTGGGGGAAGCCTCTGCAAGCAGCACCAGTCACTCCACGTGAACTCGGCGTCTCGGGGACCCGTCACAGGAACAGTGGTAGTAGGGGGATGCTCGTGGAAGGAGAGCGATCTTCACCTGGCTCCACCCTAACGCGTTTCGTATCAAACTTCGTCATATATTTCATGCTGGTATAATATAACATGAAAATAATAAAATAATTTTTATAAAATAATAATAAAATAAATTTTAAAAATTATAGGTGCATAATTCAGAATGATATAGTCACCCTTGGCCTCTGGTTAAAATATGTTCTGGATAAAGCTAATGTTTGTCCCAATTGCAGTGGGTTCCTCCACATAACTATTTGGAAAATGATCGAATGAACCAGTGTTGATGGCAAGGCTGGAAATACCTGTCTTTCCTGAGCCAGTTAGTATTGGTAGCCATAGGTGTTAATGGTGGGTAGACTTGGAAAACATCTGCTTTAGAGTCCCAATTGTAGATGGAAACAGTGGGTCAATCGGCAGAGGGACCAGGGCATCTGGGTGTGATAAGAACTTTGATAAGCACCTCCCCACCAACGCGTTTTGCTGTGTCAGGATACAGCTTATCAAGGTGTGTATTTCAAAGCTCCCAGTATGGGTTTATATACCCTTAGTTATAGGGAAGACGTTTTCACCTGTGTCTCTCAGCATGCACATAAATAACAAACATACAATTCAAAAAACATAAAATAAAACTTTACTTATAAGAGGTAGGAGGCAGACCTACTATTTAATACAGGGGTGGCCAAACCAGTCCTCGAGATCTACCAACGGTTCACGTTTTCCAGGTTATCTAGCTGGTGCTAGTATACTATGCATGCGCAGACCCAAATTTGCAGGGGATCGATCCAACCAGAATCGGGCCCAGAGTGTGTATCAGCATTTCTTTTTTTCTATGTGGATCTACATTTCTCAGCATAATAGAGCTTATTATTTTAGTGACTTCCTACAGTGTACGGAGTTGTATGTTCGTTCCATACCGTCAATGTCTTTTTTGGCATCCGTTCCATGTTTTGCTCTCTGCACATTTTACATCTGCCCCACCTGTAGTGCAGCATGGTTTTGTCCATTAAAGGAGTTTGCTTTTGAAAACCAATAGACTCCCCTATAATGTGCATGTGTGGCCATGTGATAGGGAATATAGATTGTAGATCTGACTGAATTAGCATTGTGAAAAAAGCATTGTGAAAAAGGTATACTATATGCAATATATAAATTACTGTTTATACTGTTTGTATATATATAAAGACGGATTAAACTCCGAAACGTCGGTACACCTGTGTAGTCTGACTTCCTTTGACAAACCCGCCAGAGTGCCACCCCACCACGCTTCTATCTTGAACCCCCGAGTGCTGCACCACGGTCATTGCCTGCTTGTATCTGTAGAGACAGGTTTTATAAGGACAAGAATAATGTATTGCCATACTGTACTGTACTGTACTGTACTAGTAGAGATTTTTATGCAATTTGAGTGCACGAATCAGTGACAGCAGAGTGCATGAGACTATTATGGAACCATGTAATTTGATGCATTATCACTGTGATTCACAGCATCCGACATGATTGCTCCAGTTAGAACGGCTGCATGCAACAGTCTGAGCCAATAGTGCCGATTACATCTTTCATTACAGTTTTTGAGATACGGAAAAATATAGAACAGCGCACATCTCTCTGTATCGGAATCCAGGTGTCAGTGATAGATCCCTGTAATGTTGACAGGAGCCATCACGTTCTGCTGCAGCACAATTCAAAACTGCAATAGGGGAACCGCACCAACTGCCACCAACTATCATTCCAATTGGACTCACTGCCAGTTGGTGTGGCTCCCCTGTTTGAATTTTGAATTGTGCCGCAGACCCTCCTCTGGAGCCACCGCTGACTACTACTAGTACATACTAGTTATGACCCCGTTGTTTCGGTAGACTTGATATGTACAGATAGAGCGCAGCTCATGCTTGCAGGGGCCATCGGAACAGGGCACGCGGCCCCGAGGCGCTCGCCCGCCCCGATCCGACAAAGCTTCCTGCCGCCTCCCCGGGCCCCACTGCCAGTCCCCACTGCCGCCTCAAACCCCTCCCCCCAAACCTGTCCATCTTCCTGAAGCGGGGACGGGCAGGCTCATGCCACCCAGCCGCCGAGTGTCTGGGACGCGCATGCGTGTGAGACGCACGTGCGCCCCAGTCTGATGGAGTCCCTCTCCACCAGCGCTCGCCAGCGGGGATGTTTTGGCGAGCACCGGCAATGAAAGGAGAGGGGCTTTATCTGTACATGGAGATGGAGGATATTTCACTTGGCTACAGATGGCTACAACATTAGCATATTGTCACACATCCTCCGCGTACGGGATCACAGTTGCGAATGCATTAGCAAACGTTTATGAATCAGGCCCATTGAGCGGAGATTTCCAACAGCAAGCCATGATTCCAAATAGAACAAGCGTCCTGCTCTCTTTACCCAGTGTAGAACTTAAGGGCTCTGCTGCCACTTACGTTTCGCTGCTTCCGTGCCTTTAGGGATTTATAAAACCTGTTTTCTGCATGTATGTGTTTACGTGTTCCAATAACTGCTCAAGTGCATTCCCACTATATGTTTGCCTAGAACACATACAGTATTGTAAGTGTTTAAATGCACTTGGTTTCTCAAATCCAGAAAAGCTAAATGTTTTGTAGTCACTTATGGCAGAAACAAAACTATTGTCTTTGAGTTCTTTCAGCACCTGGTACAAGTTTGTCATGTTTCATATATTCACCGCATAGTGCAATTACCACAATTATTATGACCTCTGTCACTTGAGACTTTCTGAGAAACTGAATAGCAAACAGCTGCTTTCTAGAAAGGACTTCTAAAACCACCGAGTTGGCTACACAATGAAGGCAGTGTAGGGTTTATTTGCTATTGGTAGAACAAAAAAAAAAACACATACAACTATTTCAGTTAGAATAAACATACTTATTCAGACTCTTCCACCCAAACAATACAAAGTACTTAGGGGGGTTTCAATCCCACGCCGCTATTCCCAATGGGGGCCCCAATGCTTCCCTGACAGCATTGAACAGGGATCTTGGTAGAACGGGCCCCACTTCACAGGCAGTCGGGCCCGTTCTGACGAGAATTGTTGAGCTCCGGGCCGCAGCTCGACGATTTACGTCCGTATCTCGCGGCCACGCCTCCTTTTCGGCGATTGGCAGGCGGGACATTGAATCCCGCCTGCCGAGCTGACGTCGAGCCGGCCGAGAATGGGGCCGGGTCACGGCTTGCAGTCCGGCCCGACATTCGTGATAACGGGTTGAATATCCCCCTTACTCTCCCAGAATAGGTGGGAGGCTCTTGAAAATCAGGTTGCACTCTTACCCCACCCCCCTCTCAAAAAAGGAAGCATTGTCCGCCAGCACACCCACACCCCCAAAACCAGATTGTAACGCTCAGATGGGGAAAAGGGGCGGAACTATGATGCAACGTGTGTCATCTTAGCCACACCCCCACTTTTCAAAACAGGCGGCAGTGCTACAATGATGCAATCACACCATCCCGCCCTCCAGACCACCTCCTCCTTATCGAAGCTCAGAGGGACATATGTATAAAGCCGGGGGGAAGAGATAAAGTGGAAGGTGATAGCGCACCTACCAAATCAGCTCCTAACTGTCATTTTTCAAACATAGCTGGTTGACTCGTGCATTATAACTTCTACTTTATCTCCACTTTATCTCTTCACCAGGCTTAATACATCTACCCCAGAATGAGATACATTTGAGTGATAAAGTACTAACCAATCAGCTTCTACTTTAGATTTTACAGGCAGTTAGGAGCTGATTGGCTAGTACTGTATTGCTCACATTTGTATCTCTCTCCGAGGTTTTATAAATACCCCCTTTGTGTGAGCTCTAAACAAACAGCATTTTTTTATTCCATCCTTTATATCAGTCCTTCAGTTATGATATTGTTGCACGATTGATGTTTAGAACTCACCTGAGGCTTATAGCACTTATATTCGGTAAATCCAGGGCCATCTGAGAGAATTCTGTCCCCCTGACAAATATTGATACTGAGCCCCACTCACTGTAGCCTTGATGCTCCAGTAGCCTTATCCCCATACCCCAGAGTCTATACGCCTCTATGGCAATATTACCCCCAACACACAGTGTCCATATGTCCCCATTGTAGCATTCATCCTCACCCCAGAGCAATACTTCTCTAAGGGCCTTTTCTAATTCACTCTGACAAAATCCTTTTTAGATGGACAAAACCATGTGCACTGCAGGGGGGCAGATGTATATTGTGCAGAGAGAATTCAATTTGGGTGGGGTTTTACTTCAAAGTGAGATCTATATTGCAGTGTAAAAATAAAGCAGCCAGTATTCACCCTGCACAGAAACAAAATAACTCACCCAAATTTAATTCTCTCTGCACAATATACATCTGCCCCCCTGCAGTGCACATGGTTTTGTCCATCTAAGAAGGATTTTGTCAGAAAGAGTGAACTAGAATAAGGCCCTAAGTACCATTGGTTATAGAGTAACCAGTGGCATCATCCCCTTTTGTCCATATGTCCGCATTGTACAGTAGCATTACCCCAGCAGCACTCCAGTTGCAAAAGAACCCATAGTGGCATTGCTGATCCACTCTCACTGGTAATAGGTCCTCCAAGTCGAATTACAAACAAATGGGTGAAAAAACTAGAAGTATTGCCCCTTTTTTCCTGTTCCGTATGGGGTGGTGGCTACAGAGGTTTGTTGCAGCACAGTTCAAAATTCAAATAGGGGAGAATCACCAACAACCAATGAGTCAGTCTGGAAAGGCAGTTACTGGCAGTGGGTGTGGCTCCCCTATTTGTATTTTGAACTGTGTTGCAGCCTCTCTTCCAGAGCCTCTCCTTGTCCTAATAATAATATTAACATGACCTTATTTAATGTGTATATATGTTTTGTCAACATTCTTGCTTTTGATAGTTGAAATGTCGAAACAATGCTGGGCAATGCTGACACTGCAATAATGTTATTTAAAGCATCCTATAAACTGTGCTGCTAATGTCATTTTGAACATCATGGTAAACTATCAAGTTTACAGTTAAAATTCTATTGGCAGTACATTGTGTGAACATTTTGACTGTCAACAATATAACGACATCCCAATTAATAAATGATGTACATAATTACATCATGGAAATATGTGTGTACAGTCGAGAGGATGTGGCAGAGTTTCTGTATACACCACCAGATTACATGCATCTACAGTATCAACAGCCCAGTTAAAGCAGGTACAGATGTACTCGCTGTTATACACACTGGTAGATGGACTGGGGTGTCATACAAATGAAATCCCCATTGGGCCTCACTGATTGGAGCAAACACCCTCTCCTCTAGGGGTCAATAAATTTGTGAAGGAGAATCCTGAATGAATTCGGGTGTATCGTTCTAGGGGACTGCACTAAAATCTTTCCTCGTGCCAATTAAAGTACAGTAGGTAGTCCATACATACCATTGACCCTTCCTGTAGAGGGGCCCTGTTCCCTGTATGTGTTCTCTAATTTTGTTCCAATCCCTCACACCACAAACCCATAGTATGCTGGCCACTCAGATTTAGTTTGCACCCATACCACTGGTTTCCCTGGTGGGCCCTACATGATCCAGTCTGACACTGATTATTAAGGTGCCCATACACGTTACAATTATTGTATACAGTGCAGCACATACTTTTTGTTCTAGATCTCATCTCCTCGCAAAACCGAGATATACGATGAGATGCGATATTGTATAAAATAATTGTAATGTATAAGTAAAACAAGACATAGTTTCCACCAGCTCACTGAATGCTCACTACATGATAATAGAATTCAGAGATATTGGTTACATATACCTGCGCAGGTGTATGATATGCCCCCAAGCCACGTCAAGGCTTCTCTGTATATTGGGGGTCAGTAAAGCTATATCTAGGTGCAGGGTGCGGCACCCCAAAAACCATCATAAGCTAGGAATCCCAGTGTGGCACGCCAGTGAGATACTACAGTGTTAATAATTAGTGATAGGAAACCAAAGCTATATATAAAGAGAGAGAGAGAGAAAATAAAAAAATGAAATGTAATTAAAATAGAAGAGAGATAGTGTTAGTGAGGGGAAAGTGTTAATAGAATGTAAGGGCGTACCGCACTAAAGCCACCCAGCCCAACCAGTCCAAGGGCACCGCACCCCACACCACTGTTACCCTAAATTGGGTCTACGATTATCCAGCAAGGAGCCACATGATAATGGCCCCTTACTTGATATATCTGAACTAAGAGCTACCTACCTTGGAGCAACCCCAGACTACTATATCTGGTATCTCACTGGCGTGCCGCACTGAGCTTCCTAGCTTATGATAGTTTTTAGGGTGCCACATCCTGCACCTAGATATAGCACTAGGGACCCCCAATATACAGAGAAGCCTTGACGTGGCTTGGGGGCATAGCATACACCTGCACAGCGGCGTAACTATAGCACTGCAGCCCCCGCCACCGCGGGGGGGGGGGCGCTGTGCATGTGGGGGTGCCGGGGGCTGCGGTGCTATAGTTACACACCCCCCCCCCAATCCCCCACAGACTTACCTATCTCGCTGGTCCAGGCGGCTCCGTTCTTCTGCTGAGGACCACCACAAAATGGCCGCCCCCATATAGCAGACAGTTCTCTGAAACTGTCTGCTGTATGGGGGCGGCCATTTTGTGGTAGTCCTCAGCAGAAGAAGAACGGAGCCGCCGGGACCAGCGCGATAGGTAAGGCTGCAGGGGATTGGGGGGGTTTGCATGGGCGGCGGGGTATTGGGGGTGCGGGGGGCGGCGGCAAAGGGGGGGCGGCGCCCCCCCCCCCCTAACGGCGGGGGGGCGCCCAAAACTTAGTTACGCCACTGTGTAACCAATATCTCTGAATTCTATTATCATGCAGTGTTCAAGATTGGTTACTAATATCATTCAGTGAGCTGGGGGAACCAATGTCTTGTTACTTACTCAGTATTAACCCCTCCTTAGCAAGCACCTGAGTAATATTACTGAACTAATTGAGCCTCTACCACTGCGTATGTAATAATTGTAATGTGTATGGGCACCTTTAGTCCTATTTAATTGCTTAATGTACTGTACTTTTCAAACATCAGTAACGGTTAAGCTCTCTACAGTATACCTGAGAATAATTATTCACAATCTCAGTGTAAGCTATATAAACGGACTGTGCCCTAAAAGACTTAACTGCAATACCTTATAATATACAGTAATTGGTGAAACAGAACAGTACTTTTTTAGGGCTGTGCTAAGATCTGTTCCTTATAAACCAAATAAACAATATGGTAAATGTTTTCTTAAATTACCCTAACCAATATAATCAATTAGGCATTAACCCCTTGGCTGATGATGGATTTTTTTTTGTAAAATCATTGTCCAGTTTTGGGACATTGGCCAATTCAATATCATATTGTTTTGTGGCAGATTTTTTTTTTTTTCAGAATGATCCATTTGGTTATTACCGCTGACATAGAAAAGAAAATCTAGCAAAAATTTCCAAATTAGAATATAGGCCTCATTAAATGCGACAGTATCGGCATACCAAATTATGGGCCTTATTCTGGTTCACTCTTAGAGGCAAATTCCTTCACAACCATGTGCATTACAGGGGGGCAGATGTAACATATGCAGAGAGATTTAGATTTGGGTGAGTTATTTTGCTTCTGTGCAGGGTAAATACTGACTGCTTTATTTCTACACTGCAATATAGATCTCACTTTGCAGAAAACCCCCACCCAAATCTCACTTTCTCTGCACATGTTATATCTGCCCCACCTGCAGTGCACATGGTTTTGTCCATTTGAGAAGGAATTTGCCTCTAAGAGTGAACCAGAATAAGGCCCTGTGAACCAGAATAATGCCCTATGTTACAGTGTTTGTCAGGAAAACACTGTAGCATAATATTTTGAATGCAGATGCAGACACAATTACATACATAAAACAGGCATGCTGCGTATCATTTTAATCAACAGAAGCTGCTTGTGCACCCAACTAACATGCATTTTATGTGAAAGGGTGCAAAAAATTACATGTACAGTACATGAGCTACAGTATTCTGACAGATCAAAGTATATTTTGGATTTTTAAGGTTAGAAATTATTTTTTAACTGCTCTTAATATGTCCGACCTTTATAGAGGAGTTTTGTGTCCGACTTTCTAACTCAGTTAGAATGTGCGTGGCCGCGAGATACGGACTTTCTAACTCAGACAATTCACAAAATCAGACCAAAATCCGCTGTCATTTCATCTTGGCCATTGTTTGTCATTTAAAAATCCAGTAGGCCTCACTAGCACATACAGATGTCGTCCTGCTCATGAGTCCTCCGGCACAATCACACGGGTCCATACTGTATGCTGTGCCATGGGTGTGACTTAATGCCCCAAGTTGCAGCTATTTGCAGCCTTCATGTATCTCTATGGGCTTGTCATATGCATATACTAGGAGTGCCAGCGTTGCTGTAAATAAGACAATGTGACAAAGCTGAGCGTGGATACATCTGTAAACATCTAAAATGATCCCCTAGTGGCATGAATGACCCTTAATCCCATGAAATTTATCCCATGTACATCTGAGAAATATCTTGGAATACTATTTCCCTTCGTTTTAAATACTGTATTTGTCCAATGCCCCAAGGTCACTTATACCCCTTTCACACCAGCCAAAATTCCCAGGTTTGCCCCGGGAACAACCCGGGACTAGCGCTGGTGTACAAGGTTTTTCCCGGGAAAATTTGCTGAGATTTTGCGGCCAGCCCGGGTTACTGGCTGGTGTGAAAGGTACTTACCTGGGTCCGGGCAGTGGGTGGCGGCATCTGGGCAGCGGATGGTGGGGAGCAGGCAGCAGGATCCAGACTGCGGGGATCCTGTGGGTGCGTGTTTTTTGCCGGGCAGCGGGGCGGGAAGCGATGGATTTGAAAAATATTGAAAAGACTGGCCGGAAGCTGATTGGCTGAGAGCATCCGGTCAGTATTTTCAAAATGTTTTCAAATTCAGCGGCGGTTCCCGCCCTGCTGTCCGGCAAACGCCTTGTAGCGCTATTTGCCAAGCGGCGGGGTGGGAAGCTCCGCTGAATTTGAAAACATTTTGAAAGGACTGGCCGGATGCTCTCAGCCAATCAGCTTCCGGCCAGTCTTTTCAATATGTTTTCTAATCCAGCTCTTCCAACCCCGCTGCCCGGCAAGCGCTCTGCCGCCACTGCCCAGATCCCCGCAGTCTGGACCCTTCTACCCACCACCCACTGCCCAGATGCCGCTGCCCCTGCTCACACCAGAAAATGCAGCGACAAGGGTGGTGTGAAAGGGGCCAACCCGGGAATGTCCCTGCTTGATCCAGACACCATTTTCCTGGGTAAGTTCCTGCATTTTCTGGTGTGAATGGGGTATAAGAGTCATACTGAGGCAGATGTATTAAGCCTGGTGAACAGACAAAGTGGAGATGAAGTGGAAGGTGATAAAGCACCAGCCAATCAGCTGTGTTTGAAAAATGACAGTTGGGAGTTGTTGGGCTGGTGCATTATCACCTTCTTTATCTCCACTTTATCTCTTTACCAGGCTTAATACATCTGCCCCATAGTACTATTTACTGCAGCCTGGCAAGGAGGGCAATAGATTACACAGATAACAAATGGACTGTTGAAATGTATAATCCCACCAGTAGTGAATCTATCACCTGTAGCCACCATTAGTGTTTTGTTAAAAATTAATGTACTGTGTAAGTCTTACAGACTGGTTTATTACAGGCTCCTCTGACACATGTCATTGTCTTTCAGGTGACCAGGAGCTTGAAAGCATTTCACATGGGCATTCCTTTAAAGAACAAAATGATCTAATTGATGTCTGAAAGTATGATCGTTTAAAGAAAATGTACATTTAAGCTTATTTCTTTTGGGTATGGATCATTGGATATACAACAACTAGGTCAACACCACTACGTGGACATGACTGAAGGTCGACATGACTGAAGGTCGACATGACTGAAGGTCAACATTGGGTTAGGTCAACATGGTCATTAGGTCGACACAAGCATCAGGTCAACATCGGGAAGGTCGGCATGGGGGTTTTCACTTTTTTTTTACCCGAATGTCAACACAGTCGACATGGACACACAAAAAAAAAATGCTCCGTGTCCCCTCGCATGGCTCATGTTTGTTTTTCTCCCACCGCGCCCTAGTGGATGGTAGGGCATGAAATACCACCTGTCGGCACGTCAGCTTAAAAAAAGTAGAAACCCCCATGTCCACCTTTTGACTGTCGACCTTCCAAATGTCGAACCTAATGACCCTGTTGACCTAACCCCATGTAGACCTTCAGTGATGTCGACTTAGTGGTGTAGACCAAATGTTTGTAGACCTAATGACTGTATCCCTTTCTTTTTTACTACCCCATACATAGCATTGTTGGAGGAGAGGGTCTATCTCCTTCCTTTACTTCCTCTTAGGCATCTAGAACCAGCCCTCCCATATAGCCCCTATTCACTATTCAAACAATTGTTTGTCGTCCCAGATGATTGATAATCAAAAGTATCTGAATGGGTGCAGTTCCTTCTCGGCCCGGAAAGCTGTCCTTTTGTGATGCTTAAAATCCAAGAAAATCTTGGAGCGACAATCTAAGATATCCAGCTTCTACTTAATAAAGTCCAGGCTCTGAAAAAGACCTGGACAGGTAAGGAAACGTTCCCCGGCTTAGCTGTCTACAATAAGAGGTTTATTATATTTCTTCCACTCCTCTCGGATGATTCATGAGGGTAGGCAAGTATTCTGTAGTTAGGCGCTTATTGACTGGTACTTTGGGAGTGATTCATTAAGACTCGGATGGGGGCGGTCTGTGCATGTGCATATTTCCGCATGTGCAAACCCCAGCAAGAAACGGCTTCAGCAAGTTAAACACTTGCCGGGCCGTTCGTTGCGGGGAGGGAGGGCCGGGAACGAGGCCATATCACGGGAACAGCCACCGTTTTATGGGTGTCTCCATGAAAATGGGTGTCTCCATGAAAATAGCTGGGTGTCAGAGGCGGAACTACCATTGGTGCAGCAGGTGCATTGCACCAGGGCCCCGAAGACACCCACTGCTGTGCTCCATATTGTTAACTTGAGGAGGGGGCCCAGATTATATTTTTGCACCTGGGCCAAATGACCACAAGTTCAGACACTGCTGGGCATTCCTATTGGAACGCAGGCGGGCCAATGCCTGCCGGAGGGCAGGTGGCTGACATCGCAGGACGTCAGCGCCCGCCCCCTATTCGGCAAACACCGAAGGAAATAGCCAACGTGAATCACCCCCTTTGACTCTCCTCTCTATCCTTCTCCAAGGTTTAACACATCTGCCCATTATAATCAGACTGAGCTACAGTACTATCAGCATGATAGTGTAGGCTACAGCACCTGTGTGCCACTAAAACTATTCTAATTAAGTGTTAAAATATGATTACCAAAAGTGCACTTTACAAATCACTTGATAATATATTGTGTGGTTTTACAATCATTGTGTGGTTTTGCAATCCTCGTCCAAAATGACCCTCTCTACTTAGTTGAACATTACTCATAACCGTATAAGTGCTCAGAAGTATCCGGCAAATAACACTTTTCTTCTCTATAAAACCTCAGTCCGTCAGACCTGAAAATGTGATGAATCCGCAACTCTTCAAACCTTCAATATTAATGAATTTCAAAGGATTCTCTGCCGTTCAAGATAATGTTTATCCCGTAGTGCTCCTTGAAAGATTTCTCCAATTGTTTAATACAAGACAATGATGTTCCGATTCCGCAGTTGCTAATGCATAATTATGGATGAAGCTGGAAAAGATTTTCTTGGCCTGTAACAATCAATACTCTATTCAGTGTTTATTAAAAGCGGAACAATCCAATATTCAATTATGAAAAATCATATCATGTATATAACAGGCCCGAACAAAGGTCCGGTGGAAACGATTGCTTCGTAAAGAGTGTGCGGCGTGATTGTCTTCTTACAAGACGTCCTACTGTATATATCGGCGGACGAATGGGAACCAGGCTTTTTTTTAAATGTAGATGATATACAGTATTTATTGAAATCATCAAAGCTATAAATAGATTAAATTGCAAATACAATGTGCCCTAAAAACCATACCGAAATAAAATATCGACCTAAAACTTCTACAATCTAACATTTATGAGGTTGTTTATTATTTTAATTATATTATAAACTAAACAGATGGTGTTATAAACAAAAAAGTAACCTGGTCCGCTGCAAATCAATAAGTCTAGTGGTGACGTTACAGAGGTGGGCATTATTGCAGTGCCTGGCTAGTTCCAGTCTCTTTAAGCCGTTGAGTGACAAGTTAATTCTTCAAAATAGGTCTTTATTCATTATAATGAACTGTAATGTTTACCTTATATAGGAAATACTGTATAGGGGGAAATGTAATAGGATGAGAGGTCCAGAAAGTGAGAAGTGATAAGAAATCTTGTTTTTTAAAGCGGCAATCATTTACACTGCAAAACCATTTTGAAGTGTAAATGATTGGCACTTTAAAAAAATGGAGATTTCTTACCAAATCTCTCACTTTCTGAATCTCTCATCCAATTAAATTTCACCCATAGGGGGGATGCTCTAACATCCGCACCTCCTTACCGCCCCCTATCGCCGGCTACCGCATACATAATTATCGCATATGCTGTAACATATGCGATAATTATGGCAAAGGACAGCTCTTGCGTTAAGAGCTGTCCTTTGCGGTGAGTCAGCGGGTCCCATCAGGACCAGGCGGCTCCCTCCCTTACCCGGCATTGTGCTGCTGCTGTGGCGGGGAGGCTGGCTCTCCTCCCTGCACCCGGAAGAGGATTATAGTGCAGGGAGGAGGAGGTCACAGGTCCGGGCAGCACAGCACTGTGCTGCCCGGACACAGGTGAGGGGGGGTCGGGGCGACAGTGGGGCGGTGGGGGGTCACATTAGAAGCCCATAGGCTTCTATGGGGCATCGCCAGATTTTTTGGGCGATGCCCCCCTCCGCGATAACCCGGCGGGGGATGCTTAGAGCATCCCAAAATGCGGTGAAAAACCCAGATAACAGGGGTTTTACCGCATTTTTAGTTTAGAGAATCTCCCCCATAATCTTTTTTAACACAACATTTTTTATTTGAATTTATATAACAAATGTGAGCGACGCCGGCACTTTTTAGCAGATATTTTGATCATCTCTCGCAGAGATGTTGGCACTCAAAGGGTTAAATTATCCCTTATCATTGAAATAAAGATAGCGCTGCTTCTCACCTCTATTTAAGTATTTTGTGTTTCGACAGCCACTAGATGTCACCGGATGGAGAGCAATTCAGGGGGGGGAGGGGCATTAGTTCTGAAGTTACCAACTAAATTGGCAGTTTCAATACTACGGTTTACCGCCCTGGCAGTTATTACCCAGTACTGGTTACTGGCTGCATGGGTATGTTCTCACATTGGGCCTTATTCAGACCTGATCGCTGATGGGTGATTTAGCAGAGCCCTGTGATCAGATAGCCGCCACCCAGACAGAGTGAAATCCCGCCCCATGGAAGTGTTACAATGGCTTGCGGAAATCTCGTCGATTGGCGAATAGTTGCAAATCCATTCAAAACTCGCTCACCATCGAATTATATTTCCACTGTGTGCAGCCAGGTGTGGTAATTCCGACTGTCGACTCGGTACTCTGACAAGGGGGCGAGCGCAATAGCCCCCGCCAGTTGGGCATTTATTTTAAACAGTCGGGATTCTAATGTCGGGGTACTGACCATTGGAATCCCGACTGTCGGGCCGTCATCCAGCGCCCCTGCAGTCTGAGCATATCCAGAACCTACACTAGCTGCGCAATAGAATCAGGCTGATCAAGGCCGGAGCTGACGTGACAGACCCCTCCTGAAATAACTTGGGCATGCCTGCATTTTTCCTGGCACTCCCAGAAGAAGACTGGGCGACACCCACAAACGGCAACTTGTGAAGGGTTTGCGAATAAAAAAGATGCCGGATTTTGTACCTGTTTGCCCTCGTGCATGCGCGCGCTATGATCCGTACGCACGCGCAAGTCTTGCAAATTCACACAGCAGCAATCAGGTCTAAATGAACCCCCTTTGACAGGTAAACTGTATGCACTGCCTAACTTTACACATAGTTTTACTATCAGTAATGTTGTTCTTTAAACTACATTACTCAGAATGTTATTGCACTGTTAGTGCCAAAGAGTTATGTAGTTGAGTGCATGTCATTTATAAATATGTATATGTACACACTCCTTTGTATTTACACAATACAGTTGTGTTATTTTGTTGTGACTTTGTTAGTTTAGAATGTTGCATTATTTTCTGTTTATACTGGTGCCAATCTGGCACGGACCTTTGTTTTAAATATTTCTAACCTACAGTATTATGGGTACAACAGTGCGCTGTTGTGTATACAAAAGAAAACTTTTCACAATGTTGGTTGTACATAATATCTAAGTTTCTTTACACTTTGCAGTTTATTAACATGTTAAACCTGTCTGTCTCCACGTAGCAGAAGAATTCCGAAAACCGACTCACTCCGAGTCCTGACTCATCCTGGCTCTCTCTATTCTGACTCTATGGGGTCAATGTACTCAGATGGGAGTTCTAAAGAATGTCCTGAAGACTGGACATTGCCCATAGCAACCAATCATATTGTATTTCTTATTTATTTAGCACCTTCTAGAAGATAATAGATAAACCGCCTGATTCAGGTTGACGCGGTAAGCTGTGAAGTACCACAGTGCCCGCCCAGCCACCCCACTGACAAAAATGCCCCCCCGCCGCCGTATCACCTCGCAACCGTGCAATGGGATGTGTTATTTGTAATGACCATTGAATGATTTCTCCTGGGCTCGCGAATATAAGTCAGACGTGACTTATATTTGCTGTCCCCGTGACGAAGACAGTGATGTCAGCCACCCGCCCCTAGCAAGCTGCGTCCTGCATGCATTTGCATGGGAATGACCAGCATTTTCATGGGGAGGGGACGCCCATGAAACATTGGGCCTTCCCATGCCCCATCACCGGGAGCACGTTATGCATTATCGGGTTGTGAGCTTCCCCCATCCTCCCCGCTCCGCCTGTTGAGGCACCTATGATAGAGGCCCCCCCTCCCCCCCTTGAGCCAATCAGCTCCGATCTGTCATGTCACAGGCTGTGTTTGAAAAATGACAGGTAGGAGATGATTGGTTGGTGGTTTATCACTCGTCATTTTAGCACTTTTCAAGGCTTAGTACATCTCTCCCTCTAATAGTGGGTACACACGATTTTGCTTGCGATTCGATCCCGATTCAACTAGGATCGAATAGAAGGGCAAGCAAAACGCATTAGATTTGGACTATATAGTCTTGCCTGCCAAGACTATTTTTCTATTTGAATTACACGACACGGGAGAGCGCATCGGGATCGAATCTGCATCGAATGTAGATAAACCATTCAATGTGCATTCGATTTTGATTCGAATTTGCATCTTTAAACAAAATTGAATACAAAACTAGTGCATATCTCACCATGTGTACCCTCTATAAGGCTTAATACATCTGCCCCTATGTTTGTTAAATATGCCCCTTGAACTGTCTGTCTTATTCCCTTTTCTCCTTGTTATACCGGTATCTTCAGGTCCAACAGGTTTCTTCTAGGTGTGTTACATATCAACAGCAAAACAGTTCTGTTCTAATAGGTGATGTTTTCATAACAGCAGCCATTAACATTCATATGAAGCACTTTAGATTAAGTTATGTTTATTGATTTGAACAAAACTAAACATTTGGAGAGACCTTTTAAAGATACAGTAAGACGACATATACAACAGTATAGTATGTTTTACTTCTACGTTTGATTTATGGATGTTTTTCTTTAATAAACAAGTCATGTTTAAATGAACCTAAATGGGCCTTTTTATCAAAAAAGGCCCATTTGGGACGAGCTTGTGAGCTTGAAACATTTGTTGGATTGTTCCAGACTTATTGAATAAAAGCACTTTACTGAAATCTCTGAGTGACGCCCCTTCTTTGTGATCTGTTGGACTGTGCATATTTGAAATAGGATACCTGAAGAAGAGATAAGAAATAAAATCTCGAAATGTTGATGACGACATAAGGACTGTCGACTATTTTTGCTGTTGTGAGTGCCGCCTCATCTGTGGAACATATATATATATTGTCCATGTCAATGTACATGTATACCCCTGGCAATGGGCATGTGACCCCCTGGTGACTGGCAAATAAACACTGGCAATGATTAAGAAACCCTTGAAAACGAGCATGTAACTTCTTTCAACGAGCAGTTAAGTCAACAAATATATAATAAATGTATGGGGGGAGGGAGAATTTGTTTTGGGTGGGGAGCGCAACATTTCTACTTACACCACTGCCAACATCAGCTGTAAGACAGAAATAGTGTTCCTCTACACATTTGGGACCTGACAAATCCCAGTACCAGCCGCAGTTAGTAGCGCATTGATCAAACCCTATCAGCTGTAAGATAGTTGGGCTAGCGGAAACATGGTCACACATTGAGGTGCGCAGTGTGATCAGATTACTGTGTGTTAAGGACAAGCCAACACCTGGAATTCATCAGTTAATGGCTAAAACTCAGATATTTTTTTTTATTGAGCTTGTACCCAATAGGCACCTATAGATGGCATTGGCTAACTTCCATGCAAGGGCAACAGAGCTCTTGTGCCCTCCATGAAGGTGCAGAAGGTGCAATAAAAAAGCTCAACATTCAGAAGGTCAACATTCAGGACGTTGACAGGTTAAGAATCATCAATCGTAAAGACGACATGGACTTTGGGCCACAACCGATATGTTGATCTTCACTCCTGTGATGTCAATATGGTTATTATAACTACAGCTTCATAATGTCAACATTTGCAATGTTGACAATATTTTTCTTATTTCAGCTTAGAGAACCTATACCATAAGCCTAACCTTAAAAATAAACCTAAACCTAAATTTATCCTTAAGCCTTACTCTAACCTTGAACCAAATCCCTAATTCTAAAACTAACTCTGACCCCTAACCTTAACTGTAATGGACTCCCCACTAATTGGATGGGGCCCAATCTTAATCTCCTTAGACCAGGGGTAGCCAACTCCAGTCCTCAACAGCTACCAACAGTTAACGTTTTCCATGTCTCCTCACAGAATCAAAAGTTAAGGGCATCACGGATGGTGTAATGGTTAGCATTACTGCCTCACAGCGCTGAGGTCATGGGTTCAATACCCACCATGGCCCAAACTGTGTGGAGTTTGTATATTCTCCCCAAACTTGTGTGCGTTTACTCCGGGTACTCCGGTTTCCTCCCACAAACCAAAAATATACTGGTAGGTCAATTGGCTTCCAACAAAAATTAACCCTAGAATGTCTGTGTGTGCGTGTACATGTGGTAGGGAATATAGATTGTAAGCTCCACTGGGGCAGGGACTGATGTCAATGTTCAACTATACTCTGTAAAGCGCTGCGGAATATGTGTGCGCTATATAAGAAATTGTTAATAAATAAATAAGTGAATTAGCTCCACCTGTGGATCATTTATAATGAGTCAGTAATGAGTGCACCTGTGCCCAAATGTGAACTCTTGGTAGCTCTCGAGGACCGGAGTTGGCTACCACTGGCTTAGAGGATGTTGAAAATTAGGTTTATCTGCGGGGAAAAAAAATAATGTGTCTAGCGAGAAAACTGAGGTATCCCCCAAATACAACTTGTCCACCTCATTATCTCCTTTAATTGAGCAAGGTCAAGAAAGATAAAGTAAAGAGAGATGAAGTATCGAACAATCAGCTCCTGTCATTTTTAAAATACATCCTGTGAATGGACAGTTAGCAGCTGATTGGTTGGTGCTTCATCCTTCTTCAATCTACCACCTAGTCTAGTAAAACTGTTTTCATACCCTTTTCACATTATTTTAGTATCATCTACAGGTACTGAAGGGCTTCTGGAGCAGTTTTCCTTCTTCACACACTGGCTGAATTCCCCCCCCCCCTCAAAAAAAATCCCGCAGTTAACTCTGTTATAGGAACTACACCCCAATATAGCATAATCACAGGGCTTGCTCAGATGTGCCTATTCCTGCACAGCTTTCTCTGACTGTACGCAGAGAAATCTGTACTGGGACATGGCCACTGTGGAAAAAATAAATTCTCCAATTGTATTCTCCAATTGTAAAGCGCAACTTATGCGTTCACACTGCATAAAAACGGCTCTGAACTGTGTAGGACTCAGCTTTTTAACCGTTTGCAAGTACCGGTTATTTGTAACCGGTAAATGCAGACTGGCGCTTTCACACTGCAGCTCTAACCGGTTTAAAAAGCTAAAAAATCGTCAATATACCGGTTAAGAGCTGCAGTGTGAAAGGGGTATAAATATGCTGTGCTGTATAAGAAACTGTTTATAAATAACTAAAAGAAAAGAAAAAACTGTTTCTTCCGCTTCAATTCTACTCTCCTAAAGCCCGGGACCGTTGATCAGTGGTCCGGTGATGGCTGGTGGTCATCGGGTCCTCCAGTGCTGCTGCATATCCTCTGGTGCAGTAAAGCGATGCTGCGAATTGGCAGATCACTTTACAGCACCAGGGGCCATGCAGCAGAAGAGGATCCGACGGTTGGCGGCGATTGGGCATAAATTGTCACATCACATTTGCATCGTCTGCTGTAGACTGTGATAAATTGCCACCTAGGTCTTCTATTTATGGATGCATTCATTCAACCAGTTAAAATTCAACAAGAAATTCCCCAATCCGTTAGCTCACCCACCACGCCGGACCCCCACATTCTGCAGATTCATACACTCCCCCCCGTGATAACGGCATTGGTTCAGAAATGGTCATGTGACCTCATAAACCTGCAGCAACTCCAGTGAGTTTTTATAAAATGAGCCTCATGTCTTCAAAAATCTTTAAACAAATGTTCCTGATCCAATATTTCCGCTTGCGGTGAAGTCGGAAAACATATGATGATGAATTAGTGTAATTGTTAGTGTGCCCGCATTCCTTTCCTCAGCTCTGTTTATTTGTCATTTCCAATCCCTCTCCCAGAATCCATTTTCTATCATCGAACACTTCAGACCGTTTGTTTTAAAATGATTTGTACATTTTTAAACAGACTCGGCGGTTACTGCTTTTTTTTTTTTTTTCATGCTCTATTTTAACTTCTAACAGTTGTGATATTGTATATGTATACATTCAGCAATATTACATGGTCAGAGAGAATAATGAGCTCTAAAATATATGTATATAACCAAAGATAAATACACATCTAATACTCATTTAATGCTTAAATGTGTCACAAACTTAATGTGTCATGAAAATCAATGAACAAAAATAATAAGAAGAATTCAACTATCCAGGATATACCACAGCTAATTGATCCCCGGGGGGTAATTTAGACATTCCGATAGCTGGCACTATTAAGGATTTAGGCTCCTATTCTGATTTACAGGCTGCCCTGAGCTGGGTGTTCTCATGGTAATTCCCAGATGACGTGGGTGTGAGGGGGGGGGGGCAGCTGACGTCTCCGTATGTCAGCTGCCCACCCGCTTTCCGTACAGGGCGCTCGAAGATCTGAGTCACTACAGTGGTGTCTCAGATCTGCGAGCGCTGAAGAGATCATGCGACGATCTCCGACCATCGAATGATTTCTCCCCCGCACCCAAGGCTGCAAATGGATGTTTATGTAAGACATCCATTTGTGTTCCTGCAGGGGATCACATGCCCAGAGGCAGGAGATGAGTGACGCTTTTTTTGTGCCCATGATCGTAAAAAACACATGGATTCTGGAACTTGTCCTGGAGAGTGGTTACATTTTATAGAGAAAAACTAGCTTTAATTGAATTGCCTGGGGAAAAAGTTGGCCAAACATTTGTTATAAAGACTTTCCTGAGGTAACATTTATCGCAATTGATTGGATTTTCCCCATAGACTTGATACAGTCATCATAGGGGTGCAAAGGAGCCAAGTTGGGTGTGCTACTGTAGGACTTCCCCTCTCCACCACAGTATGGACTACCTCCATCTCCTTGCTCTGGGACATAGATTGCTCACCAAGTCCACCTAGATCTACAGTGTCTAGATCAGGGTTGCCTACCTGACCCTTTCCATGCGGGAGAAAATGCTCTGTTCCTGGGCTTCCCTGGTAATGTATAATTGCCATCACCTGTGTTGAAACACCTTTCTTATCAATTAACTAGCTCACCACAGGTGATGGCAATCCTACATTACCAGGGAAGCCCAGGAACAGAGCATTTTCTCCCTGAAGGAGAGGGTCAGGTAGGCAATCCTGGTCTACAGATGTAGCGCCGCCAGACCACACCCACTGGTGAGTGGACGCTACATCCGACTGGGACTCTCGGCGGTGGATGGGAACCCTACACGTCTACGCATCATAGTTTATCATTTACTCGGTCAAACCCAAGCGATGTCAATTTTTCTTCTTAATTAGGGGTCCATGACGACAGCTGTCGACATAGACACCTAAATATGTGAACAACTCTCATTGACCTTTTCGTGTGTCTAACCCCTTTCAACCTCGTCAACCATTTGACCCTGCCAACCTTTTCCCATGTCGACCTTTCCCATGTCAACCTTTTGACTTTTGGTGATCGACCTATTTACTATCTATCTACACTATGTCAATCTAATAATCCAAACCTCCAGGTGAGTAGTCTATGTCCTGGAGGGGGTAGGGGGGCGGTCCTATCGCGGCATACCTAGTGGCACGCTTATGAAGGCCACCACCTATAATAACTCCCATCTCTATGGAATGCCATGTTTTCACTATTACTTGGTCTGCTCCAGTACTTTAACTCCAGCTAGTGTAATATTATTACATGTCCACGCAGGTCCGGTTCTCTTTTATCATTCTTTATTCCAGGCACTATCCTAGTTTCCAATGCAAATTTTTTCCACCCCCCCCGCTGCTAGGACCTGGGCTGGGCAAGGGGAAGGCAGCTCATCTGTGCCACTAGTGCTGCCTGAATCATCTATTTACATGAGCGGTGGGTCAGGCTTTTCTGTTGGAATTACGGTGCGAAGTGGTTAGCGAGCAGTAGTAAATCAGACCCAATGTCTAGGTCGACTATCAATAACAAAAGGTTGATACAAGTAAAATGTTGACATGAAAAAGGTCAACACGTGAAAATGTCGATATGGGGTTTTCTAGGTTTTTTGTTCCACTGCCGACACCTGAGCATGTGACCCCCAATTAGTGTTGTGGGTAGCCTACGATGGATCGATTCACTCACCCTGCTTCCAATTCGAGTCCACAGGGAAGGTAACATCCAAAAAAGTAGTGAAAACCTCATGTCCACCATTGCCACGTTGACTTTGTATTTGGTTGACCTCTGTCAATGTTGACCTAGTGAATGTCAACCTATTTCAATGTTGACATAGTGCATGTTGACCTTTAGGTGTCAACCTATTGATTGAACGAAGCCATTGTCTGTGAGCCATCCGGATTCCATACCGTACAGTCCCTAGCAAGTCCCTTACCTCTTCCGGAGATGTTTATGGTGTATTAGATCTACTGTGTCTACGTCTACAGTCAAAAGGTCGACATCTATTGGTCGACATGGTCAAAAGGACGACATGGTGAAGGTCGACATGGGTTTTCATGTTTTTGTTGTCTGTCGACAAGGTTGACATGGACACCATATAAATGTACAGCGTCCCCTACTTGTGCTCGGGACACTATTATAATCGCTATGCCCACAAGGATGTAAAGTATGAACAAGTCTGTTTTTTTACAGAAAAAATCATAAAAACTCATGTCGACCTTTGTCGACCTTTTGACCATGTTGACCTTTTGACTGTCGACCAATAGTTGTCGACTTTTTGACTTTCGACCTAGACACTGTAGATCTAATGAATGGATACAACTGAGACATTGGCACTTGGAAATAACTCGTTTCATTACACATTTTGGGCGGGATGTATTAATATACCCTCCACCACGATGCCAGCGCATATGTGGCTGGCATCGCGGTGACGGAGGACCCCCGCGATACCTGTACTGTGGTGTGCGGGGGGTCTCCATCACCTCCCAGCCGCCTACTGCTCCCCTGCAGCCGTGACAGCTCAGTGTGGCTGTCCCCGGTGCCTCCTCCTTCCCCCGACAGCCGGAAGGACGCCTGGCTGCCTTGCTAGGGGGAGGAGTGGTTTACCTTCCAGGGTCCAGGAGGACCTGCAAGAAGGTAAGCTGGATGGAGGGGGAGAGGGGGGTCGGCGAGGCGGCGGGGTTGCGGCGGAGGCAGCGGGTGGCGAAAAGAAGCCCATAGGCTTCTATAGGGTATTGCCACCCAGAGGTGGCGATACCCTACTATGCGGTATCAGTGCGGCCTGGTTTTAATACATAGGACAATGTGGTAAAATAGGGGTTTTACCGCATTTTCAGCTTAATACATCTCGCCCTTTGTGGGAAGCCCAAAAGTCCAATAAATCCCCATAAAGAAGATGAAGATCAGAGGCCTCAGGAGGGTATACAGGAATGCCCGGCCACCTACCTCCAGACCAATGGCGGTTGTAGTGCAGCAAGTCCCACCAGTGGCTTCCACCTTCACCAGTTCTCACCTTAATTATTCTATCCCCACCAAACGCAAGGGGATGAACAGAGACACCTCCAATGGGCATCTTAAACCAAATCCCAGTGGTGGCGGCATCTGCATATGTATGCACAGCTGCTACATACTAAATTGCAGCTGCAAGGGCATTTACTGAGTCAGGCTCCATATCAGGTACATGCAAGGCCGGATTTAGGGGTCAGGCAGCCCCTAGCCACACCATTTTTGCCCCCCCCCATGTTAACATATTCATTATTAAGTCCAAACTCACTTGCATTAGTCTGGACTGGACCCGGAGGGAGGGAGCGGGGAACAACACACCGGGGCGCACCGCTGTCCTCGCCCCCTGCACGCCCATTCTATACACAGCAGCCAATAGACTGTGTGTATAGTATATCCAATGGGAGGCAGTGGCTCAGCTCAGCCTGAGACAGTGAGTCTCCCGGATTCTTGTTGGCGGCAAAGCCGCTCGTCACTCGCCTCTGCCTGCTTGGCCAAGCACATAATAAGAGTCAATGACTCAGATTGACATCTGCCGCCCGTAATAGGTACTGCCCCTAGGCCTGTGCCTCATGGGCCTAGTGACAAATCCGGCCCTGGGCACATGTCACCAAGTAGCAAAGAAAATATCTATAACCTCAATCAGTCTGGTGACAGGTTCTCTTTAATTCATCTAATTATGAATGAATGAAGCATTTGGGGAAATGTCATATTTTCTCTGACAACTGACAGATCAGATTGCGGTTAAGCTACATCATGTAAAGCTTCAGAATCCACAATAAAACGTATCTTTCGATATTTGGGGTTTGAACAAAACGTATTTTTAAAATGTAATTTTTGAATAATAACATTCTATGAAAATGTCAGAGATAATAAAATGATCATGAATCAATTGTTCACGTCTATGGAAGCTGAGAAAAAAACCACAGTATTAAATCATTTTTTATCAAAGACAAAAATAAACGTCTCTTACAACCGCACCCTGAGATTTAAACGGTGCCATTTAAGGTAACCAAACGTAAGTATTCTAATTAAGTGCAATTCTTTTTTTGCGTAAACACTGTAATTGCCATAGAAAATTGCATTCAATTTTAAATCAATTTCTCATCAAAATGTGCGATCTCCAAAAGGTCTGTGTTCGTGATTAAAAAAAAACCCAAGAAGTATGTAATTATCTTGTGAAACAGGTGTGATTAGTACAGTAAGCAAGTTTAAATATGGACCACTCAACGAAGCCCAGGATAATGTGTATTTTCAGGCTCCCCTGTAATTGCACGATTAAACAATGAAAAGGAAATGGTTAGTCATTTATCAGACGGCACCCAAGACGCACTACCTCAGGATCTGCATTCACTTGGGGGAATGGCTATTGAGTATGTTGGTGCAATGTCTACATACCAGATCACTTACAGTCCAAAGCAGAGTATAAAAACAATAGCTGCAGTATGCCTGTTTCCAGAGAATAATTGTACCCGGCAGTGACGGACTGGGGTCTGAAGAACCCATTGGGGGGAAAGGAATGCAGTGATAGAGACCAATGATTAGGGGTGTGGCCAGTCTACAGAGGGGGTGTGTTAATACTATAATTGGTCACAGCTCCTCCCTTTGGTGCTGAAAGTGTATGGAGTGTACAGTGCTGTGTGAGCATGGCTCTGGCCACACCCACACAGCACTGGTGACAGCTTCTCCCATTGGACCTCATAGTGTAGGGGTAAACACGCCCACATGGTCCTTGCCACACCCACACAGACCTGATCTCAACTTTTCACTTTTTCAGTATAGGAACTTCAAAATTTCCAGTCCCAGGTCATGTGACCTTAATTCAACCCTCAAAGGGGAGGGGGTTTCTCAGAAGCTCTGTCCATGCACATGAAGATTGATAAATGCAAAACAAAAAAATCATATTTGCTTATGAGCAATTAAATAATACATTACAACCGCTTTAAAAATAAACTCCTAATAAAGACATTTTGTTACGTTATGTCCAGGGCCTGATAAAAGGTTCCAGGTTTCCTAGGCTAATACACATGTAGCTCCCATTGTAATGCTGCTAAACACACATATATATGGGCACTCAGGGACTCGGAAGTCATACTGCTCATTTACAAGGGCGCCGATAGGTTGGCCCGGTAAAATGGAGGGGGCATGGCCACGGAGCAGGGGCGGGGCCTCCAGTAGGGGGGATAGCTAACAAACATGGAATAATTCAGGCCTTCATTTTATTCCTTGGGTGTCACCTGCAAGGCGCCCCCCAGTCCTAGCGCACTAGGCTGCCACCTAATCATCCTATTGGTTAATAAGGCACTGTATATGACCTTTTTAAAACTGTATTTGTTATTGTGAAACCTTGCATTTTACTTCTAGATAAACCTGTACTTCGTTTTAGATGCACTTTTTTTTGGCTGAATTGTAAATATTCTTTTAAATACCTAACTAGCACAGTACAACTTCCGCATATCTCTACTTGATATACAGAGATATAAAGAAGACCAATATTTATAGGCCCTGCAATGAACATGACCATTGAAAAACAGGTTTAGTGGCCTAACACTGCCAGTCAATTAAGATAAACTCCATCCCCCCCACCCACCCCACCACATTACGCTTGACGTGGGAATGTATTTTCATCGGTAAATGACTTGCAATTGATTTAAACCATATATCCTCCCAAGAAAATTCTTCACAGATATTTACTGTGTGGCGCTCCTGAGTACCTCCGGGGTTATATCAGACCGCACACCTAGCTGCTAGGAGACTGCTTTAACCTCACTGGATATAAACAGTGAGATCTTACTTTAACAGCCCATAGAGGGAGGAGGGGGGGGGGGCACCATTTTTGACCCTGACCTGCTACTTTTGAGTGCCTCGTTAGTGAAAAATAAACTGGAATTACCTAAGACAGTACTGAAGAATGACTTCCTGTACCGAAGGTTCACTCAAATGCTCGTTGTCAAACACTTATGCCAAGTGGTAATAAATTAGATCAATTTATTTCACTGACTTTACTATAATTTTTGTTCTTGGTCTGCCTTTAAGCGAACTGCTCTGCAGTCCTGATTTAATGACAGTAAACTTCCAGTTTTATAAAACTTCAAAGCATTTTTTTACGAGGAGGGAAAAAAAAAAAAAAAAACCTATAACCTTCATTTCGTCCATCCCTAATTCCAGGCTTCCTTTTTCCCATAAATTTCAAATGAATGCATAGTTTTGTAAGACGGTGATGGATTTATACCAAAATATAAATGTATAAAAAATGGTGATTGCTGATAAAAATAAATAAAAAAAAACCTACAAATCTGTGCAATGCTAATTAAACTTTTAAAACAGATGGTACAGATACGAGGTGAGGCGAATGTCAGGGCGGCGATTACAACGTGGCACTTAATGACTTACACACTCACTGATACAAAGGAATGAATAGAATTCTAGGAGTAGTGTTTGTAGAGTATGTACTACTAGGGGGACTGAGAGCCTCCATTCATTGCTACGTGTCAGTGTAGCAGAGATTAGCCTCCACTTTTAAATGTACTTTAATTACTGGCCTGAGATTAGCCTTACTGGGAATTTGTAGCCTATGGCATTCAACTGGAGTGAACTGGTGAGTAGCAGCACAAGTATGCTGTTTTACTGTAGGGAGAGCACGCTACATTGCTTTTAGAGACGAGATGTAGGGTGAAGCGAAAAGGGATGGAGGATTGATGACAGCTTCAAGAGAAAATATGACTTATCTTTAAGCTCAGTCATATTGAGGTCAACCGAACATTAATGATCCCTCTAGACATTTCCATCTACCCCCAACTTTATATGCTCATGCTGTATTGTATCGGACATTGGTGCAATCCACCACCCGATTTGGCGGAATCCAGGCCGGGGTTTTCTGCCCCTCCTGCAAACTATAACTTTGTGCCCTATCTCCCATACTTAATAAAGAAGTGTACTCCTTATACAGTACATGTATGCCACACAGTAGTGTCGATTACACACAATGCCCACAGTATTAGTGCCGATTACACATAAGCGTTACACAGTCAGATGCATGCACGCGTCATTCATACCCACTTATCTAAAAATAAAGACTCGGACAACTGCATTTGGCATGAAAGGGGTTGGCTTTTATTTATTTGAAGAGGAAGCCTATTTACAACTAACTCTTAATAAAAGGTCCCTTCCTCTAAACTAAGGTGGCGGTGAGAAGAATGGTTAAAATATGGACAAAAATGTATGCAAAAAATGATATCATTCAAATAAGAAAAAAGGGGGGCCAACTGCCCTGATGGCCAAGGATTGACCATCTGCCGCTATCCTTGGCCACCTTAAATTTAAGGATCGGCCTTCTGCCACTATCCTTTTCAAACAAGAAAATAACACCAACATTAAATTCAATCTACTAATGGGCCAACTGCCCCACAATGGTCAGGGATTGACCATCTGCCACTATCCCTGACCATGACCCAATCGGTAATGGAAGAGCTGATTACTCCACCCCAATAATTGGGCCAACTACCCGTCAATGGTCAGGGATCGACCATCTGCCACTATCCCTGACCACGGCACAAATGGCAAAGCTGATTACTCTGCCGCCTACGGGAATAATAATTGGGCCAACTGCCTCATTCATATAATTACGACAGTCAATCATAAAGTGGTGCGTGGACCCACCTGGACCGGTGATGCCCACCTTCGTGAGCTGATGTACATGCCTAGCCACTTATATGACTAAACTGTCCTTCAACCAATATTTTAAATATAAGCAAAACATATAACCATCTGAACTGGCCACAAATAAAGCCGACACAATGATTCCAATGTAAAAAACCCAACCACTAAGGGCGGGAGGGTGGGCAACGACTCTGACTGAAAAGAGATGGAACCTTCTAGATCATAGGCATATATTAGATGTAGAGCCACTCCCCTGATATTCCATCAACCAATCAAATCAGTACTCCCTTCACACAATGTTCCTCCCCTTAAAAGGCGGCCCCGGGCGAGATGCGGGAACGTCCCCGAATACCGGGATGTTCCCGCGGTAAGTGGGACAGTTGGGAGGTATGCAATGGGTGCAGTAATTGAGTGGCGCACACAAGACCCTAAGGGCCAAGGAGGCCCACAACACATATGTTGCACCCATTTCAATGGCCACCCAGAAAAATGGCCTAGATCAGGGTTGCCGACTCAGGGAGAAGCCCGGAGAGGAGACTTTCAGCAGCAGTTCTGGGGGCGGGGATTGAGCCCCGATTGTGACATTTTAGCCCCGCCCCCTCCTCTGAGACCCGCGGATTGTGGCATTTAAATGCCGACATCGGGGAAGACGGCTGCGATCGGGGGCGCAGTGGGGGTTTTCGATTTTCAGGAGACTCCCGGCCATTCCAGGAATGTAGGCAACCCTGGCCTACATTCCATTTTCCCGGAGTTCTGCACATGTGCATTAGAGTCTGAGCCCAGACTATACAGCACTGCTGGCAGAGAGGAGGGGGTCTGGATGGAGGAGGCTGCACATGGGCCTTCTCCTCTCTTAAAACACCCCTGGCAGTATATATCCAGTCTAGTCCCCAGGGACCTGACAGACCTAGCTCCAGGCACTTAATAGATTACAGTGTGTCTCCGGTTAAAACCAGTTGAATCCATCCTGCATTCAGTAAACTAGAACTTGTCTTTCTGCACAAATAGTGCTACTGGCAGGACAAGCTCACTACACCTGAGATGTGACCTCTCATATTACACTACGGACCTTATTCTGGTCCACGCGCACCGTTGCCAATTTACAACGGTGCGTGATGTTTCCGAACTGCGCATGCACATTTCTGCGCATCTATATGCACCAGGTGCAAGCGGCCACGGAAAACAGAGTGTTTGCTGGGCGCTAGCACCCACCAGTTGGGGCGGGGGGTGGCAGCGGGTAGTCGCGCCCATGGCGTCACCCAGCATTTCATGGGAGTTCCCATGAAAATGCTGGGCGTTCTCATGCTAATGACCTGATTACGTGGGTGCCGGTGCTGCACGCCATGTTCCCCTCCAGGACACACGCAAGCCTAAGACACCTGAGAGTGCATGTGTCAGCGAGCATCAAATGATGTGGGTGTCGCCCCATAGGCTGCGGATGGATGTTTATGTAAAACATCCATTCGGAGCCGTGTGGGCGAATTCGCCCTGTGAAGGGGGGCGGCGGCCTGTGCAAATGGCAGCCTAAAAAAGACATGCAGCGTTGTGCACAGTGGCGTAACTTTGTTTGGGGCGCCCCCCCGCGCCGTTAATGGGGGGGCGCCCCCCGGCTGCCCGTGCCCCCGGCTGCCCGTGCCCCCCATGCCCCCCGTGCCCCCTCCACCCATTGCCGCAGGCTTACCTGTCCGCGCGTCCCGGCTCCCCTCCTGGCTTCAATTAATTCTATGCAGACGGACCACGATAAAATGGCCGCCCCCATACCGCAGACAGTTTCAGAGAACAGTCTGCTTTATGGGGCGGCCATTTTATCGTGGTCCGTCTCCATAGCATTGATTGAAGCCAGGAGGGGAGCAGGTAAGCCTGCGGGGGATGGGGGGCGGGGGGATTACTATAGCACTGCAGCCCCCCGGTGCCCCCATATGCACAGCGCCCCCCCGCGACCGCGGGGGCTGCGGTGCTATAGCTACGCCACTGGTTGTGCATCAACCAGAATAACCTCCCATGTCCAGCGCTCAAACCACAAACAATAGAGTGTGATGGAGCAATTATCTATTTGTTATGCTGCCTGTCGTTCAGCTCCAATCAGCATTTGGCCTGTGGCTGCAGGAAAGCAATAAACGTACACAAGACACGTTCCAGATGACTGAAGCCCTTCCAGGTCTCTAATACCACACAACACATAAGAGTTAATTCCTCCTTTCACTGTACAAATGTATAATAATTACCTGGAACTAGAATCACGGTTTAGGGTGGTATCCAATTAGCTCCAATAAAATACTGGGGGCGAAAAACTGATGTTTTTCATGATTTTTCCAATGTTAACCAATATTTCTTTTTTACAGGCTATCCAGTTAGGAGCATGAAGGGCCCACCAGTGGAATGCAGTGGTAGAGGGGCCACCAGAGGGCATATGGCCAGCCACCAGGGGGTGTGACCAGCCACCACAGGGGTGTGACCAGCTACCACAGATCTAGTCATTACTGTAGATTAATATTTGTGTACTTTTCATAGTAATGAACCAAGCACCTACATTTTTTTTAAGTAGTCTGATTCCTTCAGGTAACATTCCCTCTCACAGAGTACCATTGTATAATTTGTCAGAAACACGAGCCTTAGGGGAGGTGTTAGGCCCTCAGCCAGTGGGACAATCCATCCTTGGGCACTAATATACTGAGATACATACACTGATATCTAAGAGACTCTTGAACACTCGCTGTGCTGTTCCGCGCTATCTGTGACTATCAATTACAGCTGCTGACTCAGCATTATTGCTTTAGTGCAGGGTTCCTCAAACTATTTTGCTCTGGGATCCCATCAGACAATACAAATAATGACAGGAAAGTTACTGCAGAAGGTCATCACATCACATGTGTAGTCAGCAGACAGCACATACATGGCAGCATTGTGGAGGCACAGAGTGATGGGAGGAGTCTGATATACCATAACCCATCACATCACACGTGTAGTCAGCAGACAGCACATACATGGCAGCATTGTGGAGGCACAAAATGATGGGAGGAGTCCAAACTAACAGACCATTCAACTGATTTTTCAGACTCCTTGAATCACTGACTGAGTCTAAAAAAGTCATCAGCCTGATGGTCAGCAACATGGAGTCGCGATCCCATACTGAGAAGGTCGGGACCCAGTGGCGTAACTATGGAGGGTGCAGGGGATGCAATTGCTATGGGGCCCGGGGGCTTGGGGGGCCCCATAGCAATTGCTTCCCTTGCCCCCTCCATAGCAATAAATAAATGCATTAATTCTGTGCGGGACGGCATCTATACTACCTGGCACACACTGCCAGTGTCCCGGAACGAAGCCGCTAGTGACGGAGCTTGTGGCAGATGGAGGCGGAGCCGCTGACCAGAGGCCACTCAATGAAGGGAAAGAAGGTATAAGTCCGGAAGCTGCAAGGAGCCTCACCGCGGAGGAAAACAAGGAGGCGCGGCTGTCCCGAACTTGTCTGAAGGGGGATGGGGAAGAGCAGCTGCCGCTGCTCGCTTTGGCTGTTCTGCAGAGGCAAGTGGGTGCCGCTGCCCGGAGCCTGTCTTTAGCCGCTCCATCCAAGGTAATGAGGAGAAGCCGCTGCTGCTACCTGGAGCCTCTCCACAGAAGAGAACGAGGGGGTGACTGTCCCCCCTCCGGGAGAATGAGGAGGAGACGCAGCTTCTTCCCTGAGCCAGTGCATGCAGGCAAAGTGCCGGTAAATGAGCTGTCTATGACCACTGTCCATCTATGTGGCCTCCCCCCACAAACTGTCTAGCTATGCTGTGCCAAACCAATGGATCATCCATTCTTGCTGCCCTAGACCTCCCTTTCTATGCTGCCCCGCATGTCTATCGGTCTGTGCCCAATATGGTGCTCTATGACCCCTTGTCTGACCATCTGTCCGTCTTTCAGTATTTGCCCCATATGGTGCTCTGGACATCCGTCTATTTCCCACCCCTTATGTCTGTCATTCTGTGCCACCATATGTGCCCCCCCCCCCCTTTGTCTAACTGTCAGTCTATGCCCCTGGTCCATCCACCTTCTTGTCTATACCCACCCCCCATCAATCTTTTTCATCTTTGCCCAAATATGTTGAACTATCTATGCCCCATATGGTGCTCTCTGCCCGTCCATCCATATACCCATTTATGCCCCATATGGGGCACTATCTGTCTGTACTTGTCCCCGTCCCCCGTCTGTCTGATCCCCCACCACATCTTGTAATGTAACCAGGTAGTGTCTCTCAAGCTCGCTCTACCCCTCTATCTATGTTGTGACTCTCTCTTTATCTCCCTGACACTGTCTGTCCTTCTCTTTCCTCCCTGACCTTGTCTCTTTATCTCCCTCTCTCAGACACTCACTCTCTCTCTCTCTCTCTCTCTCTCTCTCTCTCTCTCTCTCTCTCCCCGACAGGGTCTCTCCCTCCATCACTGACACTTTCTCTCTCTCTCTCTCATATCTATCTATCTATCTATCTATCTATCTATATATCCCTGGCATTTTCTATCTCCCTGACCCTCCGTCTTCCCCTGACACTGTGTCTCTCTCCCCCTCTCACCGGCACTCTCTCTTCCACTTTCTCTACCTGCTCTCTCTCTCTGTTGATTACACCCTCTTTCCCTGTCTCTCCCCCTTGTGTACCCTGACATTCTTTTTCTCTCTCACACTGACATCCTCTCTCTCCTTGTCTCTGCCTTTCTCTCCTAGACACTCTCTCTTTTGTTCCCCTCTTACTCTCTCTTTACCTCCCTGCCATTCTCTCACTCCCACTCGAACTCCTCTCTCTCTCTCTCTCTCTCTCTCTCTCCCTGACACCCTCTATCTCCTGCTCCTCATTCTCTCATTCCCTCTTTTCCATGAGCCCCCTCCCTCTCTCACACCTTTGTTCTTTCTCTCTCTCTCTTTTCCCCCTTACACACTCTTTGCCTTTGTCTCTCACTCCCTCACTTTTTTCTGCACCCCCCCCCGGGGGGGCCCCTTTCAAAATTCTGCTATGGGGCCCACATGATTGTAGTTACGCCTCTGTCGGGACCCACTTTGGGGTCAGGACCCACAGTTTGAGAAACGCTGCTTTAGTGGTTAGCTCACAGCTCTGAGGCCGGGAGTTCAGTTCCTGAACAAGGCACTATTTGTGTGGAGTTTGTACGTAACCCACCTCTTCTCCCCTTTTTTGTGTTGTTTGCCTCTGGGTTTCCTCCCAGTGGCTTTTTACAAAAAGAGAATGAAATAAATAATTAAATGTACAGTATATGAGTGTTCATGTGATAGGAAATATTGAGTGTAAGCTCCAGTGGGGCAGGGACTGATGTGAATGACAATATCTGCAAAGCTCTGCCGAATATGTGTGCGCCTATATAAATAGCTGGTAATAAATAACCATGCTTTTGTAGTAACTCTGAGAAGAGACTCTCAGGAGGAGGACCTCTTCTGGGGTGTATTTAGGCTCTCCGCGCTGGGCAGGACAGATGGCGTAATGGTTAGCCTTACTGCCTCACGACACTGAGGTCATGGGTTCGATTCCCACCATGGCCCTAACTGTGCTGAGTTTGTATATTCTCCTCGTACTTGTGTAGGTTTCCTCTGGGTACTCCGGTTTCCTCCCACATTCCAAAAGTATACAGGTAAGTTAATGGGCTCCCAGCAAAATTAACCCTAGAATTATTGTGTGTGCGCGTCTACGTGTTAGAGAATATAGACTCAGGGGCGTAACTATAGCACCGCAGCCCCCGCCACCGCGGGGGGGGGCGCTGTGCATGTGGGGGCGCCGGGGGCTGCGGTGCTATAGTTACCCCCCCAATCCCCCGCAGACTTACTTATCTTGCTGGTCCCGGCGGCTCCGTTCTTCTGATGAGGACCACAACAAAATGGCCGCCCCCATATAGCAAACAGTTCTCTGAAACTGTCTGCTGTATGGGGGCGGCCATTTTGTGGTGGTCCTCAGCAGATGAACGGACGGAGCCGCCGGGACCAGCGCGATAGGTAAGACTGCGGGGGAGGGGGTTAGCATAGGCGGCGGGGCGGGGGGGGGGGGGTGCTCGACGGGGCGGCGGCGGGGGGTGGGTATGGGCGCCCCCCCCTAACGGCGGGGGGGCGCCCAAAACGTAGCTACACCACTGTATAGACTGTAAGCTCCACTGGGGCAGGGATTGATGTGAATGTTCACCTATTCTCTGTAAAGCGCTGTGGAATATATGTGCGCTATATAAATAACTGTTAATAAAGAAATTATGAATATTGGCCAATCTTCCTCCCTATGGAACCTCAGTTCACTACCTACGCATCCTACCCACTTTACTAAGAAGCGGGCAGGATGCAGGGATTTCCCGGCTATTATTTGTCCAACAATCCAGTCCATTCAGAGGCCATTTTGAAGTGGTCAACAATAGTAACTACACAACTAATCAGAAATTTGGAACTTTTTGTATGTTGTATCATATTTTTGTGCTTACATCATTGGTCTATATTTATACTTCTTGAGATAATCTCATCCAATTTAATTTGGGCAATCTACACTGACACTCAATGCTAATCACGCTGTCAAAATGACAGAGAAATGTATATTAATTAGCCCCCAGTGTCTGCGTGGCAGGATGTAGCTTCCATGTCCTGTGTAATTTGCAAGCTGGCTCTCTTCTTCCTGCAACCCCCAGACCCTTGTACTGGAAGCATTTAGGGCCAACTTTGTGCAAATAAACAAGCCCAGAAACAGCTTTTCAATTTCTGTCAATTTTTGAGAACCCGAATAAAATTGCCAAAAAATAAATACATTAATTTCAATTTGCTAACAAAGGGTATTTATTTTTATCTGTCCACAAAAATTCACTTGGAGACATAAAAGAGCTACATAGTTACAATAAAAAAAAATTCTAAAACTTAATTTACCTCTTATCTCACCATCGTTCTTCAGCTAAGTAGCGGTATAAAATAATTTCGTAATATATCATTTTAATTTCCTTTCATGTACAAAATTTTAAGCAATGATTTCATATTAGATAACAAAGAATAGTTTACATAAGTACGTCATCAGTTTTATGTGATATAAAAAAATCATGATTTTTTTAAAAATATTTTTATTTTTTTAATAAAACAATCCTCCACGTTTGTCACTTATTAATCTGATCTTATGGACGCTGGTATATAAAACCTATATACAGTAAGCCGGAATGTTTGGAACTACAGATGACTTTGTGGTATAGTTCTTTATTATAATGTTAAGAGTCCACAAGGGAGTTTTATCAAAACTTGGGGAGAGATAAAGTGTAGAGGCCGATTCAGGCCCGTTCAGCCCCGAATTCAGCCCCATGTCCCATGGTGGGGGGCTTGTGTATGTGCGTGCTTGAATATGCGCATGCGCAAACAACTGGCAAGTTTCACACATGCCAGAGCCATTCGTTTGAATAGGGAGAGGCTAGCGGGCGGGCAGAAGGCGGCAGTAGGGGAACACCGTTTTATGGGCATCCCCGTAAAATTTCTGGGCGTTCCCCTAGGATCGCAGGCGTGGCTTTGCCTGCTCATTCTGGGCGGCTGATATCACATGATGTCAGTGCCCGCCCCCTTTTCGGCGACCGGCGGTGGGAATAAAAGTCAGTTTACACTGACTTTTATTACCGAAGGGAAAATAAATCAGTTGATGGTGTATGACCATGGGATGCTTTCTCTCCCGTTCAGCGGCATGCGAGGGGATGTGTTAGGTGGAGGGGGTGTTTGATCAGGCAGCAGGAGGTGATTACCTATTCGCAGGTCTGAGTCAGGCCCAAAAAAGCCAGCCAAACAGATTCTGTTATTTCTTAAAAGCCTGTAGTATAATAGTTGGAAGTTGATTTGTCTGTACTTTATTTCTCCCCACTTTATCTCTCCCCAAGTTTTGATAAATCGTCCCCATGTGTCGAATCCACCCATTTGAACTTATCAAAGACTCATCCAGACTATATGCCTGGTTTTATGTATCTCCAGCAGACCACACACTGACACTGCCAATGAGTCCTGGAAATAAAGCTGCTTTTACGACCAGATTAACCCAGGACTTTTCTTCCTTCTCCAACTTGTAAAAGCGCAAAGAATTTGCATTAATCTCTTGGAAACCTATAAACATTACTGTACATGTGCGGAAGATCTGTAAGGTACGGGAACGTTACTCATCTCCTAAAGCAAAGAGGGGGCAACTGTTTCCATTCTGTCCACCACTTTCCCCGATTCTCCTGGCTTAGTAGGGTGAGGGCCATAAATAACACCCTCTATATTACCCGGAGGCTGGTTTGGGGCTATAATGTAAGAATTCCCTAAAAAAAACTTAGTCTAAGGATAACTACATTTTTTTAAAAAAATCAGAATTTCTCAATAAGAAAGTTTGGGATTAGGAGTGCCGTGAAAAGAATTCTGGTTCTCAAAGAAGTTTGTACCACCTTGGGCTTGTGACACCTATCTGCCCCCTGAATCCCACCTTTCGCCTGTGGCACCTACCTGTCACCTGAATCCTACCTTTGGCCTGTGGCACCTACCTGTCACCTGAATCCCACCTTGGGCTTTTAATACCTACCTGTCATTTGATCTCCACCTTGGGCCTGTGGCACTTTCCTGCATCCCAATTCCCACCTTAGGCCTTCGACACCTATTTGCAGCCCAAGTACGATTTAGGGCATGTGGCACCTACCTTCTGCCCGAATCCCAATTTAGGCATGTGACACCTACCTTCCACCTTGGAACCGTGGGCCACCCAAATACCACCTTGGGTCTTTCACACCTATCTGCCACTTAATTCATAGGCTTGTGGCAACCTCCTGCTGCCTGAATACCACCTTAGGCCTGTGATACCTACCTGAGTACCACTGTCAGCCTTTGACACCTACTTGATGGCCAAATTCCACCTTGGGTCTGTGGCACTTCTACTGCCTCCCGATTCCCACCTTGGGTCTTTGACACCTATTTGCAAACCAAATCCCCTCTAGGGCCTGTGGCACCTACCAGCTAGCCAAATCCCACCTTGGGCTTTTGACATTTACCTGCCGACCGAATCCCTCCATAAGCTTTTGACACCTACCTGATGCTTGATTTACATCTTGGGCCTGTGGCACCTCCATGCCACCCAAATCCCACCTTGGGTCATGGACATATATCTGCCACCCAATTCCCATCTTGGACTTATTTCACCTACCTGCCAGCTGAATCCCACATTGGGCCTATGGCACCTACCTGCCATCTGAATCCCACTTTGGGTCTTTGACACCTGCCTTAATCCCACCATGGGCCTATGACAACTACCTGCCACTCCAAAAAAAAACATCTTGGGCCTGCATAGTCTCTCATTGCCCAGAGGGATGGGAAGTTCCTCAGCCATGGGTCCCCAGAGGTTTCCTCCATAGAGGGGTTTTTCCTCTCCTGGGTGCTCAAGGCTGATTCTTTTTCGTAAGGCTTCTGCCATCTTGTTCCTCTTATAGGAAATGTTTGTAAGACATATGGACTAATCTTGGTCCATAATTCCCTAATTTATATTTTAAAATATTAAATTTTACTTGAAATAAAAACTTGAATTATCTTTTTAAACATATTTTGCTTGACATTGTCTTAATTTAATTAATAAATGCTTGCAAAGGTGAAGAGGCCGAAGTGAGGCCTGGTGAGGTAAATGAGAGCAGAGATGGTTATGGACAGTAATACTGTGGTGGGGAGACAGAGATCATGAAATGTCAACTTGTGAGATCTGCCAGCTTAGAACCAGAAAACGGAGGTGACAATACAAATGAGAGGGGTTTCTGGAGAAATTAATAGAATGGATCAGTAATGTGTATGGATTGGTAGGGAGACATTGCATGTAAAAGATTGGTGCACATCACTAATATCATCATATATGGTTATATAAACTCTTAATTAATTAATTAATTAATTGATTGGTTGATTAATTGATTATTTTTTATTATTAATAATATACAGTAGAAGAAGAAAAATATTTAGATTTTAAAGCAATTTTCTCCATTGGGACAATAGGCACTTTGCAGATACTAAGAAGATAAGGCTGATTTTTAGAGTTGCATAAAATATACAAACCACAATGGTCTGGATTCCAACTGTTGGAATCCCGTCTGTTGGTGGGTCATCCGGCACCCGTTTCTATCTCTCCTGTGAGCAGATAGTAAGAAAATAATCCCGACGTACCAGGAATGAGCTGCATGCTCAGCATTGTGCATTATGGTACTCATTGTTCCTTCTCTGGATTTATCTTTTACATTGAAAAGAGGATGGTTTCATGTTTGACCTTGCTAATCCCCATTTACATGATGGAATAATTAGTAATGTATGGTGAATACACAGAAACTTTATGTATCTGTGTAATGTAGTGTGCTGCTTTGTTTGCATACAGTATCTGCTGGCTGCTTTGATGACTGCTTCAATGCTGGCATTTCATGAGTGTTTTTTTTACGAACATTAGTCATTGCTTGAATGAAAACGATGTGAGGGGGTTGGTGCGGGTGTCTGGTGCCTGCTGCTGTGCAGGTGTAGCTGAACCACTTTCCTGAACCACTTACCTGGCACCGAACCCTCTCACCTTCAGGTCTTGATGAACCACAGTCCTGGTAATTCACCTGTACCCGGACACAATGACCTAGGAGGAAGGAGATGAGTTCCGTCCTTCCTGAGTGCAGACCGATGCGCCCTCTGCCTTCAAAACAGAGTTTCGGGACTACGTTAGGGTCATCCTCTGCATTCTTAGCCTCAGAGTTAACACCTACTATTGGCACTTGCGCACCTTAGGTGAAAATTCGCCCTTGCATCGGAATGCAAGGTCCACTGTCCGCCAAGAAGGAAGGGGGATAGATAGAGACAAACACACAGAGGCAGATGGATAGAGATGACACTCACTATCCTCAGACTTGTACTTCCTCCACTTCTCCACCCTCAATGGCCTCTCCAGGACCAGCAGCCATCTTCTTTCTTCTGCTGCTGGCAGAAGCACCTCGTCTTCTCCTATTGGCGTGGGCATCTTCTCTGTTGAGCCTTGCATCTTCTGGCCTTTTCTGCATCTGCCAGAGCTGTGGTTGCAGGTCCTGCCATCTTCTAGAGCCACTTATGGCTCCACTGGCATCTTCTTCTTTCTTCAGTAGTGCTTCCACTCTCTGTCCCCACTGCCAAACTTCACCGCTGCCCATCCTGATGGCGCCTGACATCAGATGCCAGGGCTGAGTAACGCGTGATGAGCACTGTTTGGCTCACCACTGCCCTTTCTGATTGGCTCCCGAATGGCAGGAAATTTAAACTGCCATGGGCAGAGTTTCTTATTGGCAGCTGGAATGGCAGAAATTTTGAAACACTGCACCATCTGCATCACTGCCTGCCGCTGCAGCCCAGCCCTCACGGTGATCAGACAGCTGATCACTGCACGGTTTGGAGCTGTATCCTGCTGAAGACACAGCTCCTTCGCCTCCTGGCACTGCTCTGAACAGAGAAGTTTGGGCCTGACTCAGTCCTGTTCACTAGAATGCATATACTCGCAGCCTATCGAACAGGCAAATGCCGCCAGTTGCCCTGCCAATAGCGTTTGCTCCCAGGGTTTACACATGTACATAAACACGCATGTGCGTGTGCATGTGCAAACCCCAAACATAGAGGAAGGGGTCGAATTTGGCTAGCTACGAGTGGGTCTGAATCAGCCCCAATGTTATTCTCATTTTTGGGGGGGGGGGTTCAAAATATAAAATGTTGCCACCAACACTGGCCCCTTCCCTCTGCCTGCTAACAACCCCTACCTACACATCCCCTCCTACCTGCATGCCACCCCCTACCTGCACACCACTTCCTGACTGCATACCTCCCCCTGCCTGCACACCATCTACTTCGTGCATATCACCTCCTGCCTGCATACCACTCCCTGCCTGCATACTACCTCCTGCCTGCATACCACCCTCTGCCTGCATACCCCTGCCAGCATACTACTCCCTGTCTGCATTCCACCTTCTGCCTGCATACCACTTCCTGTCTGCATACCACTCCCTGTCTGCATACCACTCCCTGTCTGCATACTACCCCCTGCCAGCACACCACCTTCTGCCTGCATACCACCCCCTGCCTACATACCACCTCCTTCTTGCATACCACCCCCTGTCTTCATACCACTCCCTCTCTGTATACCACCCCGGCCTGCACACCACCTCCTGCCTGCATACCACCTCCTTCTTGCATACCACCCCCTGCCTGCATACCACCCTCTGCTTGCATACCACTCCCTGTCTGCATACCACCACCTGCCAGCACACCACCTCCTGCCTGCATACCACCCCCTACCTGCATACCACCTCCTGCCCGCATACCACTCCCTGCCTGCACACCACCCCCTGTCTGCATAACACCCCCTGCCTGCATTACACCTCCTGCCTGCAGACCACTCACTGCCTGTACAACCTCCTGCCTGCATAACACCTCCTGCCTGCATACCACGCTCTGCCTGCCTACTACCTTCTAGCTGCATTTACGACTGCTAATACTGAGATGTGACTGCAGTTCAGAATAAACATTGCAACCATTGGCCTGGGGTGGTAGAAAACAATGTAAATGAAAAAAATAATAATATTTCATTCATATCCCCATCCCACCTCCAGGCTTTAACCGTGTAGACGGTACCAGTTATTTGTCCATTACTGCGTAAGGAGATGTTTACGCAATCTCCAAACATCTATTCACAGCAACTGAAACAGCTTCTTCACTTTGTAAATACAGAGGCAATGCTGCATAGGAACCAAAAAACGAATTAAACAATGTTTTTGGAATGCAAAAAAAAATAGCAAAGTTCAATGACATATAATTGTCTGAATCCGCAATTGAAATGATTGTATGTTCAGGCTGATCTTGACTACTACTGGACAGTTTATGTGGTTTACACAATGCCTAAGAGCATTTTACAAGGAAATCTATGGCACAAGGGAGCCAAGCAGTGACTTTTTTAGTTACGCAAATCAAAGAAAAATAGTTGTCCAAGCGTGGTCTTGGCTTACCATTAAAGATATGTTACAATAATTGTATACAATGTGTAGATTTATATGCATTATATGGTTTCTCCAGAAAAGTTGATGAAAGCCCTAGGTACAGGTTCTCAAACTTGGTCCTCAGCTCACCTGTGAATTATTTTAAATGTGACAGTTGGTGATACACAGTGCTCCTGGAAAATGTGACCTGTGTGGGATCCTGAGGACCACTGCCGTAGGCTATCTCCGTAAATTCAAAACTGCCCCATGTGAAGTTGGGAAGAGTCGCTGGTTACACAGATAAACGCAGCATCAAACATCTTAACTTTTTGTCATGGACATTTACCACATATGAAAGGCCATAGTTAGTAGGGATTATTTTCTCAAGTTTTAACGCCATACACACTTAGTAATATTATCAATTAGATAGCAAATTTTTCCCTTCTGAGTGATATCGTTTATCAATATCACTAACGACACTCATCCCCCATGTTGTATGTGCTGCATGCTCAGGGCCAGATGTATCAAGCTTCAAAAAGTGGAGAGTGATAAACAACCAGCAAATCAGCTTCTACCTGTCATTTTTCAAATCCAGCCTGTAACTTGTCAGTTAGGAGCTGATTGGCTGGCTCCATTTTATTACTTTTTTTGAAGCTTGTTGCAACTGGCCCTCAATGTTGACTATATCATCAGTGATGCATGCAAGAACCGGGGGCTAGGTGACGTCTCTGAAGGATATTGTGTAAACGATATTATTCAGTGTTCATGTGCGGTACTGTTCATCCGGGAGCTCCAACGATATTGTCTAGTGTGTATGGGCCTTTAGGGAAGATTCTGTGAGTGCTGTTTTGATGCTCTTATCTTCATTTTGGCATTTTGATATCAGTTTGAACACTGTGTCTTCAGTGACATTAAAACGTAATATGTTATGTCAAGTGTGTCAAGTGTTCTGTTTTGAGAGTCTTCGGAATCATTGTGATCTTGAGCAATGGGTGACTGAGTGTATCTGAGCCAGTGAAGGTATTTTCTGTGCAAACGCTTCCAAAAATACCATAAACTTAGTTTATATATCTCGTTATCAAATGTTAAATATTTTAACTTTTTTTATATATTTTATACGAAATAAAATGGCTTTTTCATTTAGAATCTCTGTGTGCTCTACCAGCATAGTGTTTTCGGTTAATGCATTTTTATAACTCAGTTTTACTGTTGATATCTATGCCTATGATCATATATAGCCAGCATGGGTGTTTGGGGGATGAGGGCTTGTAGACATGGCCAAAACACATTATGGGCTAATTGGAGGAAAATGCTAAATGAGGGTGAGATATATGGAACCTTCAAGAGAGATAAAAATTGAGAAGTTGCCCATAACAACCAATCAGCACAATCCAAAATTCACATAGGGGAGCCACACCAACTGCCAGTGAGCCCTGGACGGTGATGTTTGGCAGTGGTTGGGGTGGCAGTTGGTATGGTTCCCCTATTTGAATTTTGAACTGTGCTGAAGCTCCACCTCTGCAAATGCCACTGGCAAGGAAGTCCCGACACAGAGCATTTTCTATTTGGTGGAACGGGTCATGATGTGAAACCAAGTTTATAATCCACTCATAGTTTTATTGGGTGATTACATCTGTATATGAAGGACATCACCTAGAATCTCCTATAATTCATCTAAAGGGGGAGGTTTTAGCCATGCTGCTCTGACTATATGGACCTCACTTCCCAGCACAGTTCGAGACCCCCACTCTAGAATCCTTTAAAAAACACTCAAGACTTTCCTGTTTACTCAAGCATTTCCGTAATTCCCTTAAGTATCATTGAAATGTTTTCTTGCTCCATTGTTCCTGTACTGAATTAATTCATTCTTTTTGTTAAGCGCCTTTCTCCTATTGGAGAAAGAGTGCTATATAAATACAATTATTTTTATTATTATATTATTATTATTATTATTATTATTATTGCATCTTTGTTGTAGGGATCACATGTCTCTGTTGTGATTAACCAAATCACGTTTGTGCCATGCCACTCTGTCACTTTCTATACCAACCAAACCAAATCTGTCACTTTCTGAATCTCTCACCCTATTAAATTTCACCCTTTGTTTCATGTTTTAAAAATTTTGTTTAATGCACAAATAAAATATATGTGTGTGAATTTCACGTGTTTAATGTGTTTATACAACATAAATGCAAGATGTCTCAAGATACCTCATTCAAATATAAAAATATTCCAAAATGCAGAATAATCTGTTACCAACATGCTTCTGGTCCCGAGGATTTTGGATAAGAGATAATCAACCTGTACCTACAGTATAAATAAAGTATAAATGAATACATGTATAAAAGTGCTAATAGAAGCATCCCACTGCACAGCTGTCTATAAGTGCATAACCTCTAACTCAGTGTTTTTCAACCACTGTGCCGCGGCTCACTAGTGTGCCTTGAGCTGTTCTCAGGTGTGCCCTCAGATCTAGAGATGCCCAAACCAGTTTACAGCCACCACCAGTTCCACTGTTATTTACTGGTCTTGTCTCTTCATGTGAAGGGCCAATGTGCTTTATTTTTGTTACCTGTGGGGACCAGAGTGATTGTTTTCTATATTGGGGCCAATAGGTTTGGTTTTTTTTTTACTGTGGGGGGGCAATGTGTTTTGCCCTGTGGGGATCTCATGGTGTGCCTTGGCAATTAAAAAATCTTATTTAGTGTGCCGCAAGGTAAAAAGGTTGAAAATCACTGCTCTAACTTCACAGGCAAAACATTCTCTGCTCCTGGACATCCCACAGAGGTAAGAGTGGGGGAAATTTACCAAAATGGATTCGTAGAAAAAAGGTGTATTCGTAGGGAGAAATACACCTTTTTTTTACGAATTTGTATTTTCGGGATTTTCTATCCCCAAAATACAACAATTCGTAGTCCTAGGGATGGAACATTCGTATTTGTATTTACAAATACGAATGTCTACACCATCGTTAGGATACGACAGGAATCACCATTCAAAAGAATGGTGGTTCCTGATTTACTAAGCAGCCGTATAGAAAATACGGCTGCTTTTGTCCACGAAAATACGGCAGAAAAATAGAACACCATTTTCCTGTCGTATTCTCGTTTTAGCCTGCACGGATCAGTCAGATCTGTGCAGGCTGTGGTGTAAAAATAAATAAAATAAAATAAATAAATAAAAAAACGGCGTGGGGTCCCCCCACAGCCGAAACCAGCACCAGGCTGACAGAGCCTGGAGCCGGTAATTAAAAATAAGGGAACCCGACAAATAGGGGTTCCCTGATTTTTAACAACCAGCCCCAGGCTCCTGCTCTGGGGCTGGTTCCCAAAATACGGGGGACAAAATGAGTAGGGGTCCCCCGTATTTTAAGAACCAGCCCCAGGCAAAACCAGCCAGCAGGGTAATGCCACAGCCGGGGGGAGATTTTTTATGCAAGTCCCCCCGGCTAAAGCATTCATCCCTACCGACTAGTCAGCCTGGCCAGGGGCCCTGGGGGAGTGGGGACCCCCCTAATAAAGGCCCCCCCCCCCCCCTCCAGGACTTACCTGACCAGGCTGAAGCCTGGTGCTGTCCCCGATGCCCCTTGGCGGTGGGCATCGGGCTGATTCAAGTGTAAAAAAAAGATTAAACTATTGTTTTTTACTGTGGCACTACAAGTGCCAGCAAGCCTCCCCCGCAAGCTGGGACTTGGAGAACCACAAGTCCCAGCCTGCTGGGCATTAAAGGGCCCGCTGGCACTTGTAGTTCCACAGTTAAAAAAATAGTACACAAAACACACTGACACAAATTTTAAATAAAAGTTTAATACACACATCACACACACACTGATACTTACCTATCTTGATCCCGTCGGTAGGCCGCTGGCTCCGGTGTCGGCGGCTCCGGTGTCGGCAGCTCCGGTGTCGGCGGCTCCGGGGTCGGCGTCCTGTCTGAAGAAAATCCATGGTGGACCTGTGGAAGGAAATCCTACTCACCAGGGGCGGGATGCTATATAGCAGAAATGCGGTAAAAACCCCGTTTTCGGGGTTTCTACCGCATTTCTATATGCTATATGGCGCCTCCGCAGTGTCAGCGCTGCGGAGGGAATCGCCAGCTAAAGCTGGCGAATCCCTGCAGAAGCCTATGGGCTTCTTACCGCAGCGCTGTTTGAGGGATCCGTCACGGATCCCTCCCAGCGTGCCCTGCGGCCGGCGCCGGGGTCTGCGCATGCGCAGATGGACTCCCGGGTCACAGACCCGGAAGTCCAGCGCCGGCACCGCATCGCAAGGGACAGCTCTTACCGCAAGAGCTGTCCCTTGCATGAATAACGGCATATGTTATAGCATATGCCGTTATTAAAAATGCGATGTCCGGCGAAGGGGGGCCGCGGATGTTATAACATCCCGCCCCAGGTCCTCCATGGATGGTCTTGTGTCTTCTGTCTTCTTTTCCAGGGCTTATTTCTTTTTTTCTTTCCGACTTTACTGGCTCCTGATTGGCCGCTAGGCGGCTCCTGATTGGCTAGAATTCATTCTTAGTCCAGACGTCGAAGAGGAAACATCTCTGAAGCTCTGAAAGTCCCGAGAGCCCGGCAGTGTAAAGAAGAAGAAAGAAGAAAGAAGATAAAGAAATAAGCCCTGGAAAAGAAGACAGAAGACACAAGACCATCCATGGAGGACCTGGTGAGTAAGATTTCCTTCCACAGGTCCACCATGGATTTTCTTCAGACAGGACGCCGACCCCGGAGCCGCCGACACCGGAGCTGCCGACACTGGAGCCGCTGACACCGGAGCCAGCGACCTACCGAAGGGATCAAGATAGGTAAGTATCAGTGTGTGTGTGATGTGTGTATTAAACTTTTATTTAAAATTTGTGTCAGTGTGTTTTGTGTACTATTTTTTTAACTGTGGAACTACAAGTGCCAGCTGGCCCTTTAATGCCCAGCAGGCTGGGACTTGTGGTTCTCCAAGTCCCAGCTTGCGGGGGATGCTTGCTGGCACTTGTAGTGCCACAGTAAAAAACAATAGTTTAATCTTTTATTAACACTTGAATCAGCCCGATGCCCACCGCCCAGGGGCATCGGGGACAGCACCAGGCTTCAGCCTATTCAGGTAAATCCTGGAGGGGGGGGACCCCTTTATTGGGGGGGTCCCCAATCCCCCAGGGCCCCTGGCCAGGCTGACTAGTCGGTAGGGATGAATGCTTTGGCCGGGGGGACTTGCATAAAAAGTCTCCCCCCGGCTGTGGCATTACCCTGCTGGCTGGTTTTGCCTGGGGCTGGTTCTTAAAATATGGGGGACCCCTACTCATTTTGTCCCCCGTATTTTGGGAACCAGCCCCAGAGCAGGAGCCTGGGGCTGGTTGTTAAAAATCAGGGAACCCCTATTTGTCGGGTTCCCTGATTTTTAATTACCGGCTCCAGGCTCTGTCAGCAGGTTTCGGCTGTGGGGGGGACCCCACGCCGTTTTTTTCTATTTATTTTTTTTTCTATTTTTTTTTACACTCTGCAGCCTGCACGGATCTGACTGATCCGTGCAGACTGCTAGAAAAATTTGTATTAGCGGCCGTATATATGTGCCGCTAATACGAATGAATACGACATCGGAGGGTTACAAAGCAGTGGTATATGACTGCTTTGTATATTCCCCTCCGGAACACGACTTTGCATACGACTGAAACAGTCGTATGCAGTCGTAGGGGAAATACCAATATGAAAAACTAGGTTTTTCATATTGGTAAATTTCCCCCAGTATGACAAATTTGGCATGGCTTAGCATTCTTTTATTATCTATTATGTTTTTTTATCTTTAAAACCCAAATATTATTTAATAAACGCAATCAATAGTATTGTAGTTTGAACTTTTTTTTTAAAGGTTAACAATTCTACGACACAAATAAAATTACTATTTCTACAAAAATTCTATTCCATGAATGTGAGACGCACACGCGCGTCCCAGTCAGATAAAGCGCCTCTGCACCGGCGATCACCAGCGGAGACATGCTAGCGATCCCCGGCCAAGGATCAGAGGCGCTCCATCTGTATTACAGTCTGTGTTTGACAATCACAATTAGTATCTGATTGGTTGGTACTTCACCTCACTCCTCCTCATCTCTCTCCAAGGCCTCATTATTAGGCCTCATTCTGGCAATGGGAAGATTTAGTGAACTGTGAAAATGTGTATGGAGCCTTCACTGGGGAGGTGGTCTCACATTGGCCCTTATTCTGGTTGGTGCGGTCGAGCCGCATATGCGGCTCCGACCGCACCAGACGAATCCCCGCCCACCCTACGGATCGCCACGGCCGTCCGTACACGGACGGCTGGCGATCCGCATAAAAATGGTGGAGGCTACGCCTCCACCATGGTGGGAGCTGCCCCCTGCATTCGATGGTCGTCGACCATCGAAGGCAGGTCCGCACGCCGCGGCAGCTCCCGCAAGCTGAGACCACACGGACAATCGTCCGTGTGGTAGCTTGTATGGGGGCTGAAAGCTGACATCCGGCGACGTCAGCTTTCCGCCCCCATGAGTTGCGTCATGCCCTCATTAGCATGCGTACGCCCCGCGTTTGCATGGGAACGCCCATGAAACGCGGGGCGTACACATAGGGAAATGAGGGCATGATGCCTCTCACGCCCCTATACGCCCCCTTTGCGGCGGACGAAATACGTCTGCGGCGAAGGGGGCTGCACATGCGCAGATTCACCTCTGCGCATGTGCAGAGTAAAAACATCGGCGGTACGGCCGCACGCGGGCCGTACCGCCCGAACCAGAATAAGGGCCATTGTTATAACTGTACATGTAACAGTTGTTCTCTATTCTGCCTGGGTGGTCTATGGCTGTATGTATCACGCTACACGCCAAATAATTCACATGTTCAGTTATGCTGAAATATAATGTCAAACAAAACTGACGCTGAAAATACAGTTTTGGGTGGAGTTCATTAAGATAAACACTAATGCTAAATATCACTGATAGGGAATCTCCGGTTCTCCCTCACGGCTTCATCATGTAGGAAGATGCTTTGATAATAGATGTAGCTTATTAGCTAGACAGTGTCTACATAGGCAGTCAGTAGGTCAACACCGAAAGGTCAATATGCAATAGATGGACAGGGTCAAAAGGTGAACATGGTCCAAAGGTCGACATGAAAAAGGTCGACATGGTCAAAGAGTAGACACGTGAAAAGGTTCATCTGAGTTTTTACCTATTGGTGTTGACATTGACCCCAATTCATGTACCGTGTAACCTCGCATGGCCCACTTTGCTCGTCACACTTTTCCGTTCTCAATTGTAGTCCACGTGGATGGTAAAGTATGAAAAAGTCTAAAAAATTAAAAAACTTTCCGGTTTTGTTCTTGGTCCTCTACTTTCCTCTCTCTTTGCATTCTCTTTAGGTGAGCTCATAAGTTCTTTTGACTTGCAATATCATCTCTATGCTAATGAAACTCAATTGTACCGTTCCTCCCCTGACCTTTCTCCTGCTCTCTTCACTTGTATCTCCAACTATCGCTCTGCTATTTCTTCTAGGATGACCCAGCGCTTTCCTAAAATAAACATGTCTAAGACTGAGCTGATCATCACCCAACCCTCACGCATGTCCTCACCTCCCACAATATCATTATCTATTGATGGCACTGCTATCTCCTCTAGCTCCAAGTGTGCTGTCTTGGAGTAATCCTCCCTCTCCTACAAAGCACACATTCAGCACCTCTCACAAACCTAACAGTTTCATCTCAAAAATATTTCCAGGATCAGACTTTTTCTCAACCAGGATTCTACTAAGACCCTTATCCACTCACTAGTCATCTCCAGACTGGGCTAAAGTATGTTCCTTCTATGTGGAATCCCTGAAAAATATCTCTCTCCACTCCAGTCTATCATCAATGCTGAAGTCTGGCTCAACTTTCTCATCAAATGCACTACGTCCACCTCCCCTCTTCTACAGACCTTTCACTGGCTTGTTTACCCTTTCAGAATCCGATTCAGTCTTCTGACGCTCACTCAAAAAGCCCTCACCTACTCCTCTCCATTTAGATCATGACCTCATCTCCCTTTGCACTCCCACCTGTCATCTCCACTCCGCTAATGCACACCGCCTCTCCTGACTACTGATTACCTACTCCTACCTCCAAGATTTTTCACATGCTGCTCCCATTCCCTGGAACTCTCTACCTCTCCCCCTCAGACTCTCCATGTAACACTTCAAATGGACACTAAAGACCTACTTCTTCACCAAATTCATCCTAACGCTCTGTTCAACGCTCACTGTCTACCACATCCGTGTCACTGTCTACCACATCCGTGTCACTCATGTCAGTCCACCCCTCCCCTTTAGAATTTAAGCTCTCAAGAGCAGGGCCCTCTTCCCTACCTTTCTTCTCCTACTCTTATTTAAACTGTCTTACTCTGTATTCCGTTCAATGGCATCATAACCCTCCATTTTCTGCAACCCTGATTTTGTTTTGACTTTGTTTATTGTTGTTTGCTGATGCTATTAAATAATCCACCCTCATTTCCCTATACTGCACTTGGGCCTCTGTTTTTAAAAACTTTCTTTCGATGGGGTTGTATTGTTTATTAAACTGCCATCCTATCTGGCACTGCTGTGTTGCAAAATTTCATAGATAGGATATAACCTTAAAGTACAGTATCTGCCATCTGTTTGTGCCGCTGCTTTGTCATTTAAGGCCCATACACGGGGGCGATTTCAGCCCTATTTCTAAGCAATCTGACTAGAATGCTTAGAAATTAATCATGGATTGTGTTTACCCCCCCCCCCCCCCCAGCCATGTCGATTCACGGTCCCGCTTGTCGCCATTGCCTGACTAGGGGCCAGATGCACTAAGCTTCAAAAGTGATAAAATGGAGTGTGATAAACAACCAACCAATCAGCTCCTGCCTGACATTTTTCAAACACAGTCTGTGACATGGCAGGTAGGAGCTGATTGGCTGGTTGTTTATCACTCTCCATGTTATCACTTTTGAAGCTTAGTGCATCTGACCCTAGACCTTGACTGCATGCAGTAAAAATCTAGTCAGATCAGTGTTCTCTCCAGAGAACATTGGTCTGCACACTTCGCTGTTGCATAGCATGTGCATCAGTGATGTGTGGTGAGCGTTCTGTGCTAAACCAAATCGCTCAGCACGGGGCTGAATCGCCCCATGTGTATAGGCCTTAAGCCAGTTAGCCTTTGGCCTATTTGCTGAACAATATAGTGAGCTGTGAGGTGGTAAACATTTACTGATAAAGGGCCAGATGCACTAAGCTTCAAACGTGATGAAATGGAGAGTGATAAACAGACAGGCAATCGGCTCCTACCTGCCATGTCACAGACTGGGTTTTAAAAATGGCAGTCAGGAGTTGATTGGTTGGCTGTTTATCACTCTCCATTTTAGCACTTTTGATGCTTGATACATCGGGCCCTAAGGAGTAAAGTTGCTAAAGCTTTTGAAAATGAAAAGAGATGTTGCCTATAGCAACCAATCAGACACTGCCTACTATTTCTCTATTGCATCCTTGAAAATGACAGACAGAATCTGATTGGTTGCTATGGTCAAAAATGAAAAGAGGTGATCTCTTTTCATTTTTAGAAGCTTTGGTACATTTACCCCTTACAGATCAGTCCTGGTGATTTTTCCTAAAATGATTACTTTTAGGAAAGGTCAGGCCCTGGCCTCCCCTCAGGCAAGAGAAAAAAGATGCCTATAATAACTGAATAGCAAACCAACCAGCCAATCAACTCTTAACTGCCATTTTCAAACCCGGTCTGTAACAAGACAATTGGGAGCTGATTGGCTGGTTATTTATCACTCTCTACTTTATCACTTTTTGAAGCTTGATGTATCTGGCCCTAATTGATGAATAATTAGGTACAGATGGAGCGCGGCTCCCGGCGCACTGAACGCCAACCGGCGAATGTGGCTTGCGTACATCGTTGGCGCATGCACGCTCCATTCCTGGCTATCACACATGCTCACGCATCTGTGCTTGCCACTGCCAGATGCCAGCTGCTGGAGCACTGGCACCATAAAGAGAGTGGCTCCATCTGTATGCATAACATAGAGCTAAATGCTGATTTGTTGCTACAGGTTACTGCACATTTGTATTGTTTTATATTGTGGACCTTATTCTGGTCTGTACGCAGCCAGCGTTTGTTCGCACGGGGACCGATGTTTAGCGTATGTGCATACGCCGGGTGTGCGCGGCCACAGCGAACTGCATGCACCCAAGGTTGCGGCTGGGGGGGGCGTGAGGCGGTGCCGGATAGCCGCGCCCATGGGAACGGCCAGCATTTCTTAGGTGTTCCCATGTAAACGCTGGCCGTTCCCATGGTAATCGGGCCGTGACGTCGGTGCAAGGGGGGGGCAGCTGACATCTGGTGATGTCACTTCCATTTCCTCCCATTAGTACCGCCATTTTGCAGGGCGGGTTCTGGTTGACTAACAAGGGTGTGAATATACATCTGAGCGAATCATCCAAAATTACCCCCTATGTATCTGTGCATATTTTATTTCTATTCTAATTTCTCCTTCTTTTATGAACTGAAGAAATTCAAAGAAAATGCAACGTTCTGCTTTTGTCGGTGTCATCGGGGTCACATCGAAAGTGCTATTTATGATTCTTCTCTAATAAGATTGATTAACATAATTGGTTTAATTGGTTTAATGAAGGTTGAGCATTTTTTGGGAAAAGGTTACACATGCAGTTAGTGGGGACACTGAAAGTCCTGACCTTTTCATGTATCAATGTCTTGTGTGTTTCCACTGTGCTAGTTATCTGAGCAAGGCTTCCCGGAGCGCAGCCTTTTCTCTATTCTAAATCATTTCAATAATATCAGACCAGCGATAAACGAATACAGTAGCTCATGTGCAGAGCACCGTGGAGCCAACACAGGACCGCTGTGACGTAGCTACTGTGCCAACATCTGCACATAATTACCAGGGACACTTTGCTGGTGGGGTGGTGCACGTAAATGTGTTACACTTGGTGAAGTCAGAACAATCTTGGCATAGTTTTCCTCTTATATATTAAATAGGTAAAATGACAAAGCATCCTACGAAGCAGTCAATATATGCATGTGTTAGATGTCTAACTGCAGTATATGAGGTTGTGAGTTCATGTCCCAGGTATAGCAAAACAACAAATGTGTTTTTTTTTTGTTTTTTTTTTTAAATAAAAGGGGATTTAATTAAAGGTTATAGTCAAGGCACACATACATCACACTTTTACTGATAGCTCTCAATTGAAGTGTGTGGATATCGTATCGGAGGTTTGGTGTTCAAATCCTTTTGTATATACTGTTCTAAAAAATGTTCTTCCTGTATTCCCAGGAGAGGACAACCGCCATTCAAGCCTATATTGCTGGTAAAGTAAGTGATCTTGGGGATTGGTGAAACTCTTTTCATTGTGCTCAGCGTCTATTCATTGCAGCCAGAGGGGCTGGGGGCATAACCAGCAGCTCATGGAGCTGCTTGGCATGCCCCCACAGCGGCAAAATTGGGGTGTGGCCTCACGGCAGCGTCGCGAGTACAGACCATGCCCCTTTTTGATAGGCCACGCCCCCAAAATTTGGCACTGTCCCGTATCCATGGAGCCGAATGTTGGGAGGTATGCAAACGGATGTGTACGGCTGTAAATCAGACACGCCTAGCATTTTGCTAGACACTCCCAGCGGTTTCCCAGGCACGTCTGCGTTTTTCTTAGCACTCCCACTAAAGGGCCAGTTTCCACCCCAAGACCCCTACTTCCTTTTAACCACTTTGCAAACAGCTAGCGAATAGAAAAAGTAGCAATATTTTAACGCAGGACGACCTACTGGCCGTACGCACACGCAGTTTATCGATAATCGACTGCCGAAAGAATTCATGGCCATGCTATCAGGTCTGAATTACCCCAATGTTCTTTATAATTTTGGCTATTTTGTTTTTGTATTACTGTATATATTATCCTCCTAATGAGTTTCAAACCTGCATATTTATTTCATTTATATAACTCGTCTTAAGATTTAAGTGCTTTCGAATATTTAATGGATAATTACTTATCAACAATGATGAATTTGAAGAGTTTTTTTTACGCATGGCATAACCCTGGTGTTTATTCAATAAACACTGGAAACCACAGGACATAATTACCCAATTAGTGTTGTCCTAAGCCATTTCCCAGCTGAGTTTGTTTATATACCGTGCGCCGTTAACTTTGCTTTCTGAATTGGAGGACACTGTATTTTATTGCTCTGTTGCTCCACATACCGTTCAGAAACAAATAGCTGCCATTAACCTCAGTGGATGTCTGCCCACCAGGAAACCATAGACAATATACTCAGTACAGTAGGATTCGGTATGAAATCCCGGCGGTCTAAATTCTGACAGGGTCAAAATCCCGAATGGGTCAAAATCCCGACAAGGACAAATTCCCGACAAGGTCAAAATCCCAACATGCGGTTAACTTCCAACTTTTTCCATGTCGACGGTGTCGACATTCGGGTAAAAAACAACAGTGAAGAAACCCATGTCGACCTCGCGACCTGTCAACCGAAAGTCATGTTGACTTTTTCACCTGTACATTCTATATGTCGGTTTTTGACCTTGTTGGGGTTTTAAATGTCGAATTTTGTCCTTGTTGGGATCTTAAATGTCAGGGTTTTGACCGTCGGGATTTTGACTGCATCCCGTACAGTAATGTATGCCGGCCTGATTATAATAATACCTCCGTTGCTTTGGGTTACAGACAAAAAGAAAATGCAGGTGCACATATTGGGCTTATTTAAAAGTTGATTGAAGCGGGCATTAGGGGGTGGACACCTGCCATTTTCAAGGAGTGTCAGAAAAATATGCAGGTGTGCCCAGATGTTTTATGAGAGGGTCTGTGATGTCAGCTCTGGCCTCGATCAGCATGTCTCAGTCGTGAAGTTGTGGAAGGGTCAGACTCACATTTGCACAGACTGGAAATATCATTCGATGTTTCATGAATTGTGCATTGATTTGCAGGTGGATAGCGATCTGCAATCATTTTACAATTCATTCGCAAATTTACATGAGGTGGGATTTTATTTTGTCTGTCTACTCACAGTTGTCTCACAGTCATCTGTAACTTTGCAGATCAGCAGTCAAATCTGAATAAGGCCCACAGCTGCTTCTTCCTACTAATGTAAAAAGGGCCATCATAACGTATTGGCAGCTGGTCAGAGGCCGTTGATTCTTGGGGTCTTTGAGAAGAAGCATTTTCGGCTGCAGAGGTGCGCGGCCCAAACAGGGGTGTGTTCTTGCTGTGAAGGGGCATGGCCACACAATAGTACCTCCAATTCAAATCATGCCACACAGTAGTGCAACTTTATTCACATTATATCATGCGATGGTGTCCCTTATTCACGTTACATCACACAGTAGTACCACTTTACCTTATATACATTACTCCTCACATTATTCACATTATACCCTTAGAAAAGCACCTCCATGGCCACACTGCAACCCAGCACAAAGCAGTGTGTGCTGGGCAGAGGAGAAGAGCTGTAGCTGCTGCTGTCACTTAAGGGGACGGGGCCTGGGGCCCCCACTAGGCCCTTCCATCAGACTTTGGCCTGGGTAATTTGTACCCCCTACCCCTTTCTCTCGACACCCCTGATAATACCACACAGTAATGCCCCTTACACATGACACACATTATTAATGTCCTTATAAACATAATGCCCCTTACACAGTATGCCAACCTTTATTAATGCCCTTCATACACATAATGACACACATAATGCCCCTTACACAGATGTTGCACATTATTAATGCCCTTACACACATGATAAACATAATGCCTGTTACACATATGTCGCACATTATTAATGCATTTTGTACATGACACACATAATGCCCCTTACACATATGCCGAACACTATTGCACAATCAACCCACCCACAGACAGCACTCGCACAACCGCTAACACTGTGACCTCTGCCTCGTCTTGGATACAGATGTTTCCTCATACATCTTGCCTCAATAGGCCATGCAGCTCCTGGCCAGTTCTGCTAATGTTGGGTGCATTTTTTGCAGAAAATTCATCTTATTTGCATTGTTATGTGACCAGGACACACAAGGAGCTTCCGATGATTAAAATGATATGCGGCATGCCTACAGTATATTCTGCGTGCGACTGTGGCTGTACCTGCATACGGAATGCTATGTTACATTGATTTCCGTGAATACACTATTTCATATGCAGATACAGCCTCACTCACACACAGTATATAGGCATGCTGCATATCATTTTAATCAACAGAAGCTGCTGGTGCCCCTAGGCATTCCAAACGCCCTAGGCATTTGCCTAGTTTACCTATGCCTAGGGCCGGCTCTGCTTGGCTGGTGCATTTGCACCACAGTTCCTTTCAGAGCTTATTGGGAGGCAGGTAGAGGATATAGGAGCCTTGAAAAAGATTTCTCAATCGTAACCCGTTGGATATCTGGATTGTTGCAATTTTAGTGGACTACCTGAATGCTTTATGGACAATAATAACTATGGACAAATAACTAAGGTACCTCCTGTGGACCCCTTGTCAACAAAATTTAAAGGTGGACTTATCCGGAAGGTCCATTTTTCAATTTTGGTCCTTTTTACAACAGCGTTTTACCTTACTTCAAACTGAATGCTGGCCTTTTTGGAAATTGAAGCAAAAAGATGACTTGATGTGTTTAAAACTTTGTCTTGAATTGTGAGTCTTGGTACGATCCAAAATAGAAACCTTTATAATGTATGTCTATATTATCCTTGCATATGAGTGAAAAGTACGTTCCACCTTTTCCTACCACTGGGTGAATCTGACGAAGGTCAGAGTACACTGTAAAGATACCTTTATGTGTTTATCACCGCACACATTTCTGTGGGCGTGGTACTGTATGTTCTGTTGTGGCCCATAAATCCACATATCCTTTACTTAAAATTGAACGCTCCTACACATTTGATTTTATTCTCTTTTTCTCCAACATGCCTTAATACACGAGAGTTTGAGAAGAGAAAGGAAAAAACCCAACCACAGAATTACTATTAATATTATTGTTTAATACAGGTAGAGGACACTGTCCGATTGCTCTCATTGTGAATCACACAGAGTGGCCAGGTAGCATTCGCTATATGCCTCCAGTCTGCAACCAGACAGTGAATAACTGTCAGAATACTGATTGGTGGATGGCTGTAGTTCTCCACCAATCAGTGTGCTTATAGCCAATTACTGTATGGATGCATGGAAAAAGAAGGTGCGGGAATACAGGAAAGTAAGTTATTATGTTAATTTATTATGGGAATGGGTGTGGAGGGGCCCCAGTGCATTGCTTTGTCCAGGGCCTACAATGCTGTTAAGATGGCACTGTGATGCCTTGGGATGGTTGGCTTTTTCTGGCCTTGGGGGGGGGGGGGGGGATTGCTCTGGACTTGAGATTGGGAATTGTATGGACCTGCCAGATGAGGTAACCTGGTCGCGATTGGTGGGCACATATTTTTGGGCAAAATTATGCTAACCACCTCGATGTTACTCTGTGTGTCACTCTATGCACCCTCACCCTCACCACCCCCACCCACCCCCACCCACCCACACACACACACACACACACACACACACACATATTTCTGTGGGTTACAGGACAGCAATGGTCTTTACACCAGGTTAATAACAAGAACCCAACACACCCCAGGGCTATGTTTTCATCCAGTAGTGATCATCATTGCATCATTGCTAGTGGTGAAGCATGACGAAAACACACGCATGACGAAAACACAAGCATTTTAAAGTGAACGTTGAACAGAGTGAAAAAGGGAATTTCGAAATGAGTTCCGAAAAATCATGGTCTAGGGTAGCACTGAACAGCATTGTCAATGCAAATCTTCTGCTACTTTATTTGTAGGTAGCGTGTTTCTATATAACGGCAGTTTTGAGGTTTATTTTTAAGATGAGGGGGTGTTTGCCAATCGTAATATCCTTTAACAAAAGTCTATGTTTCAAATAATGTTTGACAGTAAACACAGCACCAATTAATTTCTGTGCCGGTGTATACTTTATCTCCCTTTCAGCCTGTCTGTGCAGTGTTCAGTAGTGTGCAAATTGCCAGATATCAGTTTCCTTTCCCAATCCCAAAACGGCAGATTTACTATCCTGAGGATTGTATGCTGGAAACGACAACCACATGCAATGTGCTGCAGTGTGCAAACCCTAAAACATATGTGGCTTAAGCTGAACTGCTTAGTACCAGGATAACATTGCAAACACAGTGTGCCAGCAAGCAATGGCTGCAGAGTGTGTTGTGTGGGCCTGCCTGGACTCTGAGGGCCCGTGTACACACTGCCTATACTGCCCCCATAATAAATACACTAGTGGTACATACAGTATAGGCTACCTGCACAAGCTCAGTGTACTGATTAATTCTCCTAACGTGCATTATCTCAACTGCAACCACCTCTGAATCAGGCCCCCATCATAGTTACCTCCCCTCCTGCTTCCTGCGTGAGACTCCCTGAAATAGCAGCAATCTCCCTCTCTCCCTCATTAGTCTAGCAATCTCCCTCATGTCACCTAGCCCACATTACACTGTTACATCATAGTTACCTTCCCTACTGCATTCTGCAGGAGACTCCCTGAAATAGCAGAAATCTCCCTCTCTCCCTCATTAGTCTAGCAATCTCCCTCATGCCACCTATCCCACATTGCACTGTTACATCATAGTTACCTCCCCCCCTGCATTCTGCAGGAGACTCCCTGAAATATAAGCAATCTCCCTCTCTCCCTCATTAGTCTAGCAATCTCCCTCATGTCACCTAGCCCACATTACACTGTTACATCATAGTTACCTCCCCCCCCCTGCATTGTGCAGGAGACTCCCTGACCTAACAGCAATCTCCCTCATTTCACCTAGACCACCTTACACTGTTAAATTTTTGGAGAAAAAAGGAATGAGAGAGATACAGTTACGCTGAATCATCAGCGCCATTTCCCAGCACTTTACCAAGTATAGTAGCTCTTACTAACTGCTTTGGGGCTCATCTACATTTGTATATAAGTCATAATAAAAGATTCCTCTCAGATGTAGCAGTACACACCCACGCTTCTAGGTGCCACGTTCACAATCTCTTTTCACAATCTCTCCATATATGGAACTAGACACACCCTTTGGGTGGAGCATGACACGCCCCCTGAATGGGGCGCCGTGCTAAATTCTACAACCAACTATAATCTCCCTGAAACTAATTTTCAAAAGTAGGCAAGTATGGCCCCCATTCTATACTTAGAATTGGGCTTCTCTATCATCTGTCGTGCAAAGCGCAACGATCCCCCCACCACACACCCTAGGGGACTGGGTCGGATACTGATTAGCCTAGACAAGCAGAAAATAAGAAGTGAAGGTTTTAAACTGCTTTTATGTGGTATATTTATTTTCACTCCACTCTGAACAGGCAAGATGGCACAACAACATTGTCTCTCACTTTTGGTATTCATTGTTTTTTTACCAAAAAAAAGTGGCAAATTGTCAGGCGGTTTAGCGAACTGCCATTAAGGAACTGGAACAGTTTGCATTCCTGCTAGATCCAAAAATTGGGGATTGTGGCTTTAGGTCTGTCAGGTTTGATTGATGCCCTTTGATGTGACATTGACTTGTTGTATAATTCAAATATCTTTTGTATGCTTCTGATGAGAGATGTGAATCTCCACTCACTCCACATACTGTATATATAGAATTTGGTTTTAGTGGCCTCTCACACTGCTTAACGTTAAGGTATAGGTCACACCCCGTGATCAGACCATTGGAATGCCGCCCCTTCCGAACAAGCCTGAATCAGGCTGTTAGTTTTGGATCTCCCAATCTACCAAAGCATTTTTGATATTATTATTGCATAATTATATTTATATAATAAGAATTATGTATTTCTTTATTGACATATATGGGTTTGTTTTGGTAATATATGAAAATATACTGTATATTTGTTTTTTATTATGGGAAATAACCAGGCTAAAACAGGGTTGCCTATCCTCCTGGAATGGCCGGGAGGGTTCTGAAAATCGGGTCATCCTCCCCCCCCCCCTTCCCGGAAAGGTGGGCATCCCTCCCTGTTTCTGGGGGACCCCCGCTCCCCCCTCCCCTTCCTGATCGCGGCTTCCTCCCCTTCACCTCACAGTTTATATAACCAGATCTGCCGATCTCCTTGGAGGGGGCGGGGCTAAAGTGGTATAATCACGTCATTTAAGCCCCGCCCTTCCAAGGAAATCGGCAAATTGGGTCAGTTTCCATCATGGGGGCGGGGCTTAATGACGGCACGCTTAATAACTTGCTAATTTGTAGCTGCAGCACCCGCATCGCCAGCCTTGCAGCCTGCCAATCAGTATGCCGGGAAGAGTGTATTCCGTCCGCTCTTTAGTGACCCGGCGGCTGCTGCATAAACAATGCTGCCCAGCGCCATTAACAGAGCTGACAGAAGCATCTTCCCGGCATTCCTGTGCATGGGGGAACGTACGGTTATCATAGAGAAACAGCTGCAGGTCCACAAGTTATGTGTAAAAAGGGAAACACTGTTGCCATCATTTGAATATTGGAGACAACTGTGCTGCATACTGGTATTACATTGTGGCCACGCCCCTTCCCCTTGAAGCCACTCCCTTATATTTTTGGCTTGGGCACCCACCAGCAAAAACATAAATCGGTACCTATGCCGCAGGGCATGCTGGGAGCACTGCGAATTAAAGCCCAAAGGCTTCTATAGTGTAAAACCAGCTTTTGCTGGTGTTACCCTCTGCACCGATGCCCCTACGTGCAGTGTTTAGTGCATCTGGAAATGCCGTAAAAACTCAGAAAACCGGGTTTTACCGCATTGTCCATTTAGTGCATCCCAGCTTCTATAAGTGAGCTAATCAAACTCAGATAGTAGGTGCCAGTACTGGCTGGATTCTTGCTTTGACGACCTCATGGAGAAATGTCACAGCTAAACTGAGGATACATTTCACCCCCAAGGCACTCTGCTAATGATTTCTGCTACATAAGCTGTTTAATATACTCAGCGAGAAAGAGAAAAGAAACATATACTGTATACTGTAGCTTCCCTGTCACCATATATTATAAGAGGATTCTACAGTGCACCAGGGATTTTTGCAATTATATCATCAGCCTTTGGGAACCTTATTACATTGTGCACCAATGAAAGATATTAACTGAGCTCAGTGCAAATAGAGACTTCGTTAAAGTAATATTATTTGGGTTAATATTTTACTTTATCATATCAATGTATTACTATAATATGTTATGTATATTAAAAGAGATAATATTGTAAAAAAAAGGAACTACCTGCCTTACTGTAAATAGGGGGAATGGACGGAAGAAGATTGACGGCCCAGTACTCAAAAGTCAAAACGTATACTATAGGGTAACCGCCAGGCTTGCCTACCCTCCCGGAATGGCCGGGAGTCTCCCGAAAATCGGGTCGCCCTCCCGGCCCCCCGGGATGTTGGGCAAGTCTCCCGCAATTTCCTCGGAGTCCTGGCAACCCCCTCCCCGCAACCACAAATGCTGGAATTCGTGCTGTACAGTGGAGGTGCGGTGCTAAAATGACGTAAATCGCGGCATCTTGCATCATTTAAGCCCGCCCCCTTTTAGCGGACCTGGGAATCATGGCGTTTTGTGGAATGGGGCAGGGCTACATGACATCAGTCTCCCCCCTGCATCCCCCACTGTGTGCTTCTCCCGGAAAGGAAAAGGAAAAGGTAGGCAACTATATGTAACTGCAGGTTAATGCTACTTAGGAGTCATAAAACCCAATCAGTAATGCAATCATTTTCAATGGGTAACTCCAGTGGCATGCCGCAATAGGTATCACCCACTGAAGTGCGACTCCTGCTTAGTGATAGGTGCCGAATGCTGCATTGTAAAATGACATGCTGCGCCTGGCTTCTGTCACTGTGTAGAAGCCAGCACTCTTCAAACAAAGCACTATCCGGGTCTGCCTGCACATCCCGAACCCAAGAAGCAATGGAAACTGAACTAAATCTTGCCCCTTAAAGTAACACCCCTTTGGGCGGCCGCCACACTGTGGCCCTAATTCTGGTTCACTCACAAAGGCAAATGCCTTCTCAAATGGGCAAAACCATGTGCACTGTAAGGGGGAGGGGGGGCAGATGTAACATGTGCAGAGAGAGTTAGATTTGGGTGGGGTTTTACTTCAAACTGAGATCTATTTTGCAGTGTAAAAATAAAGCAGCCAGTATTTACCCTGCACAGAAACAACATAACTCACCCAAATCTAACTCTCTAAGCACATGTTACATCTGCTCCCCTGCAGCGCACATGGCTTTTGTCCATTTGAGAAGGAATTTGCCTTTGTGAGTGAACCAGAATAAGGGCCTGTGCGCACAATCTTTATGAGCAATCATTTAAAAAAATAAAATAAAGACACAAAAATATGAATTGAAATCCGGTGGCTCCGCACGTGTAGTTGGACGTTTTGCACACGTCAAATACACAAAGTGATGACGTGCGCAGTCATTTTATGCTTATATAGAAACCCCGGTGCCTCGGAAAAGATCAGTAACAGAACAGCGCGCAACTGTATTTGTCAGCTAAAACTTTCTCTTAGCAAATCTGGCGATCCCCCAGTTCAGCTATTTCAGCATAATAAGACATTACAGCAGAATGGAATCTTTTGTGTTTAAAAATGTCATATTTTAATCAATGCCTCTTTAAATGTTAAATCTAATGAAAGCTTTAAAATAAGCAGATAAAAGTGCGAGAGACCCGTCTCCCTGGAAACCCGAAGACCATGCCAAAACCCGGATCAAAATTGCATTTTTAAGAGTTCAAAATTCTTAAGAACAACAATTTATCGTTTCATGCTTATACAGTATAGTTTTCATTATAGAAACCGGATATCTGCGCACCGCACAGTCTGAGACACTAAGCATTTTATACCTTATTTGCACTCAACATATGTATATCTGGCAAGGAGCATGTATATGAGATTAGAGAAAAATGCGAGGTTTGTGCCTTTTTCTCAGTACAATGGCTTTCATGGTATGTTTCCCAACTCGTTTTTTCCCTTCTTTGACAGTAATGTATATTTTGTCCGATTTTTCCTAAATGCTGCTGCCAGTGAGGTGTTTCAGTACTGTAGACAACAGGCAACATATGTTTCAGGGAAAGGTACACATAAAATCACAATCACTTCAGTGTCAAGTTGGTGGTTTTAATTCGAAAGGGTCTATTTTCACTTTTTTTATTATTATTTCTAAAAGGGGCAATCCGCTTGTGGAAAATCCAGGCAATTTGGGAAGTCTCCATTGGATCTTTGGGGGGCTCATGTAATAGGGTCTGAGTTCAGGGGTGCCAACAGGTTGGCCAGGCCCCTGTAAAATAGAAGGGGTGTGGCCACCGACGAGAGCATGGCCACATCCCCATGAAAAAGTAAACCAGAGGGATAGAGAGGGCAGGCTGCCGCTGGAGCTGTCTCTTTCCCCAGCTCAGCACAGCGCACTGAGCAGGGTGTGCTGAGCTGGGGAGAGAGGCTGTGCTGCGGCGGCAGCCTGTTATCTCTCTCCCCATTACCCGACCCCCTGCAATGGGGTGGAGCAGGACCAGGGCCCCTCCAGCAGAGCCCCAGAAAAAAGTACCTGCCCCTCCTCGATGCCACTGTCTGAGTTTTCCAGAGATGTTGGGTGTTGGCCGATCTTGGGTGTTTTTTTAAAGTGGCATGCTTTGTAAGTGATTGCCGCTTTAAAAAAACATCAGAGATCGGTTGGCATTCCGTCAAAATAACAGCAATGTCAGCACTGGTGGCTGTGCATGGTGAAACAGAGCAACACTTGAATTACTCCGATGGGCGCCATCTAGTGGCCAACAGCATGTAAAATGCTTAAATCCCCTCATAGAGTTGAGGAGCAGTGTTAGCCTTTTATTGTACAGGATAACATATATTTACATAGCGCCAACATGTTCTGCTGCACATCTCTACTGTATTTGCATTCTGCTCCCAACTGCTGCGTATGATCGCACATGGGAGAGAAAGGATATCAGCTTAAAAATTATTCTACTCAGTTTATTTTAGGGTATGGGTGCATTAAGCAATGTAGCAGCCCCTCTCCCTATCAGTCACTGTGCAGGTGGCATGCATAGGTGGTCCTACTCTGGCTAGTTAGTGGCTAAGGGAAATAAGTGACAATCGGATCCCACCTCATGCAGGTTTTTCGCCAATTTTCAACCTCCACCTTTGTCCCTGCGCAGTAATTCTAACAGAAAAGCATGACAGTTTGCAGGGGGGTTCCAAAACCCCTATCACTGGCCCTGGCTCTGCCTAATGTGGGGAGGGGGTTGATTAGGCAGCAGAGGGAAATGAGTTCTACCACCTCTCCTAGACCTCTTTAAGCCCTGGCTAAGTCTTTGGCTAATTGTAGGATATAATGGAACATACTTATTCAATGCGGCCATTTTCAGACGCATTTTCTCTCATGCATGTTCAACTTTGTTAAAAGTTGAATCTGCTTTGGCAAAAACAGCAATGCAGATTTGTGAAGAACTCATCATTACGCTCCCGTCGCACTTTCATTACTGTCGATCTAGAAACCGTTGCTTATCTTTAGGCGTCTAGTCTAACTAGACAGGTTCGACTTGGTGGTGGTTGACCATAACAAGGCCCATCTAGACACCTTTGAGCTGCTATACCATAACCTGTTTTGTTCATGTTTGTAAATCCAGTCATAAGGACACAGAGACATGTGAGTTCACTGCTGTGCTGTTTTATTCCATCCAACTCCAGACACACTGCCTCGGGACCACCCACTTCCCAGCATTCCCCTGGTCCTAGGGACCATCACCGAAGATTCAGGCTTACACATATTAGTAAGGGAGTGTCTACAAATATTAAGCATTCTAATACACTAACCTCACAACAGCCTGCCTCTGTACTACTGTACCCCATTATACTGACTGACAGCCGGCCTGCCTAACACACAACCAGTACAATTACAATATAATTAAGTATATTTAATTATAAATACTGTATAATATTAATATATATAACCCAGCACACAAACTCCTCTGCAATCTGCACAGCACAAACCCCTCTGCACTGCACAAACCCCTCAAGTCTGCACTGCACAACACCCCTCTGAGTCTGCACAGCACAAACCCCTCTGCAGTCTGCACTGCACAACACCCCTCTGTCTGCATTGCACAGCACCCCTCTGAACTGACTGCACCCCTCTGCTGCACAACACCCCTCTGCACACTAATATGAGTAATGCACATGTTTACAACACCCCACTAGCCTGCACAATGCCCCCAGACCCCACTGCTACGCAGAGCTGTGCGCAGCAGGAAGCGTGACTGTGAAATGGTGCCAAAGTTTTGGGACGCCGAGCATTTATAGACCCGGTGTCTCGTGAGAATCCAATGTCGGATTCCCACGTTCGGCCGTGCTCGGGTTTCTGAACAAAGCCGGAAACTCGCAAGCGCGGCTCGCAGGCCGTTGAGCCGCCGATGTTCGGAGTGGTTCGGATTCCACGAACCGCTCATCTCTATTAGGAACGTCACAAACTTGTGGATATAGATCCCACCAACATCACAACTCTTTTAAAAACAGTATTCGGGAAATAAAATTCACTCTAGTTACAAAGAAGAAAATAAAAAGTTGCAAACCTCACTGAGGGCGGGATGTACCAAGCAGTGGCAGTACATCCCACTGCCCATTGCGCCTATGCTTACCGCATATGTACTAACATGTACGGTCAACAACACAACCGGCAGCTCTCCCGATAGGAGCTGCCCCTTGCGATTCCTGGGATGGGGAAGTCCAGCTGTGCATGCGCGGAGTAGCTGGTGGCTGCGGGACATGCTGGGAGGGATCCGCGTCGGATCCCTCACACAGCACCCCTGCGAAGAGAAGCCCATAGGCTTCTATGGGGATACGCCAGCTAGAGTTGGCGTGATCCCCACAGTGGAGCCAGGGCCGGATTTGTGCCTAGGCCCCTGAGGCACTGGCCTCAGGGCGGCACCAATTAAGGGCGGCAGGCAGGCTGACATTCAGTTAAATAGCAGCATGGCACAGTGGGAGGGCAGCGGCGAGTGACGAGCGCCGCCACCGCAGACATGAATTATCATATGTCGGCGGCAGCGCCGCTCGTCACTCGCCACTGCCCACCCACTCTGCCATGCACATTACATCACCGCTTAGTGGCTGGGTCCGGCGGTCCCCCTGTGCTTCCAGAAATGGCTCAGGCTCACTGCTGTCGGCTCCTGCTCATTGGCTACTCTACACACACACACAGTCTATTGGCTGCTGTGTATCCAACAGCTGAGCTGAGTGGCACGCAGATCCCCCCCGCGCTCAGTTGTTAGTCACAGTGTGTAAGCCGGAGAGAGACTGACGGAGACACTGTACTAATCACTGTACTAATAAGTGCCTCCCTCCCTCCGGGTCCTCCGTACCGTGAGCAGTCCAGAGTGCTTAAAAAAATATTAAGGTGGGCTACAGTTACATTTTAATGAAATATATAAATAACAATGTATATACATATGATTACATTAAAATGGGGGGGGGGGGGGGGGGGGCAACAAAAGTGTTGTGCCTAGGGGTGACCTGACCCCTAAATTCGCCCCTGAGTGGAGCCCCACCAGAAGGGGCTTTAGTGCATTTCAAAATGCGGTAAAAATCCAGAAAACAGACCCAATTCTCTGGAGCCTCTCAGCCTTTCTGGGAGGGTAGGCAAGTATGGTCCGAGTTTCCAGGAGAATCCCATTTTTGACGATCATGGCTGCAAATTTAAAGCTGCAGTAATTGAAATGGTGAAAGCAGGCTGTTTTTGGTTTTGCCATTTCAATTTTTGCCGCTTTAAATCTGCAGTCAAGATAGCCAGAATCGCCCTGCTTTCGAAGTCTCAGATCCTATTACATAATCCCCTTGGCTGCCAAATATCTTACTGCCAGCTGAAACATTATATGCCAATATAAATATCAACAAAAATATTAAACAGATAAAAGTTTTCAGATGTTGGGAATTAAAAAAGAATCTAAAAAAAAATGATGTTCCTGGCCATACATGAACTTGTTACCTGTAAGCTTCTAAATTCCTACTTTTGAATGATATATTATCTATTTTTTAGGCGTGCACATTTTTTTCTGATGTTATGACATGATTGATATCAATGATACTTCCTTATTACCGCTCTGCTTAATGAATAGCTCTATGCATTGCTGGTTTGTGCCCTGCCTACAATCCATCTTGGATTAGGATTGTAGCCACAAGCTTCTGTCATGTTACTTTTCAAAGTTATCATTATTAATTCCTGAGGTCAGCTCAGAAGAACATACTGTAGCAGCGTCTACCGAGGCATCATGTGATCTGCAAATCAAATCAGACATCCAGTCGAACATTCTTCCAGACTGAAATCATTTCCGAAGTCTTTTTTTTTTTCTTTTTCACGAATTTGCTACATCATGTGAACAATCTATAAAGGCTCTTTGCAAGGCAAAAAAAAAAAGAGTATAACTTTCACTGCCAAGATCCGATGAGTTTCCATGGAGAAACAGTCATTGTCTAATTAAAACAATGTGTAAATTGTTCTTTGCTTTGTGCATTTATGTTTAGAAGTCAGTATAATGCAGTGAATCCCTTGATTATATTATTGTTTTAAGGATATCCAGGACAAAGCACATGCTCTTTGATTTCATTCAACAGTTGCCAGGTTAGGTTTTCTTTAAAGGGTATATTTTGGAGTGGTATTCTGATGTAAGTGTCTATTGCATATTAGTTGCTTATCTGCAATTACCATTGCCTTAGGACATTTATGAGGATACTGTATACCAGGGCCTGATTAATGGTGCCCTAGGCTATATGACATGTAGCTCCCCTTGTATTGATGCTAAACACACGTGTTTGGGCACTCAGGGACTCGCAAGTCATACTGCCCATGTGTATGTAACAAAGGTTATACAACTGGCATGTAGGCGTGCGAAGGAGACTTTGGCTTTAGGCTGCCCAGCTGGCACTGTAGCACAATGTACATAAAGTTACGGTTCCATCATTTATATTGTTATATTGGCACAGTCAACTGGCAGTCACCTTAAAAATGGGGGGGGGATTCAATCGCCGGCGACCATCTCCCCACGGGAGATGGTCGCCGGGCCCTATTTAATGCTGTCTTCCCCGACAGCATTGAGCAGGGTTTCTCGGCAGAACAAGCCCGACTTCACAAGCTGTCGGGCTCCTTCTGCCGAGAACGGCCGGGAAGTGACAAGCTGCCGGCTGGAGCCAGCCTCTTTCCGGCCGCAACTCGTGGCCACGCCCCCTTCTCGTCCCACTGCAGGCGGGACATTGAATCCTGCCTGCATATTCTCGGTCGAGCTGACCGAGAACGGGACAGGGTCACGGCGGTCGAGCAAGCTTGACCGCCGTGACCTACACATTGAATACCCCCCTTAGTGTTACAATAGTCAATATTAATCCAAAAAGCTACAACTATGAGGAGTAAGCCTTGTACTTTCACTATTGGGATTAATATTCTTAATACTAATACAGTGCATTTAAGCAGGATTAAAACAAAACCCATTCTTTCCAATGTTACCATAACCACAGAAAATTTTTGAGAAATGGAATTTTATGATTCACAGATCTAATCTTCGATTGAAAAATATCTGCAAATGAATCAAATATATCTGTGATTTGTGATTGCAGAACAAATTCATGAATTTAAGTCTAATCTTGAGGAAATTTTAAAATGTGAGCTGCAAACTTTGAAAAATGTTTTCAACTTCCTGTAGAATGTCATGTACTTTGTCTCAGTGGTCCAAACTAACTAAACATATGCAGTACATGATATGAAATATGCAAAAGCAATATTACTCAATCAATAATCAACTAAAAATACTCAATCCTTAATAGAATTGGATTTTTTTAAAGAAAATAAAGTATTAATAAGACTTAATAGTTTTTTTTATATTTATACCTTGCGTTCTATGAATAATAAAACTAATATAGATATTATCAGACTTTTGTGTGTGTGCTCCTGCATATTATATGCTCCTTTTTTTTGGTAACATTTTAATTGTTATAATTAGTTCCAGAAACAGGAGAAAAACAATGAAATAATTAAAAAATTCAATTGAAATAATTATATTATAACAAATAAAACAAATATACATTTTTGAGCCTCAGTTCTTGTTCCGCAACATGTACAGGAAGTAATTCTGATATGGGTCACAAGTTCCAAAGTGAGCAAGTAACAAAAAAATTGGTGGCAAAAAATTGGTTTTGGAGTTATTTTAAAATAGAAAAAATAAATAAAGAAGGAAAAAAACTAGAAACATTGCATTCATTAATAAATAATCTAATAATTATCTTGTTATTAAACAGGTAAGAATAATTAAAAAAATAAATCTGTTAGGGTTCCTTTAATGGGAAATTACACCAGAACAATGTCAAGATGATTTAACATGTTTGCAACGTAATAATTGTTTAATCGGTTTCAATCGTTCTATTGTGTTTAATATATTTGCTCTGCAAATGATCATGTATAATTACCGGTTAGTTAAAATGCACACTTGCTTGAATAGATAAACCCTTGGTAATAAGCATTGTTATGATACCTAAAAGAATATTATGTAAGCATGCTTCCAAAAATTAAATTAAATTCAATTAATTGTAAATTAAATGTTAATTTGCGCCTTAAAATAAATAGCACTTGTCAAGTGAAGGAAAAAAATAATATGATTTTCTAAACTGGCAAAGGCTGTCTCCTAATTATCGTAATGATTGGAGCAGATGGGATGGCATGTGGGTATCTACATAAAACATGACAGCTTGTTAGAATAACAGATCTGTTCTTGAGATGCTGGGTTGAGGCGAAGCACTGTCTTGAAAAAGATAGGTCTGCAGGACAGCAAGTGGCAGAAGAATGCTGCAGACGAGTGTGCGTACACATTGCATAAGAACAATATGCCAGCCTAAACGATAGGTAATAAGAATCCAGTCCACTCTGTAGGACAGCTCCAGCTTAACGGCTGATTACTGATTATGATGTCATGATGTCCTGCACAATAGATGGTCACTAAATGTTGTGCAGGGGTGGATTGGGAACTAATAGTAGCCCAGAAATGGCCTCATGTGGGCGGCATCAAATAGGCAGGACCAACACCAAAATAGGTGGGATTAACCCATCACTATACATGTGTGGAAGCCGTTGCTTTCAATACACTTGGTATTCTAGTGGTCCACAGACCATTCAGCTGCTGTGACAAACCACAAACTGGCACATTTCAAATAATACCCCACCTCCCCCCACTGATACTTAACACAGACCCCAAAACTTCCATCATGTAGACAAACAACTCATTACCATAATCCCTGAATACCACAAATATCCCCACCCCTCGCCGGTGGAACCCAGAAACACTCCAGAAAGTGTTACACCCCCACATAGCACTCACTCCTGTCCCTTTAACAGATGTCACAATGGTGAATTTGCAGTGTGGAGTACTCTGCTCTGTGAACAGGCAAAGGGTGCTTGTAAGGGAGAAAGGAGGGGGATGGGGACAAACCTCTGGACAGGTGGCCTCCTAGGTCCGCTTCCCTCCCGGGATCTTCTCTGTAAGGTCTATGGCCAATCTGCCCCTGGTGTTGTGGTATCATGGACCATTCGTAGACATAAGACCCTTGGTAGGGTTACTGGTTTATTTCTTTTTTAAAACAGAAAAGCTCATTGCTAAATAATAGGATTCAAGGAGACCAATTAGCATTTAACTGTAACTTTACAGGCTGTGTTAGGAATCTCCCTGGAAACTCCACTACAATCCATTGATCCCCTCAACTAAATTCAGCAGACAGTTTCCAAGAGACAATGTTGCACTGTTCACAAAGGGTTTGGATGATTAGGTCGCCGACCACTATGGGTCAACATGCAATAGGTCGACACCTGAAAATGGTCGACATAGTCTAGGTCGACATGTACAAAGGTCGACACATGGAAAGAAATGTTGCCATGCAAATGGTCGAATCAGGAAAAGGTTGACTTTAATTTTTCACATTTTTGTGCGTCAACGTTGACGCCGTGTTAGTGTATTGCGTCCTCTCTCATGGTTCCCTGTACTTGCCATACTTCTCCCTCCATGCCCACTTGGATCATGAAGTACAGTAAGAACAAGTCGGGTAAAAAAATAAATAATCGAACAGTTTCTTTGTTGACCATTGACATATTGACCCTTTGCTTGTGTGTGAACCATTTTTCAATATGGACATTGATGGTGTCAACATTTTTTGTGTGTTGACCGATTACTTGTTGACCAATAGTGATCGACCTATTGACTCTCCACCTAGACACTGTCCACCTACTGTATCAACCGTTTATGTGAAATAATTTGAACCAATAGAAACCTTCCCCTTACTTGTTTACATGTTTATACTGGCATTAAAAATAGGGTACTAAAAGTAGGGTTATTGACAACGGTGCCAACGCCCAGGATGGGTGGGGTTAGCGGTGAGCAAAATCTTCAAATATATACAGAATATGCATCTCATTGAACATTTCTCTAGCAGAAGTTGTGAATTATGTTTTTCTGATGGAAGTTCCTCATCCATTTATGTTCTGCCAGGATGTCTTGGAAGTTGTATCCCAACCATCATCCTCCCATCTTTTATTAAAGATCAGACCTGTTTTGCAGATGGACAAAACCAGAGTGCACTGCAGGTGAGTGACAGTTAGATTTGGGTGGGGTGTGTTTAAACTGAAATCTACATTGCAGTGTAGGAATAAAGCAACCGGTATTTACCCTGCACAAAAACAAAACAAAAAAACTCCACCAAATCTAACTCTGCACATGTTACATCTGCCCCACCTGCAGTCAAGCATGGTTTTGTCCATCTGCAAAAATTGCAGCCCCGCGATCAGGTGTGAATCATGCTCCATGAACATAGAATATTGTTGAAACAAAGCAAATGTTGAATATTGTGTCACTAACAACGTTGCTCTCCTCTACTAAATCCAATCCAAATCCAAACTTCCCAATCAAAACTGCTGAAAGGGAAAGGAAGGCAGCTCCCCACACACACTCACCAACCTGATTTGCTAAATATTTAATAACTGATCACCAGCCATTATCAAAATAAGGCCAAAAACCTCAGCAGAAAGGAATCCCCAACCCTTGAATCTACTATTTGCTGACTATTTCATGAAAGATTACAGATGGAGAACATCTATTACTTGCTTGTTATTACGTAATTCTAAATATATGAAAAAGTGAGAATGGTGGAATTTTAGCGGGAAAAGGGATTTAGGAGCTGAAAATATGTATGCCACAAACCATAGATGCAGAGAATCCTATGTTACCTTTGGAACTGTAAGAGGTATACTTTTTTCATAAATCTATTCTATGATTGTTAGTCACTGTCAACATATTTTACTGACAGGTATCAACCGTGGCATTAGAAATATTGAGTTGTGTCCATGGAAGTTTACTACACGTATCAAGCAGATGGAGAAAGCTTATGTCAGAGAGGCTACGGAATATGTTGTTTGTCACAAAACTTGGTGCAAGCTCTTTCCATTTACCGCAAGTCATGTTGTGCTCACATGACAATATTACTAGTGTGTGTATTACTCATATATAAAATCTAGGTTCATTTTTGTAAAGTATTGGGGGTGATTCAGACCTGATTGGTCAGGTCCGAATTCACTACCTCTGCCGATTGTGGGGGTTTGATCATACTCATACCCGGGGCATTCGCAACAGGATGGGCAACGCGTATGGGGCGGATGCAGGGGAGTGCGGATGTTTGTTTGCATGTGCAAACCCCGGGGGCATTTGGGGCGGGTCACATGATTCTGCGGATAGTGGCCATCTGTAAAGTAAGTATAGACATTTCAGAGTGAAGGCTGGAGAAATCATTGGGTGGTGAACGACTATCATATGATTTCTCCTCCGTGTGTCCGCACGCGGGTGAATGTGTAAGCGCTCACATGCTAGTAAGGGTATTCGCTCGGCGGGGGAACGTGCGTTCGGGCGGGCGGCTTTACCTAGCTAGCAGGTATAAATCAAGCCCTATGTGAAGATCACTTTTTAAATACTGCCTCATGCAGTCTAATGGCCCAGCGCTGGGCATGAGTTGTTTAAATGGGTATTATTATTATTATTATTTATTAACAGTTTCTTATATAGCGCACACATATTCCGCAGCGCTTTACAGAGAATATTTGACCATTCACATAAGTCCCTGCCCCAGTGGAGCTTAAAACTATGTTCCCTACGACATGTACACGCACATACAGACATCGTAGGGTTAATTTGTTGGAATGGGAGAAAACCGGAGTACTCGGAGGAAACCCACGCAAGCACAGGGAGAACATCCAAACTCTGCACAGTTATCTATGGTGGGAATCAAATCCATGACCTCAGTGTTGTGAGGCGGTAATTCTAACCACTACACCATCCGTGCTGCCCATAATTCTTCTTCTTCTTCTTCTTCATTTAAATAATGCTTAATATTCTATTGTGCTTTTCTTGTGGCTGAAGATTGTGCTGTTAGGAAGACATTCCGGAGTTTCCAGGTGGCTCCAAGGTCTTCTTGTTTACCCTGCAAATTGATTTGATATTTGCACACTGCTCCATCAAAACAGGATATGCCGGCCACTGAAACAAACACAAAACATTATTTTCATTATTGGATGACATATTATAGGTCACAGACAGTACTATTTATCTGGAAAAATATGTCCAGGAACTCTGCATCTGGGGGTGGATCAATGAAATAAAGGGAGAGAGAGAGAGAGAGAGAGAGAGAGAGAGAGGTATATATTATATTTAGGGCAGTATTCTATGTGAATACTCGGCATGTGCAGTGAATCCTGTTTAGGATTCGCTGCACAGTCACTGTGTTCTGGAGGGCTGGAGCCTTCGCTGCCAGCCCTCGTTGTCACCGTATTCAATGCCGCAGGGGCTCGCTGCCCCTGACGGCGATTCTTAACCCTCATCTCCCTGCCTGCCGCCGTCCCTCGGCTCCCTTCGGACGCCGAAGGGAGCTGAGGGACGGTGGCAGGCAGGGAGATGGCTGTCTGCCCCAGAATGTATGTGGAGGGGGGAAGGGGGGAGGGCTCCCCGGGACCCAGGCAGCACAAACTGACCCCCAGGATAGCAAGCAGGGGACGCAGGTAGGGAGCCGCTTGCACTGCTTCCGATCGTGTATATGTAATGATCGGGAGCAGTGAATATATGAATATCTAATGAGCGGCTCTCGGCCCCCTGCTGGCTGTTATGTGTAAAAAAATATATATATATTTTTGAATTAAATATATATTCATGTGCTGTAAGCACATGAATAAAAATAGCATGCCCCTTCACATAATAAAATTCCTGGTTTTTTTTTACACCAAATTAAAAAACAAAAAACTTTATTTTAAAAGTTCACTTTCCAGTTCACCATAAAAAGATGGCGATTGCTACACGGTGACACACGGTGAAAATCACTTAGAAAGCACATGGAAAAACCCATTGAAAAACCACAGTGAATTGCGTTGACTTGATTCGTCATTCACTGTTCGCCGTCGGCGAATATTGCACGTTGAATAGGGTGATTCACTTTTTCAGTAAAAAGATTCACCATAGAGCATGAAAATAGCACACATTCGCCGTAGAACATGGAACATTGAATGACGAATCAGCCTCATTGAATACTGCCCTTAGTCTGTCTGTCTGTTTTTGAAGACTGGTATAATTAATGTCATTGATTATTAAATTATTTTGTGCTTGCCTGTCAAACATGTATTACCACAGAATATTTTCTCAGGGTCTCAGTGTATTTTATTAGCATTCCTCTTAAAGGTGCTGGAAACTCATGGGAAGCACCCTAATATATATATATATATATATATATATATATATATATATATATATATATATATATAGTAGAGGAAAAAGGGCACTCACCATTGAAGTAAAATTTTCAACTGAATTTTATTCCATAGTATCACAAGTAAGCTGACATACCGGTATGTCAGCTTACTTGTGATACTATGGAATAAAATTCAGTTGAAAATTTTACTTCAATGGTGAGTGCCCTTTTTCCTCTACTATATACTTGGATGTTTGGTCATCGGTAGGAGCACCCCCCTATCTACGGATATCTACTTGAGTGCGGACTTTGTGAAAATTTATATATATATATATATATATATATATATATATATATGGAAGAGGGTTTGATTGGCACTCTCGGCTGATGTCTGGTCACAGACCGTGGTGCCTCCACACAAAGAAATGATAGTGGCAATATTCTCCTGGGGCGAACCTCAAGGAAAAAATGAGTGGCACTCTCCGGATTTTAGTAAATACACATTTATAGTGCAAAGATAATCAATACATAGTCGTCAACGTTTCAAGGCCTCAGCATTTTCGTCAGGACGGACATAAAGTGCATACAGTGCTGTGCAAAGGAAAGAACAGAATGCCATAACCAGGGTACCTTATATGCCTGTGTAGTCAAACCAGCGTGTGTGCTACGGCATCTGGATGCTGTACTTCCGGGGGTGTGTAGCCGGTGCCAGCTTACAGTGACGTCAGACTACTCCATTCATGGGGTCCGCCTCCTGTCAGCTGCGCTATCCGGGTCACGGCACCCCGTGTAGCGATCAGCTGTCCTGCGCTAGGATGTAGCAATGGAAGACCAACCTGGAAAAAGGTTGGAAGGAGTGAGAAAAACGAAGTGTGCAATAAACATTCATAGCGGCATATATAAAACGAGTGACAGTGTTAGATAGACAATGTGTGGAATTAATGAAAATAAAAATTAAAAAACATGCAGAAAAATGGATCACAGAGTTAGCGCAGACACCGGTGTGTACACTGGTGTCATGAGTCGGTAAAGGCATTATGCATAATATATATCATAACAAATGTCAGACTGCAATCCAGTGTTTCCAGGGCAGGATCAGAAGGTGCTGACAGCAGGTATTAAATGAACGCTCCCCAAGAGATTTTTTCATTAAGTCCGTTAGGGGCCAAAGCGTTCAATTTGTAGATCCACTCAGACTCGCGTTGTGTCAACAGTTTGTGTCGATCACCCCCTCTGGCAAGTGGGGGGATGTGATCGATTATTTTACATTTGAAATGAGTAAGGGAGTGACGAAATTCCTTAAAATGTTTAGCGACAGGCTGGTCCATGTCCTTGCCCTCCAGGGCAGCCTTAATAGCATGGCGATGCATGGCCATGCGTTCGCGCAGAGTGCGGATGGTTTGTCCAACATAATATTTCCCACAGGGACAAATAATAATATAGACAATAAATTGAGACCTGCAAGAAAGGACATGCTTGATCTTGAATTTTTCTCCTGTGTAAGGGTGTTTGAAAGTCGAGCCCGGTTCCATGTAGCTACAGGTGGTACAGGATGGACAGCGGTAGCAGCCTGGTTTTTTGGTTTTAGTGTTAAACAAGGTAGGGACATGTGTGATGTCAACATTAGTTTTGACCACCATATCCTTGATGTTTCTTGCTCTGCGGTAGCTGGGCATCAGACGTGTTTTGGAGAAGATGGGTAAGGTCTTATCGCTGGTCACGATCGGCCACCATGTGTGTAATGTTTTAGGAAGCGCCAGGCTAGAGGGAGAAAAAGTGGTCACAAAAGGAATGCGAGTCTCAGAATTGTGGTCTCTCACGCTTGGAGCCAGAAATTTTTCTCTGGGTGTCTTTAAGACTTCATGCTTATGTTTTGCCAGCTCAGAGACATTGTAGCCTCTGTCGGCGAATTTTTGTACCATATCATCCAATGCAGGTTCCAATTTGGTTGCATCGCTATTGATGCGGGCCACCCTGACCAGCTGTGACTTAGGGAGACCATTCTTCAATGCTGGTGGATGGTTGCTGCTTGAGTGGAGCAACGTGTTGCGATCAGTTGGCTTTGAAAACAGGCTTGTCACAATCTTGCCATCAAGCAATGTAATTTTGACATCCAGATAGTTAACACTACAGGTGCTGCTTGCTGAGGTTAGTTTGATGGGGCAATCGTAGGTATTGATCTGTGCGATCAAGTTGGATAGCTCAGTTTGAGTCCCGGACCAAAATATAAGCAGGTCATCTATATATCTACAATATAGAATGATACTGTTGTAGATGCTGGGGTCTTGAAAGAAAAAATCGTTTTCGATCTCAAACATGAAGACGTTTGCTAGCGCTGGCGAGACATTGGAGCCCATCGAGCAACCTGTTAGCTGGATGTAGTATTCAGTGTTGTGGAGGAAGTAGTTTCTAGCGAGGGTATATTGGAGTAATTGAAGAAACAAATCAATATCCAGTTTATCAAATTTAACCCTCAGCAGGAATTTTTTCATTGCTGTGATGGCTTGTTTGTGTGGAATCACGGTGTATAGATTGGCAACGTCCAAGGTACACAGAACTGTGTCGGGTGGTAACGGTGTTGACATCACACATGTCCCTACCTTGTTTAACACTAAAACCAAAAAACCAGGCTGCTACCGCTGTCCATCCTGTACCACCTGTAGCTACATGGAACCGGGCTCGACTTTCAAACACCCTTACACAGGAGAAAAATTCAAGATCAAGCATGTCCTTTCTTGCAGGTCTCAATTTATTGTCTATATTATTATTTGTCCCTGTGGGAAATATTATGTTGGACAAACCATCCGCACTCTGCGCGAACGCATGGCCATGCATCGCCATGCTATTAAGGCTGCCCTGGAGGGCAAGGACATGGACCAGCCTGTCGCTAAACATTTTAAGGAATTTCGTCACTCCCTTACTCATTTCAAATGTAAAATAATCGATCACATCCCCCCACTTGCCAGAGGGGGTGATCGACACAAACTGTTGACACAACGCGAGTCTGAGTGGATCTACAAATTGAACGCTTTGGCCCCTAACGGACTTAATGAAAAAATCTCTTGGGGAGCGTTCATTTAATACCTGCTGTCAGCACCTTCTGATCCTGCCCTGGAAACACTGGATTGCAGTCTGACATTTGTTATGATATATATTATGCATAATGCCTTTACCGACTCATGACACCAGTGTACACACCGGTGTCTGCGCTAACTCTGTGATCCATTTTTCTGCATGTTTTTTAATTTTTATTTTCATTAATTCCACACATTGTCTATCTAACACTGTCACTCGTTTTATATATGCCGCTATGAATGTTTATTGCACACTTCGTTTTTCTCACTCCTTCCAACCTTTTTCCAGGTTGGTCTTCCATTGCTACATCCTAGCGCAGGACAGCTGATCGCTACACGGGGTGCCGTGACCCGGATAGCGCAGCTGACAGGAGGCGGACCCCATGAATGGAGTAGTCTGACGTCACTGTAAGCTGGCACCGGCTACACACCCCCGGAAGTACAGCATCCAGACGCCGTAGCACACACGCTGGTTTGACTACACAGGCATATAAGGTACCCTGGTTATGGCATTCTGTTCTTTCCTTTGCACAGCACTGTATGCACTTTATGTCCGTCCTGACGAAAAGGCTGAGGCCTTGAAACGTTGACGACTATGTATTGATTATCTTTGCACTATAAATGTGTATTTACTAAAATCCGGAGAGTGCCACTCATTTTTTCCTTGAGGTTCGCCCCAGGAGAATATTGCCACTATCATTTCTTTGTGTGGAGGCACCACGGTCTGTGACCAGACATCAGCCGAGAGTGCCAATCAAACCCTCTTCCATATCTATATGGGGTTCGTTGCCACGTCCCCTAAGTGTTGAGGCACCTGCTATTTCATTTGATACCCTTTGGATTACAATTACCAACTGTACAACAGAAGGATCGAGTCCATCCCCAGCACCTGAGCACTTTACTGCACGGCCCCTGAGAGCCGACACCAACTTTTGTTCACTTCGCACAGAAGCACTTTATATACCAACTGCACCATCATGGATCCCCAGGCTACAGCAGCCCTTTCTTTTCAAGACATTCAAAAACATCTTGATCAGACTTTCTCCTATTCCCAGGAGCGGGTTCAAGCTATCCTCTTCAAGGAACAAGTCGACCATACCCCATCCCTCCAATCGGGAGATGACATCTACAATCTACTCTTCAAACTTCAGAAAAAAGAGACAGATTTCTTATTGCACGGCAGCACCTTGTCAGATTATTTTAGACATCGGATGATCCCTCGGGGCTTCCCCATAAACAACGTGCCCACCATTAGCAGAAACAGCCCTGATTTCTGCCTCAAATGGATCTCCATCTTGAATAAGTGCAGCCAAGATCTGATGATCTTGGTAATTGAAGAGTCAGGCAAAATTCTGGAGAATACCAGAATCAAAATTGCGGAGATCCGTACAACCAACAAATCTGTTCTCGATGACAAAAACCATACACCCCTGTGGAAAAAATTACAAATACAAGTGGATCAATACAAGACCGATCTGGAGAAATTCAAGAAGAAGAAATGGAGCATCGTCCAATCTGACTATGAGGATTGCCGAGTGTACCGCTGGCTGAATGGTACCGAACCCCCAAGATCAAGGGGCCGCCCGAACTTTAGAGCAAATAGAAAATCTCGCACCCACCGTGACCAATCTCGCTATACTAGCGATAGTGACTTCGCACCTGAAGATTCTGATGACAATCTAAACCACGGTAACATCCCTTTAGGCCGGGCAACACGGTCCAATTTAGACCTTCGCGGACAAGATACACGAGGAGGGGCGGACAAAACTCCCGCATCTACAAAACCTCCGTCAAACAAAAAGAAACCCCTTATCTTTAACTTAAGCACCCATCCCATCTCTGAGATTGAACAAAGGGTTTTAAATCGGGGTCTTTCTTTTGTCCCGACTAATATCCATGAGGACTTTAAATGGAAGGTAGATTTGCACAAATTTAACAGATCCATGCGGATCAAAGAATTCTTCCAGCATTCACAATCAATCCCTTCCGATCGTCATAACGACTTTTTGAAAAAACACGCCAAGTCCACATTTGACCCTCAATCCTTCAATGCTGCTTTAAAAACCTTTCCAAGATTGGTTGATGAATCCATCTCTAACTTCAACAAAGACTCCCGCAAAAAATATTCCAATCTACACCCCGATGAACAACGGGCTTTAATCCACCTCTCCAAAAGGGCAGAAATTATTATAAGACCCGCCGACAAAGGGGGTGCAATTGTCATACAAGACACTGCAACATATGTACATAATCTAGACCTGATGCTTTCCGACGCCCTTACGTATAAGAAACTGAAAGGGGACCCGACTATACAATTTAAAAAAGAAATTGACAGCATACTTACTGAGTCGCTCCAGAAGGGCCTCATTAGCAAAAAAGTCCTGGACACTCTGATTCAGCCGTTTCCCATTGTTCCAGTCATATACACTTTACCCAAGATTCATAAAAACACGGTTAATCCCCCTGGCAGACCCATCATCTCTGCCAGGGGCTCCCTCACGCAAGCCATTTCTCAGTTCCTCGACTGTCTACTGCAACCATTCATCATCCAGCAACCCTACTATCTTAAGGACACCACACACTTGTTGAACAAATTACAAGCTTTACCACCGTTACCACCCGACACAGTTCTGTGTACCTTGGACGTTGCCAATCTATACACCGTGATTCCACACACACAAGCCATCACAGCAATGAAAAAATTCCTGCTGAGGGTTAAATTTGATAAACTGGATATTGATTTGTTTCTTCAATTACTCCAATATACCCTCGCTAGAAACTACTTCCTCCACAACACTGAATACTACATCCAGCTAACAGGTTGCTCGATGGGCTCCAATGTCTCGCCAGCGCTAGCAAACGTCTTCATGTTTGAGATCGAAAACGATTTTTTCTTTCAAGACCCCAGCATCTACAACAGTATCATTCTATATTGTAGATATATAGATGACCTGCTTATATTTTGGTCCGGGACTCAAACTGAGCTATCCAACTTGATCGCACAGATCAATACCTACGATTGCCCCATCAAACTAACCTCAGCAAGCAGCACCTGTAGTGTTAACTATCTGGATGTCAAAATTACATTGCTTGATGGCAAGATTGTGACAAGCCTGTTTTCAAAGCCAACTGATCGCAACACGTTGCTCCACTCAAGCAGCAACCATCCACCAGCATTGAAGAATGGTCTCCCTAAGTCACAGCTGGTCAGGGTGGCCCGCATCAATAGCGATGCAACCAAATTGGAACCTGCATTGGATGATATGGTACAAAAATTCGCCGACAGAGGCTACAATGTCTCTGAGCTGGCAAAACATAAGCATGAAGTCTTAAAGACACCCAGAGAAAAATTTCTGGCTCCAAGCGTGAGAGACCACAATTCTGAGACTCGCATTCCTTTTGTGACCACTTTTTCTCCCTCTAGCCTGGCGCTTCCTAAAACATTACACACATGGTGGCCGATCGTGACCAGCGATAAGACCTTACCCATCTTCTCCAAAACACGTCTGATGCCCAGCTACCGCAGAGCAAGAAACATCAAGGATATGGTGGTCAAAACTAATGTTGACATCACACATGTCCCTACCTTGTTTAACACTAAAACCAAAAAACCAGGCTGCTACCGCTGTCCATCCTGTACCACCTGTAGCTACATGGAACCGGGCTCGACTTTCAAACACCCTTACACAGGAGAAAAATTCAAGATCAAGCATGTCCTTTCTTGCAGGTCTCAATTTATTGTCTATATTATTATTTGTCCCTGTGGGAAATATTATGTTGGACAAACCATCCGCACTCTGCGCGAACGCATGGCTATGCATCGCCATGCTATTAAGGCTGCCCTGGAGGGCAAGGACATGGACCAGCCTGTCGCTAAACATTTTAAGGAATTTCGTCACTCCCTTACTCATTTCAAATGTAAAATAATCGATCACATCCCCCCACTTGCCAGAGGGGGTGATCGACACAAACTGTTGACACAACGCGAGTCTGAGTGGATCTACAAATTGAACGCTTTGGCCCCTAACGGACTTAATGAAAAAATCTCTTGTGGAGCGTTCATTTAATACCTGCTGTCAGCACCTTCTGATCCTGCCCTGGAAACACTGGATTGCAGTCTGACATTTGTTATGATATATATTATGCATAATGCCTTTACCGACTCATGACACCAGTGTACACACCGGTGTCTGCGCTAACTCTGTGATCCATTTTTCTGCATGTTTTTTAATTTTTATTTTCATTAATTCCACACATTGTCTATCTAACACTGTCACTCGTTTTATATATGCCGCTATGAATGTTTATTGCACACTTCGTTTTTCTCACTCCTTCCAACCTTTTTCCAGGTTGGTCTTCCATTGCTACATCCTAGCGCAGGACAGCTGATCGCTACACGGGGTGCCGTGACCCGGATAGCGCAGCTGACAGGAGGCGGACCCCATGAATGGAGTAGTCTGACGTCACTGTAAGCTGGCACCGGCTACACACCCCCGGAAGTACAGCATCCAGACGCCGTAGCACACACGCTGGTTTGACTACACAGGCATATAAGGTACCCTGGTTATGGCATTCTGTTCTTTCCTTTGCACAGCACTGTATGCACTTTATGTCCGTCCTGACGAAAAGGCTGAGGCCTTGAAACGTTGACGACTATGTATTGATTATCTTTGCACTATAAATGTGTATTTACTAAAATCCGGAGAGTGCCACTCATTTTTTCCTTGAGGTTCGCCCCAGGAGAATATTGCCACTATATATATATATATATATATATATATATATATATATATATATATATATATATATATATATATATGCCAAGAGGCTGGGACTCTCTCCAGAAATGAATATGCCTATGCAAAGGTCATGTGACCCTCCCATCCAATCCTGGGAAGGTCTTTAACCTGCTGTTACTGAGTTCCCCCGCATATTAATATTAATATATTGATTCCTTCTCTTTTAAAGTAGATCTTCAGTCATAATAATGTTTATGTGTATGTTTTCCAACAACAACTTAATTATCTCCTCTGTTATTCTTATGAATGTACAGTACACATCTTTTTCTGTATTTGCCAATCTGAAAGAATTGTCCTGACAACTGGTAAATTTACTAAATTGTTTTTATTTAAGGTATTACATTGTGTTGTTATTTGTTGTGGTTTTTAATTGTTGTGTGGGTTTTTTTTGTTAACTGTATATATGTGATTGTAATCAAATTAATATTTGTACATATATTAAAAAAAAAATCTCCATATTCCATTGCGCTTTACAATTGGAAACAACAGTGACTGGGTAGATACAAACCGACATGGAGGTAGGAGGGCCCTGCTCGCAAGCTTACAATCTATAGGGATAATAGGAGGGATACATAAGGATAGAATTCCATAGCACGGCAGTACCACCAGATTACTAGACAGTACTGATGGGATGCAATTAGATATGAATGCTACTGGAGGTTATGTGGGGGTTCTGGAATATGATAAGCTTGCCTGAAGAGGTGCGTTTTCAGGGAACACTTGAAAGTTTAAAGGCTAGAGGAAAGTCTTAGCGTGCGTGGAATATGGTGGGTGCTGCCCGACAAAAATCCTGCAAGTGTAAATGGGAGCGAGTAATGAGTGTTGATGAGAGACGCAGATCTTCGGCAGAGCGGAGATTTCGGGTGGGGATATACTTTGAGATAAGCAAAGAGATATAAGTCGGTGTAGCTTTGAGTGATGGCTTTGTATGAAAGTAGAAGTACTGTATTTTATATTGAATGTGGTAATAAACAGATGAAGGAGGGTGAAGGAGGGTAAAGAAGTGATTTAAATGTATTAAAAAGTCGCTTGGGGTTAGTGGCATGAGAAGAGATGAGAGATTGAAAATAAGTTTGTTTAGCAGTGTCCAGAGCATTACGATGGGAGTGGTAGGTAGTCTTAAATGTGACAAAGTCATTTGGATTTTGAGATTTACGCCACTGACGTTCAAGTCTACGTGATAGTTTTTGCAGGTGTCTTGCACGGTTGGCATCTAAGCCTACGTGGATTGTGAGGAGTAGCTGGAGCAGCTTCATCAAGGGCAGTTTGTAGATTACGGTCCAGGTGGGTTACAGCTGTCAGGACAGGCAAGTGTAGAAATGGGTGAGAGCAGTTGTTGCAGAGAAGTAGACAGTTGTTGAAAATCAATAGCATTAGTATTTCTGTGGGTTAGAGGAGGCTTGCATGATTTAGGTATTATAGAGTTTGGGGAAATGGAGGAGGTTGAGAAGGTGATATGGCTGTGGTCCGAGAGAGGGAATGGGGTGTTAGTGAATTCAGAAACAGGGCATAGCCTAGTGAATACCAGATCAAGGCAGTGGCCCCACTTGTGAGTAGAGGAGTCAGACCATTGGGAGAGGCCGAGAGAGGAGGTTAGAGAGAGGAGTTTAGAGGCATGAGGAGAAAGTGGGCTGTCAATAGCGATATTGAAATCACCCATGATGATGGTGGACATGTCAGAAGATAAGAGGTGTGGGAAGCCCAGGTGGGAGATAGATAGCTGCAACATGCAGAGAGAAAGGAGTGAAAACCCTGATAGAGTGAACTTCAAATTATGTGAATGTGAGCAGTGGCGGCTCTTACCATTATAAAGGAGGAGGGCTGCTGCAAGGCGCCTCCCCTGCCGCTGCCGTCGCCGTCCCCAGCCACCGCAGGCGTGCAACCCTGTCCCCTGCACAGGGCCAGTGCATGCGCAGTACCTTCATACATACAGCGAATGCGCTGGCCCAAGCCTCCGCGGGCTGCCTTTGCAGCAGCCCCCGGAGGCTTGATCGGGTTCCCGGGTTCCGGCGCATGCGCAGTATGGTCCGCGGTACTGCGCATGCGCAGAACCCATTTTGGGGGCTGCCGCGCATTTGCGCAGAGAGTGGCATCCCAGAGGGAGGGTACACCTCCCGATGGGATGCCTTGAGTGACTGGCAGGTCAGACTTCCAATAGGAAGTCATTGCCAGTCACAGTGAAGCCAGCGCAGTCTCACAGACTGCATCTGGCTTCACTTTAGGCAGAGACAGTGGCTGATTTTACCTGGAGGGGCAGCAGCCCATAGGTAAAAACCGCCACTGAATGTGAGTGAAGGAACCAGTGGTGGGACTGTGTATGTGCACAGCTGGGACAGTAATATACCTCCCCCACCTCCTTTAATGTTACCAGGCCTGGAGGTGTGTGTGTGAAGTGGAAACCACCATGTGACAGTGCTCCAGGGGAAGCCATGTCTGATTGCGTGAGCCAGGTTTCTATAATGACCAGTAGGATGAAGTTGCCAGAGATGAAGCGGTCATGGACTGATGTTAGTTTATTGCAAACAGAGCGTTCATTCAGTAAGGCACATTTTAGTTACTTATAATATGCAGAACTCTTGTAACGGAACTTCCAGCTTTACAAGGTTCTAGAACAAGAGATGTTCTTCATTTGTCTCTGCACCCGCGTGTGGGTCACAATGTCCTTGCTGTAGCTAAAGGACACAATGCTGTAGTTTCCCTGGTGAATTAATGTACAGAACCCATAGATCATGCTATGTGCGAGTATATTGTCCATAGGAGACACAGACAGATTGCAGAGCACTTCCTGTGTATGACCCTGGAGCCTCATAAACACTGCACCAAGTACGTCTGTGCGGCAATTGGCTCCTATTGATGTTATTTTATAGGCAGCATCAGCTGTTCAACATGCCAAATATCTGACGCTCATCTGCCACGGGTCTTATATACAGTAGGACCGGGTTGTTAAAAGCAGCCCATACGCTATTGGGTCATGCACCACCTATTATTTTATCCAGCCATAATCTTAGTTGCCTACTCTCCTGTATCTGCCTGGAGGCTCGTAAAAAGCAGGTGACCTTCCAATTCCACCCGGAGGGCTAGGCAAGTCTCCCGACATCCCAGAACCTGGTCATCCAATAAAGTGGGAGGTCCAGATGGTCTATGATGTAATTCTCACTGAATTATATCATCATAGCCACGCCCTTTGCTGTATAACACCAGTATTCTCAGCAGGGGCAGCACGGACGGTGTATTACTGCCTCACAGCACTGAAGTCATGGGTTTCAATTTGGCAGGTACAGTATGTCAATAGTACTGAATTAGAGATTACACCTGCCCCATGCTGGATGCAAAATTTCCACCTGAAACAGAAAAGATTGGGATGGAAGACAATTATCTTAAGTGCTGAGTTGCCACCCATTTCACAACCCGCTCAGAGATACGTAAAGATGTGATATTCCTGCTGGCTAAACCATAATGCAAACATAGCAAAATGCATTAATGTTGCTGAACACTGGTTGCCACCCACAGTTCTTCCACTGATGCGCACAGCCTCTGTGCTGCTGCTGCTCCAGACCAATGGGCAATCTCTACTCCAGACCATGTGACCTTACCGCCAGAGAGTCTCTCTCACCGACTACCCTGGTCCCAGTCTCACTTCATACACATATGTTTGCCAAAACATATCCACCAAGACCGGATAGTATTGTTTGGTGGTGCAGGTCTCTGGACATTGTCATGGAGCGCAGTTGTTTCTGATGCCAGGAATGGCCCGCCATTCCATCCTGTGTCGTAACTTTGGAAATAATAGCCCTCACACCATGCACGTTCCTGGATGACATACTGTGGCATACTAGCTGTCGATCAACATCTCCTATAAGTTTAACACATAAGATGCATAGGAGATACTCAAACACGTTTCATTGACCTTTTTTTAAACACCTCGTACATCTTCTCCTTATTCTTTTTGTAATTCCTCACTGCACTGTATAATAACGGGCAGTATTTTCTGCAGAGTCAATGATTCCGGCAGCTCCGATGCACATCTGGGGCGAAATGTAATAAGGTGGGATTTTTTAGACAAAAAAAAAATCGCACCAAATCGCACCTTTAAAAAAATCGCATTTTTTGCCGCGAATTCGCATATGTAGTGAGATGCGAATTTGCGTTGCCTCTAACAGCTTCTGTAGGGCTGTCCCAGTGCTACAGAGGCTGAGAGCGCGATTGGCTGAGCTATGCGTCTCCATGGAGACGCATAGCTCAGCCAATCAGGACTGAGCTATGCGTCTCCATGGAGACGTATCGGCCAATCGCGCTCTCAGCCTCTGTAGCGCTGGAACAGCACTACAGAAGCTGTTAGAGGCAACGGAGAAGGCCGGTTCTCCCCGCTGCCTGTCAGTGCGGGGGGAGCCGGCTGTGAAGCAGCCAGACCAGCGCTGGATCCAGGAATGGTAAGTAACGCTGGTGTAAAAGTGAGGTGTGTGTGTAATAAACTTTTACTTCTCTGTGTGTGTGTTTTTTATAAACATTCTTTTTACAGGTGGACTACAAGTCCCAGCGGGCCCATTAATGCCCCGCATGCTGGGACTTGTGGTTCTCCAAGTCCCAGCATGCGGGGAAGGTCTGCTGGCACTTGTAGTTCTCCGGTATAAAGCAATGTAACGTATGATCGATTTAACCCTATCAGGCCGGCGTCCACTGGCCACGGACGCCGGTGACAGCCCCGGGCTTCAGCCCTGGACAGGTGAAGCCTGGGGGGGGGACCCCTTTATTGGGGAGGTCCCCACTCCTCCAGGTACCCCGTCCAAGGCTGACCAGCCACGGTGCTCATGTTTTGGCCGGGGGACTTTGTATAAAAAGTGTCCCCCGGCTGTAGCATGACACCGCGGGCTGTTGGAGCCCGGTGCTGGTTTCAAAATACGGGGGACCCCCAGATTTTTTGTCCCCCGTATTTTTGGAACCAGGACCGGTCCAAGAGTCCGGGGCTGGTTTCAGAAAAACGGGGGACCCCTATGCTTTTTGTCCCCCGTATTTTTGGAACCAGGTCCGGCTCAATGAGCCCGGGGCTGGTTATGCTTAGGAGGGGGGACCCCACGCCGTTTTTTTTAAATAAAAACACTTTTACACATTTTTATTAACAGGACCATGCACAGATCTCAATGATCTGTGCATGGTTCTGTCAAATTCGCCTGTCAGAACCTGGTCTATTTTTTTTGCGATTTTTGGTAACATTTACCAAAAATTGCACCCTATTACATTTGCGAGTTGTATACTTTATAATGGGAAAACATCTGGATGCGATTTGAAATGTGACTAAAAAATTTTACCGCGATTTTCGGAAAATGTGCGATTTTGGACGTTTTTGACCAAAAATCGCACATGTCTAAAAAATCGCACCCTATTACATTTCGACCCAGGAGTTTTTTTGTTTCCTCTAAACTTTTTCTTTTTGTTTAAAATATATTTTCTGTGTTTTTTTTTTTTTTCATCTCAGTAACAAGCATTTAGCTAATTAGCACTGAGATAGAATAATGGGGATTTGTTCCACGAAAGAAAAACATGTTTCACTAATGAGTTACAGTGATTAGCCAAAAAGCTTGGTTTCGTTATTGATCTGTTATAGCATAGTTTTGTGGTCAAATGAGGACATCAATAGTGGGGTGATGGTGATAGATCAATGGGAGGTTTCACCAACTGTCATGTTGTTGATTATAGTCGCTGAAAGCCACACCAGCTACGGCCGGACTAGCCCTTGTTATTCAATCTCTGCAGAATGAAAGATGATTAACACATGGTGCCAACAGTCCACCAGCGGAGGTTACCAGTGCTAACATGAACAATCACACAATCATTTCTTACTTACTTTTTCTTTGCTAAAATAAACCGAATGGAGAAAGAACCAGCCATAGTAGGTTTGACTGGTCATCGTGGTACCATAATTGTAAGCGCAGCCTGGTATTAAATCCAGTGATGAGCAGCCACCACGGTTTGAGAAGGAACGGGTTTCCACCTTTTGGGCCAGATTCTGTAAAGCAGAAAAGCAAGTCATTTGTGTCTAGAACCATGAGCAGAGGGACAGTCCCAGTGGCATAACTACAATTTGAGTGTCGTCGTCATCCCCCTACACTACATTTTGAGCGCAAACCCCCTCACCGCTGTATCTTTGCCCCTCCACTCACCGCTGTATCTTCCACCGTCCGGTCTGTTCCCGGAACGCCGGGACAAGCAGAACCTCCTGTCTGCAGTCCCGGGGCACCTCCTGATAGAATGTCACTTGCATAATGGCCGCCGCCTTACAGCAGATCGTTATTTAGGATGCAAGAGGAGGTCGCCGCTTCCTCTAGCATCCTTAATAACCATCTGCTGTGAGGGGGGAAGCCATTTTGCAAATTACTTTCTATCCGGAGGAGCGCCGGGACTGCAGACAGGAGGATCTGCTGGTCCCGGCAGGCTGGTATGGCAGCACCAAATTCAGCGGCCGCGGCCATAACAATAGCTCCCGCAGACCCCACAGCACTCAAACCTGCCTAGCACCCGGAGCTATAGTTACGCCAGTGGACAGTCTGTCTAATTGTTCTGCAGGCAGTGGGGGGGGGGGGGGGGGGTTCTGCTGGGGAAGCCTTTGATTAATGCTGCTCTGCAAATCAGGCAGTGATCAGTGAATAGATTTTGTTCCCACACCCCAAAAATTATGGAAAAACGGGGGTCTAGGCTCTCAGCCACGCCCCTCCACTGATGCCATGCCCACCCCTCCTGAGGACCCACCAATTTCTAAGGCACACCAGGTACCGATTCCCCATCAGGCAAACTTGGGAGGCATGTGCATGTATCCCACAAATGATAGACAGCTTTATTTTTTAAATGCAATTTAGATTGCAGATTGAACATACCCCACCCAAATCTAACTCTCTGCACGTTATTTATGCTCCACCTGAAGTACAACATGGCTTTGCCCATTTGTGTGCTTTTTTGCTTTGCTAACAAAGCTGAATGGTGACCTTAGTGTATAACTTTATAAAGGCCCTCCGGAACACAGCATTAAAGACATGAGGACACTGACACGCAGAGGAAATGCTGAAGCTGGTGGAAGAGGAAGTTCTGGGAATTCAAATTCATAACAGTAACACATTAAGACAAGGTTTAAATGTTGTGTCAGGGTTCGTGACCCCCCTAATACATAGACAGACTGCTTTGAAGTAAGGGACTGATGCCAGACTCTTCACCACTTCCATCTACTGAGCAGTTACTATCTGTGATGACGATCCATCTGCAGCAACTCACGCTGCACTCAGCTTAAGTCACCTAGAATCTAGAGGTCATCCACTAATTGTAATATTGGGGCCTGCAGTGCATTCTGTTGTTCATCTCGGATAATGCTTCTCAAATTCTGTCCTTAGAATACACTAACCGTCCAGCTTTTAAAGATATCCATGCTTGAGCACAGGTGAATTAGCATACTTCCCAACTGTCCCGATATTCGCAGGACAGTCATTTTTTTGGGGACTGTCCCTCAACCCACCCGGGCCCGGCAGTGTCATGCGGTGGGTGGCGGGTGATGCCACTTGCTAACTCACCCCTACAACAACTGTACCAGAAGAAGTCCAGAAACACAATCTAATGGGAGGAGACATTTCCCCGCTACTTCCCATGTGACGAAACAGGGGCATGTCCATTGGTTGGCTATGATAGGGCATACAATGCCTGATGCGGCCAACATAGCACTTTCAAAATACAGTATCGGAAGGACACGCTGAACGGTCTGGCATGTTAGACAGAGCTATATTTCCAGTTTGGTTGCACATATACATGCTGCAATTATATATACCCTATAGCAATTTTGGGAATATCAGCCAGATAAGCACAGAGGGGATTATTCTGATTCCCTCGAAAAGGCACAATCACTCTCTAATGGACAAAACCATATGCACTGCAGGTGGGGCTGATGTAACATATGCAGAGAGAATTAGATTTGGGTGTTTTATTGTTTCTGTGCAGGGTAAATACTGGCTGCTTTATTTTTACACTGCAATATAGATATCAGTTTGAAGTACAAACCCAAACCCAAATCTTAAGGTGCCCACAGACGCTACAATTGTACTGTGCTATGCGTTTTTGTCTGTACAATGGTTCTATACAATTTTTCTTCCAGCTTGCTATGAGATGTGCACTTGGATGCATGCGATGCAATGTGATGAACCCATGTTTGTAATGTTACATTTAAGATGTAGTCTAAAAAGTACGTGCAGCACGTACTTTTTTAGACATACAATATCGGGCTCCCGGGAACGAGCATCGCATCGCACAAGCCCATAAACACCATCCAATAATTGTACATAAGATGCAATTTGTGCTTAAAAAGTACAAAACGCATTCGATAATTGATGCGTCTGTGGGCACCTTAACTATCTCTGCACATGTTACATCAGCCCCACCTGCAGTGCATATGGTTTTGTCCATTAGAGTGTGATTGTGCCTTTCCGATTGAATCAGAATAACCCCTAGAGTGTATACCCAGCATTAGTCCTTTAGGGCCTTATTCTAGTTCACTCTTTCTGACAAAATCCTTCTTAGATGGACAAAACCATGTGCACTGCAGGGGGGCAGATGTAAAATATGCAGAGATAATTAGATTTGGTAGAGTTATTTTGTTTCTGTGCAGGGTAAATACTGGCTGCTTTATTTTTACACTGCAATATAGATCTCACTTTGAAGTAAAACCCCACCCAAATCGAATTCTCTCTGCACAAGTAACATCTGCCCCCCCTGCAGTGCACATGGTTTTGTCCATCTAAAAAGTATTTTGTCAGAAAGAGTGAACTAGAATAAGGCCCTTAGTGTACAAAAAAGACAAATGGCACCATCTGCTTACAGAGTTGAAATTTGTACCATTTAACATTTTAAAATATAGTTTTGATTTAAAAAAATTTAATTTGACATTTTATTTAATTTGGACGTTTTTACCTTTAAAGAAATAAATGTATTGTCTTTGTCAACTTTTGGGATACAGTTCCCTTTCTTATTTCTTATTATCTTTCATTTATATGGTCCCACAAGGATCTCACAGCAACAAAGATTGCTGCGTCAGGGGACAGGACACTGAAACAATCATTTAGGTGACAGAAACATAGGGCCCAATACAGAGACCTGTTCACTGTTTTCAGTCTAGCAATCAGGTAAACTCCGCCCTGCCGAGCTCCCCCCACCCGCCCCCCTGTTTACCGCTGCAAATGCATTCCCAGTCGTGCGCACAAGGGAAAATCACTCACTGTCGAATGTATTTCCCCCTGCTCACAGAGCTGAGTAATTCTAGACTTACTCAGCACTGCAAAGGCCGTGGGGAGAAGTAGGCCGCTGCTGACGTCAATGGCCCTCCCTCCTAACGGCCGGGGGAACATCTGCGTTTTCAGGGCACTCCCGGAAAATGCCAACGTTACTCCCCCAAACACCTGTCAATCACCTTGCAAGCAGCTAGCGAAAGCTAGCATTCGCATTGGTCCATTTGCATTGGGACCCCACACATGCGCTTAGCATACCTGCGTATCGGTCTGAATCGGACCCATAGGGTTAGGTGCCATTGAAAGGAGTATGGAGTAAAAAAATAAGAGAGGAAAATGCACATGGTGGGTGGAAGGTCCTGCACGTGGAAGATTACAATCTGCTTCCTTATTTTTGAAGGAGAATCAGCTTTTTCTACTGATCTTTGTCTTTTCTTGTTTTGTCACACTGTCACACTCCTAAACACACACACACAGCTCCCTAGCCCGCCCAAACCATTAAGCTCCACCCCTTTCACACTTTAATGAATTGAAACCCAAGACCTTTGAGGTTATGCTAGGGATAGCCAACAACGCTATTGCCATTGATGGTTGCCATACTATTATTTATTATTATTTTTTAACAGTTATTTATATAGTGCGCACATATTCTGCAGCGCATTACAGAGGATATTTGAACATTGAGGTATGAGGTTAAAAGAAGAGTATGTCTCTATGTGGTGCACAAAAAAAGAGGAATAATAAAATGTAACTTTTAATTGTTATATTTAAGAACTGCAAAATACTTAAAAACACACATACAACATAAGACACTAATGGACAAATTAAGAAGGATATGAATATCCTGACATGGCAGGGAAAAGAATATCGTTTATCTTTAATGTATCTAAGTTAATGATGCGGGTGCGTTATTAACAGGGATTGTAACATTGTATTCCCATGTTAAAAAATAGATACTGTGTATCTTCTGGGTATATTGGGAGATCAGAAGCTGATGGCGTCCCGGCCAGATTCGCGCACCACGCTATCTAAACAATCTACAACAATATATACAGTTTCAGATTTCAAAGTGACATTCGCCCCTGCTCACGTGGAACGCTGACGCGCGTTTCGCACTGAGCTTTCTCAAGGATATTTGAACATTCACATCAGTCCCTGCACCAATGGAGCTTATAATCTATATTCCCTATAACATGTGCACACACACAGACATTCCAGGGTTAATTTTTGTTAGGAGACAATTAACCTAGCAGTATATTTTTGGAACATGGGAGGAAACTGGAGTACCCAGAGGAAACCCACACAAGCACAGGGAGAATATACAAACTCCACAAACCCATACTATGGGATGTATGACCCTTGATGGTTTTAACTATCGATGGCCATCCCTTTTATTTGACTGATTGTCAGAACCTGGGGGCAGAGCTTTACGGGTGTCAGGGGCGGAGCTGTGCTCCGTGTCCTGGCCCCTTGGCTAAGAAAAAAAATACTTGGTTATGCTTTGACATTGATGGAGGGAAACCATACTTTGACATAGCCCTGGTTATAAGTATTTTGTATGGCCTGCACATACCTTCTGTAATCTGAGTACACATGCAATAATCTATAAAACACCAGACAGTGGTGTAAATTTAAACTATAAATAAATCCAATCATTGTTTGTGAAGCATATAAGTCTTAACCCCGCCTTTCAAACTGAAATATTTTACATTGTGCAGCTAAATTTAACGTACCACTGGGAAACATACAAGGAAAGGATTAATTATAGTCCTCGTACATTATTGTTTTAGTGTGTCCTTGAATTTTATTAATATACCTTATGGCTTTATAATTTGCTTTAACAATAATAGTAATAATGATATCACCTTCCTAGGACTGTCTACTATCAATAATTCAGGGGAATATTTACAGAAACAATAACATTTATCTTATTTTTAGCCTTCCTGAGGAATTTCCTAGATGTTTCTGTATGTCTTAGACACCTGTCACCATAAATTAATGTTCTAAGGCTCCCTAGTAAAAGTACCTCTACTTTATGCTGGCTGCTTGCTCCAGAGATGTCTTCTTTGTGTATTTATTTATGTTGTTTTAATCTGTCTCACCCATGCCCAGTGCCACTGGCTTTGGTATGTAAATGAGCTGGAGCTGTCAGACTCAGGAGAGGAATCGGTTTGAAAAGTTAAAAAAAAAAACGCTAAGGATTTGCTTAAAGAATAAATAAATGTAAATGTTAAAGTGTATATTTGCGTTTAAGACATCATCTAAATTATTTGCATATTTAAAAAAAAAACACAGTCCCAGTATATATTTATTTATGTATTTATTAACAGTTTCTTATATAGCACAGCAGATTCCGTTACAGTTTCTTATATAGCGCAGCAGATTCCGTTGCGATTTACAATAGTAAACAGTGATAACACAAACTGGGTAACGACAGACAGAATTGGGGGTTAGAGGGCCCTGCTGCAAGCTTACAATCTATAGGGATATAGGAGGGAAACACAAGGACAGGCACCAGTAACAGCATAGCAGTCCCACCAAGTTACAAGTCCAGAAGGGAAGCTATATAATACATAAGTGCCTCAGAAGGTTATGCGTGTAGAACTTAACTATGATAGGCTTGCCTGGAGAGATGAGTTTTCAGGGAATGCTTGAAAGTTTGGAGGCTAGTGGAGTCTTATTGTGCGTGTAAGGGCATTCCATAGGATGGGAGCAGCCCGATGGAAGTCCTGTAATAGTGAATGGGAGCTAGTGATCCGTGCAGAAGAGAGACGCAGATCTTGTGCAGAGCGGAGTGGGCGAGATGGGAGATATTTTGTGATAAGTGCAGAGATATAAGCTGGTGCAGTATGGTTAATAGCTTTATATGCGAGTAGAAGTGTTTTATATTGAATACGGTAAGATACAGGCAACCAATGTAGGGACTGGCAGAGCGGATCAGCAGACGATGAGCGTCTTGCTATGAAGATCAGCCTAGCAGCAGCATTTAAAATGGATTGCAGTGGCAAGAGTCTGTTCTTGGGAAGACCAGTTAGGAGACTAATGCAATAATCAATGCAGGATATAATGAGTGCAAGGATAAGAGATTTAGAAGTGTCTTGCGTGAGATGCGGTCGTATTTTTTATATGTTTTTTAGATGCATGTAACATGATTTGGAGACAGATTGAATGTGGGGAAGAAAGGACAGTTCAGAGTTGAGGATGACCCCTAAGGATAGTGTAGAGATAGTACATGCCCACATGTCTCTGGCCACACCCACACAGCTTTGGTCACAGCTCCCCCGTTGAGGTAGATAGTGTAGAGGGAGTACACGCCCACATGTCTCTGGCCACACCCATACAGCACTGGTCACAGCTCCTGAAAGAAAATAAGTTGTTGGAGTCATCCCCGAAACCTTGTGAAAGAAACAATGACCCAAATTGACTGGCAGGGATTAAACAGGTGGAAAATGATTGGCAGGCATCAATGGTAAAGCCATTGATGGACATACCTGCACTCAGCCATCTTTTTCCTGACAGGATAAATCACGCCAGTATGTATCACTCCGCCACTCTACTTGGTGTCAGATGACAAAGAAAGCACTATGTTTGCAGATCTCAGCATTATTTTTTGGACTGTGCATGCATCACTGTTGCACATGCAGCAATTGATTAGCGCTGGCAGATGCACTGGGGATTTATACGTAATGAGTGTCAGTAATTGTGCATAAATGGGGGAGGTGGCTTTTGAAATGTGGATATGTCACAAACGTTTTCTGGGCGTGTCCCACTAAGTGACTGAAACTACGCAGATGCACTGGCCTTGACAACTTAGTTCCGATGGTCAGTCACAATGCCAAGGCTAATGCGTTTGCCCTGACATGGGCCTATTAGTGTAATATAGGGGATACCACCCAACTGTCCCGTCATCCACACACACACACACACTGTTTCAGCTTTGGGAGACAAAAGGGTCTCCAGAGTGCTGGGAAAATCTCCAGCATAATGAAAAAAATGGGCGTGGCTCATAGGTTCGGCAAGACCACATGCCATTGCCACTAAACCACTCCTCACCAATTCATGCACACGCATTTCTCTCGACCTCCACACAAGTTGGGAGGTATGCATATGTAGGATTACCACCAGTGCTTAAAGTGGTCCTGGGGAAGTGGTGGAACTCACTTTCCCCGCATCTTCCCCCCCCCCCCCCCACCCTCTATGTCACAGCCAGGGTGGGTGCTAGGGTGTTCGGCGCCCCCTTGCAAGCTTGAAATTTATGGCCTATCCCACACACCCATGAAAAGAATAATGTGGGCCACATAATACCACCCATAATTCAAATTATGCCCAACAGTGCTAAACAACGTACAGGTCCCCAAAAATCGAAAAGTGCGCACCAAAGGCACACTGCAAAAATTCCCCCATTCACACTATGTCCCTGTCCCCTACATCACACCGCATGTCTATATACTCTATATGACACCGCCTACACCACGCCACATGTCCTTGTCCCCCACATCATGCTGTACCTCCCAGTCCCCCACATCAGGCCATACGTCCCCATCCCTGTACTTTACACCACATACATCACATTTCACGTTCCCATCCCCTACATTACGCCACACGTCCCTGCCGCTACATTACGCCTCACATGCCTGCATTACGCCGCAGGTCCCTGCTCCTACATCACGCCACACGTCTACAGACTCTATATCAATCCACCTACATCACGCCACACGACTCCAACCCCATACATCACACCACACATCCCCATCCCCTAAGTCACACCACACGACCCCATATCTCACTGCAAGGTTCCGTTCCCTATATCATGCCGCATGTTACGTACCCTACATCTCACCCCCAACATGACATAATTTGCAGAATGAGGACACGGTACACAACATGGGCACATGTGAAAAAGTGATGGAATTATAAAACCAATGATATCATGACTGGCACAGGGCCCCTCACCTTAATCCTCTTCAGGTAGGAGGTCAGCCCATAGCTCATTTCCCTGCTGCAGCTGCTGGACGTCCACCAGTGCTGGTTACACTGCTCATGATCAGGAAGCTCTCCGTGGTCCGTTGCACACTGGGCATAGAACAACAGCGGGTTCAGCTACGGAAGTGAAAGGTGTATACCTCTCAACAGTCCCATTTTTTGTGGGACCATCCCGTTTTTTGGGGATGGTCCCATGTCCCACCCGAGGCCAGCAGTGTCCCACGGTGGGAGGGGGGATACAGGAATAGTCGCTGTGCACATGCGCACATCGTCTATTCAGGGATGCAGAGGATGGAAAACGGGGACGAGGCTCGATGGCCTAATTTGCATAAGCGCACCCTTATTTGCATCAGCCACACCCCCTTTTGGGCACACACGAGTGTCCCTCTTTTGCAAGTGCAGAAGTTGGGAAGTGTGCGCAAAGTCCCGCCCCCAATCCACACAAACGCCACGATTCGTGGGTCCGTGAGGAGGGGGCGGCGCTCAAATGACACAAAATGACATGTCTTGGCGGTGCGGTGCTTTGGTGAGCATGCAGGAGACACGCAGGAGGGGGATTTGATTTTCGGGAGCCTCCCGGCCATACCGGGAGGGTAGGCAAGTATGCACAGAAACTGTGGAATGTATGTGTGTCCCAGTTTAAAGGGATACTATGGCACTGTAGACAACCTGAAACAATAGTAGGGTAGCGAAAAGCAGGAAATCCCAAATGTTTACGATTGGTATTTGGGGGTCTAATATTTACTTTTCACAGACATTTTAAAACCATTTTAAACCTAGGATTCTGTATATACACATTACATCAAGGAGCTTGCTATATAATACATCCTATGTCTTTAACACTCACGCAGATGGAATGACAAAGCATTTAAACTCTTTAATTGGGAAAACATAACTTGCAGAGAGGAGCTGCTCTTTCCCATACTTATCCATTTCCCATAGCCGGGATGTGAGGCTCGGAGCTGCAGTCTGTACCAGGCAGTGCCATGTGCAGGATTCATCTGATTAATGTTTGCTAAGAACATGAAAGCTGTTGCGGACAGTTTCTCGCATTCCTAAGCAGAAGACAAGATGTAACAGGCAATCACAGTTGTGGTGTTGGAGGACAGCTGATACAACAAGCTGCACAATTAAAGGAGGAACAGAAAACAAGGCGATGAGAAATTGGGGCTATGGTTTATTTCCCTTTATACTTTATCAACATTACATTGTCTTAAGGCGTATGTACAGGCTAAACCAGCAAAACAGAATTACTTATATTCCTGCCAACTAAGAACAGTTACCATCCTGATATCTACATCACTGTTGACAACTCGACAATCTACCCTACCCCGCAAGCTCGTTGCCTAGGGGTCATCCTCGACTCTGAACTGTCCTTTGTTCCCCACATTCAATCTGTCTCCAAATCATGTTACATGCATCTAAAAACCATATCCAAAATACGACCCTATCTCAGGGTTGCCGACTTTTTAATGCTCCTCTCCGGGAGAAGCCCGGAGAGGAGACTTTCCTTACCCGATCGGGGGGCGGGGCTTGACGGTGACATCATTAAGCCCCGCCCTCACTAAGGGAAATAGAAGAAATTACTGATATCCATGGAGGGGGCGGGGCTAAAATGACGCGATTGTGCCATTTTAGCTCCGCCCCCTCCTCTGAGACCCCCGGATTGCGGCATTTACATGCCGCGATTCGGGGGGTTCAGGGGGGTCCCCCAGATTCCGGGAGGGTTGCCCACCCTTCCGGGGGGCCGGGAGGGGGACCCGATTTTCGGGAGACTCCCGGGAATTCCGGGAGGGTCGGCAACCCTGCCCTATCTCACACAAGACACTACTAAATCTCTTATCCATGCACTTATTATAAGGAACAGAAGAAAGAGAGTAGGTCACTGTGTGATGCACCTGGAGATCAAGTTTATTCAAATGTAACTTTTATTGTTATTACTAAAAAATAGCGAAGTATGGACACACAATAAACAAATTGACACACATGAAACACAAATGTGGTTTAAAAAGGATAATAAACCCCAACTTAGTGTGAGCCCAATGTTACTCCCCACTGATGGATATTTAGGAAATCAGGGTCAGAGTGCACTTAATTAATTAATGTGCCTGATGGCTGTATTAGGGAGACTGATTGTTGATTTCCAATATGCTGCAGATGCACTACACTTTGCATTGCTGTGATTAAATAATCATTCAGATGCCCCGCAAGAATTCAGAGTGGGGTGCAATACATGTGTACACATTATTGGAGAGACTGAGTATTTGTATCCAATCTGGTGCAATTGCATTCAATCTCACATTGAAGCAGTTAAATTAACCATACGTGCCCCGTATGAATTTATAAATCGGGTACAATGCTAGTGAGTATCAATAATGTGACCCCCACATGAGACACATCGGTGGGTCCTGGGTTCGTCGCAGCCTCACTGGTGTCTCTCAGTGCGGACGGCGTCAGATGTGATCTGCCACCTCACAATCAGAACGCCGTACCGCAACAGAGCCTGGACACGGAGCTGCGGCTGTTACCCGCTGACAGTTGTGCTGCATACCTCCCAACATGACCCTCTCCAGGAGGGACAGAATGCTCTGTTTCTGGACGTCCATCTTAATTTATGATTGCCATCACCTGTTTTAAATAGGGTAATTGATAAGAAAGGTGTTTCAGCGCAGGTGATGTTAAACCATAAATTAAGAGGGAAGTCCAGAAACAGAGCATTCTGTCCCTCCTGGAGGGGGTCGTGTTGGGAGTTATGGTGCTGAGCGACACCCCGTGAAACCTAATTTATTTGCCCTGATTGCATTGTATTCCCTGACTCTTTGTATCCCTACTTTGTGCACCTTGTGAAAATGAGGGAATATTTTCTATATAAAACAAGCACACACATGTTTTTCCCATCTACATCAATCAGTCTATTATAAGAATGAGAATTGTGGGAGAATGGACATCGCTGTGTAGTTCTAAAGGTATTTTTATAAACAATTGTCCTTCGTTTCCAGGGTTACATCATTGATATAAATTAGCCAGATGATCTCATTAACAGAACACTGGAGGGGAGGCATGGGGAGAAGTCATACTGAGGTGTCACTTACACAAAGATGGTAGAACACAGGGCAGAGAACACTGGGAAATAGAGATAAACAAATCAGATTGTTCTGAGATCAGGAAGCAATCACAGCCATCAGATGCAGCCTGGAAGTTTACATAATACTGTATATGCAGTCACTCACGGGATTAGCAAAATGTTTCTTTCTGAACCCAACAGAATCATTTCTACAACACCTTCTGTATATTCTATGAACTTGTCAAATTTATATTTAAAGCATACCTCCCAACTGTCCTGATTTTCAAGGGATCGCCTTTTTTTGGGACGGTGGGGGGAGCTCTGGCCATACCCCCAAGGTGGCGAAATGGGGAACACCCTCCCCACGAAGCCATGCCCCCTTTCGAGTAGACAATGCCCCTTTACTGGGAGCGCTTTGTGGTGCCCGGAGTCCCACTTTACATACCTCCAAAATTGGGAGGTATGTTTAAAGTAAAGTACTGTGATCATTTCTGGATAATCATGGTTTTCTTGATGGCCAAGTGCCTCCTAACATTGGCCCTTATTTTGATTGAGACGGATGGCCGATGGTTGGTGTTTGCGCATGTGCAGAGGCGTATCTGCGCATGTGCGAATAATGCCTCACACGTCCAAACACAGCGTGAGGTCCGTGCAGAAAATTATTGTATGGAACCATCCGAGCAGGGGGTGGAGAGGGGCGTGAAGGGCTGAGTTTGCTCATTACCATATATGTACGCCCCGCGTTTCATGGGCGTTCCCATGAAAACGCTGGGCGTACGTATGGTAATCCGGCCGTGACGCACGTGTTGGGGGCGGACATATGACATAGCCGGATGCCAGCTGCCCGCCCATATCCCTGCTTTTGCACGGAGAAATGCACGAGTGGTCTGGAGCACTCGGTGCTGCATGACCACTCGGTCCAGCATTCAATGGTCGGCGACCATCGAATGATGGGGGAGGTTCCCACAGATGGAGGAGGTGTTCACATGAAAAATCGGTCCATTCGGTCGGAGTCTTACCGCATTCGGATGGTGTGAGCGATCCGTACGGAAGGCGGGGCTAAGAACACTCGGTTCCTGTCCGAAAATACGCATCCGTCCCATTCAACTAGAATAAGGGCCACTTCCCTCAGAAGAAATTGGGACAAGTGCAGCTCATACTTTTCAGGACTGTCAAGATTTTGGGAGAGGGCAGGAGCATGATGATGAGGATTAATTGCATCATTATTGGCCCACCTGAATCACACCACAAGGATCATAATGAAGCAATTATATGCACAATGACTCCTTACCTTTAACTTCATGAACCCCGAGATAAATGGGGGGACCTTGAACTCGGACCCGGCAACCACCTATTCAGATAACACACTATTGACACCTTCTATAGCTGTAGGAACACTGGTCCTGGTTCTCTGGTAGACACAAGAATTTGGTGACTACGCAATCACCAGATTAAACTTGCACTAACTGCTGGAGAACCGCTCCTGTGTACAGATTGATCTGCCGGTTAAAGGGCCGCACTCTCTTTGAAATTTGTGGTTCTTGGGGGTACCGGGCAATTCCCGAAGGACATTTACTGATGGTCATTATACCTACATCCATTGACCGACAGTTAAAATACCGACATGGTCAATGTAGCAACAATCATTATGCCAACATGTTCTATTGATCGACATAGTAAAAATGGCAACATTTACAGTATCATGCTGACATGTCTACATACGTTTCCAAGCAATTTTAGCCTCAAAACAGACTTGTTCGTGCTTTTAATAGTGTGGCAAGTGAAGTGAGGCACCGTGCCCGAAGCATGGCGAGCGCCATGCGAGGGGACGTGGTCCACTTATACGGTGCCATGTTGACCTATGTTGACAAAGACACCAGAAAAATCCACATAAATATGTGTCGACATGTTAAATGTCAACATTTTGACTATGTCGGTCATTTGAACATGTCGGCATTATGAATGTCGGTCATCGAGTGTCCCTTGTATGATATAAGGTGCATCATTTCTCCGACATCGGAATCTGTTCTGTCAGAAGCCCGACGGGAGGGGGGTAGAGGGCATTCAAGCCCCTTGCGGGCTCGCTGCTCTTGCCCATCTGCACTCGCCACCTATTCTATACTGCCTCTATGGGACCCCCATGAGGAAAAATAGGCCCTGTAAGTCGGGCTCCCAACTGTTGGGCTTGTATCAGTTGGAATTCTGATGCCGGACAAACGACCATCGGAATCCCAACTGTCATCCGGCACCTGTGAGCTCAAGGAACACTCAGTTTTATGGGAGTGTCATAGGAGTAATCCCAGCTTCCATTGCTGATCGTAGCTTGCAGCTGGAGATAGGATGTCTGTTTCTAATCGATCTTGTGCACAGAGTGGGGGGGCCTGATACTAATTGTGGCGGTTGTGACTGCAGACAGATACCCAGTGGGTGATATAGACTTCCACTGTCAGTTGCACGGATTGTCTGCACACTTCAGTGGATTCTCGCATTAGCCTATGAATGTAGAAAACGGCGACGGTGCGGTGCGGTACGGTATGGCTCATAAAAGGCAGTGAGCACTTGCTAGTTGGGACACAACACCTGAACACCACAAGTCTTCTGTCTCCTTTGTGGCCTACTGAGCCAATGATGTTGTGATGGTGCACAGAGGGGGTGGGCCACCAGCACCGGGGAGAGTTGTACAGGCTTCATAGTGTACAGTGTGTCTGGCAGGTTTCAGGCCCACAGGGCATCCAATGGTGGGGGCCCAAGCTTAAGTGATGTGGCCATCCACCTTTGGGTGGTTTGGCCAGCCACCACCACGGGACTTGGCCAACAATTAGCGAGTACATACAAAGAACAGGGCAACTTTATAAAGGAAGTGACAGGAGTGTATTATGGCCACCCACTTTGACTGGCAGGAGAGCTAATCTTGGTGTATTTTCTAATGAAACAAACCAAGCCTCCAAGTTTATCCATGATACTGACCCCCTACAAGAGACCCTACCCCTACAGGAGGGGTAGGGGCTGTCAGGCAGTGATGCCCACCGGGGATTTCCCCTGTGTACCTGTTGACCATTACAACCCTGTCTACTGTAGTTCTTTTTTTTTTTCTGCACCTTTTTGCTTCGTTTCTTTTTCCTGATGTGGCATTTGCCACCTTTGGCCAACAGTTCATCTGCCCCACACATATTCCGGAGCGCTGTACAGCGAATATTTAAACACTCACATCAGTCCCTGCCCCAGTAGAGCTTACAGTCTATATTCCCTACCACGAGCACACGCACACACATTCCTTCTAGGGTTACTTTTTGTTGGGAGCCAATTAACCTACCAGTATATGTTTGGATTGTGGAAGGAAACCGGAGTACCTGGAGTAAACCCACGCAAGAACGAAGAGAATATACAAACTCCACACAGTTATAGCCATGGTGGGAATCGAACCCATGACCTCAGTCAATCATTTCATCAAGAACACTATACAGATCCCAAGAATTTGCTGACTGAGCAAATCAAGTTTCTGATTTATTCTGAGATGTATGAACAATCTCATTAAATGCAGGATCAATACCAGAACATATATTTAGCCTTGCCTGTTCTGATCTGTATGAGCCATATAGACACTTATTCCTAAAAGGAAGATAGTTTAAAGAATGACAGAATCTTGGCAGAAATAAAAAAGTTTTTCTCCTCTGGGAGTTTCCGAAGTCATACGCATATAATTTACACCCTGAGATTTCGGAATTCTATAATTATCTCAGCGTGGAGCCGTTCCTGTAAGAAAATAAGTTCTGCTATTATTAGCATCAAAATCACTGCAAACGATCATTTTGCATATAGTAAGAAACTAAGGTTCCTTAATCATTGATGTGTACTGTACTGTACTGTAGGTAGGATTTATAGGTGAGACTACACATCTGCATTGTGTGACCGCTATACATATATCAGAACACTTTTATTACCGCCATGTTCCTGAAAATGCCAACCTATTGTATGCCACACATGCCGACTTTTAAAAACTATTTTCTGGGAGAAGCCCGAAGGGGAGTGAAAGGGGGGCAGGCAGGGCCGGTGCAAGGCACCGGAGCACCCCAGGCATGGGGGATGCCCCGGCGCTCACCCGATCCATGAGGGGGGAGATGGGTGCTGCGGCGCAGAAGGGACCTGGGTTCGGCCGAGGCACTCCACGGGTGGGGGGGGGGGGGGGGTTCGGGCGCGTTTGCTGGGTGATGTAGAGAGCTGCTGGAAACTCCACGGGGGTGGACTGGTGTCTAGTGCTGCGGCGCCGGTGGGACTGGATTCTTTGGCCGCGGCGCTCCATGGTTGGGGGGCCGTTCTTGCCGGGTGATCATGTAGAGATCTGCGGGAAACTTACCCCTGTTGCTGGTGTCCTTGCGTCCCTGCTGCTCCGATCCAGGTTCTCTGCTGAAAGGGTGGTGGTGGGGGGTGCGCGGGTGATGTGGCAAGTCACTTCACGGGGGTGATGCTCCGGGGGGGAGAGAGTTTCGGTTGGCGCTGACCTCCATTCAGGGGGGCCTGCTCCAAACTGCTGCCCTCCAGTGGCCGGCGCCCTAGGAAAATGCCTAAAGCTGCCTAGTGGTGGCGCCGGCCCTGTGGGCGGGATGAGGCTGACGTCACCAAGCCCCGCCCCACGACATACAGCCGCATTCATTTTCGGGTCTGTGGATGGGGGGAGGGGCTAAAATGACCCAAATTGACACATTTTAGCCCTCCCCCTCCCTGCGGACATGTGAAATTTGCCATGTTATACCGCAGGGAAGGGGGAGCAGGGGCTGTGGCGATAATGCGGGAGACTTACCCACCTTCCCGGGGGCGGGAGGGGGACCCGATTTTATGTATGTTACCTGGTCATTTATGCCAGACTAGGGGCCAGATTCTCTAAGCTTCAAAAGTGATAAATTGGAGAGTGATAAACAGCCAGCCAATCAGCTCCTACTTTACATGTCTTGAGCTTAAAAATCAGAATGACCAATGTTCATGTGTGCAGTATGCCCCAAATAAAGCTTTCATTGTTTTCAATTCTTAAATTTACCAAATCATTCCCTGAGTTATTATTATTATTATTATTATTATTATTATTATTTATTCACATGGCACCACAAGGGGTCTACAGTGCATTACAAAATAGGGTATGGGTCATAGGGTCATCTGTATGAAGTTCGACATAAATTAGATCCACCATCAAAGGTCGACTGGGCTTATGTCAACACAAGCATTAGGTCCACAAGGGGAAGATCGACAATTTCTCCTTTTTTTGGTCCTGAATTTTGACGTAGATCAACATGGTCGACATAGTATCAGTGTACTGCGTCCCCTCGCATGGCTCGCCGCACACGCTGCGCTCGCCACCCAATTATATTCTCCCTCTGCTCGCCAGTGGATGGTAGGGTATAAAATACCGCCTGTCGGCACATGTCGGCTCAAAAAGACCCGTCAAAACTCATGTCGACCTTTTGACTTTTGACCCTCCCATTGTCGACCTAAGGATTGTGTCGACCTTCTGAGCCATGTCGACTTATTTCATGTGTCCATCTAAGCCCCGTCAACCTTTTGCGGCTGCCCTAATATATGTCAACCTGATGTATTTTAATACATCCCGCCCTAACAATGCTAGACATTACAGAACATAGTATATACCAGGGTTGCCGACCCTCCCGGAATTCCCGGGAGTCTCCCGAAAATCGGGTCCCCCTCCCGGCCCCCCGGAAGGGTGGGCAACCCTCCCGGAATCTGGGGGACCCCCCTGAACCCCCTCAATCGCGGCATGTAAATGCCGCAATCCGCGGGTCTCAGAGGAGGGGGCGGAGCTAAAATGGCACAATCGTGTCATTTTAGCCCCGCCCCCTCCATGGATATCAGTCATTTCTACTATTTCCTGTAGTGGGGGCGGGGCTTAATGACGTCACTGTCAAGCCCAGCCCCCCGATCTGGTCAGTCATTTCTACTATTTCCCGTAGTGGGGGCGGGGCTTAATGACGTCACCGTCAAGCCCCCCCCCCCCCGATCGGGTAAGGAAAGTCTCCTCTCCGGGCTTCTCCCGGAGAGGAGCATTAAAAAGTCGGCAACCCTGGTATATACGCTATATAATTATCGCTGCATATGGATTCATACCACCCACAAAAGCAGCACCAGCGGAAAACAAAGAACCCAGGCTAGTGTTGGCAATTGGGAGTATATATTGGTGTAAGTGAGGGGGTGAGAAGCACCTTAAATAAGATGTCCCTGTCTGTAACATCTCAAAATCCACGGGGGAGGGTCAGACTGGGAAAGGTGACACAGAGGGGTGAATCAGTGTGTGGGAACAAAATTGGTTCGTAAAAAGAGCTGGTAGGGTTTAATAAGTGACCTTTGAGAGCCCGTGTGTAGCTTTGGGGAGATGGTCTAGTATGGAGAGGGAAAGAGTTCCAGTGGTAGTGAGCAACACTTGTTAAGCCTTGAGAGCAGGAGTGGGAGGCGGCAATCAGTTGGTTGGAGAGAGGACAGTCATTAGCTGAGTCATGTGAGTGGGATGAGGTATTAAGGGATGAGGTCAGAGATGTAAGTGGAGAGGATTGGGAGAGGGTTTTATAGGCGAGTGGAAGGAGTCTAAAGTGGGAAGGGACGTCAGAATAGGGCCTAATGGAAAAGGGAGTCGGAGGCAGTTAGTTTGGTAGCAGATAGTGACTGAAATGACCAAGTACATTAATGAAGGCAAAGTCCATGACATGCAGTAGCTGTAGCCATGACATAACCAGCAAAGTTTTGGAATACAGACCAGCACAGTCCAGTCTATGATTGCTTATCAGCCATGCAAGCGACCACCCACAGAGCAGTGTGATGTCAGCCCTTAATGATAATGACTTCAAAGTATGAGGTCATAGAGTGCCAGCTGTGAAAGTGATATAGGGGCAGATGTATTAAGCCTGGGGAAGAGATAAACTGGAGATAAAGTGGAGAAAAAGTGTAAGGAGATAATGCACCAGCCAATCAGCAGTGTTTGAAATATGACAGTTTGAAGTTGATTGGCTGATGCGTTATCTCCTTCCACTTTTTCTCCACTTTATCTCTTCGCCAGGCTTAATACATCTGCCCCAGTGTGTTCATGGTAATATAAGAATATTGTTAAGAATATCTATAAAATTGTATCTCATTAGCGGAAATGATAGATTAGATTGTGAACTATATTTATCATTATCTACTCTACTATTGTAAAAGACTCATAGATCAGTAGCCATCTTTATGTAGCCTCTGTACATAGGTGAGCAATTTGGCAGTGTGACTTGTCATGTCTCCTACCTGTTATGGTCCTTAAACCAACTGGCTGCAGCTCAGTTGTTCTACCTTGGAATGATTTTGGTCAGAATAGGCAAACAAGAGTCTTAGGACACATACTGTACATGTGTCCCAAGGCTCTTGTTTGCCTATTCTGACCGATACCATTTTGGTCCTGTCTCTGTGTGAAAGTATCTACCCAGGTCCAGTTTGCCTAGTCGCTACCAACGTTATTCTTGGGACCGTCCGTAGTAGTCTGCGTAGTGAATGGTGTTATTTGCATTATTGGACCAGGGTTATCTTTTAAAGCAGCTCATTGGTTGTGTAACTTGACACCTGCCCAGGAGCTGAGACCCAGGTCCAGCTCGTGTTCAATAACCCGGTCAGTGCCTGTGCCACAGGGGTGGTTTCCCCAGGGCCCCCACACATCCGGGCCCCCACACCGGCAATGCTGCGGTGGTGGCGGGTGGGTGGCATGCAGCGGGGTCGGGCAGTGCGGGGAGGGAAGGGGGTCCCTGCAGCATATGGGAAGTCAGCAGTGTTGTCCTCATAGCAGATGGGAAGTCAGCGGTGGGGTCTCTGCGACGGATGGGAAGTCAGCGGCGGGGTCCCTGCGGCAGGTGGGAATTAGTAGCGCTACTAGTTCTAAAGGCAGCTATCGTCTATTTATATAAAAGGCTAACTACTCCTCATGTATATGTGGTGACGTACCACCAGGGACCACTAGAGGCCACTGGACGGACCAATTGACGACTTTGTGTGCTAAAAGATGTCATAACAGAAGGTGAAAGCAGTTTTTGCAGGGACGCTAATCTGTTTCCAACTTGCTGGTTATGGAATGAGGAAGCTGTAAAGACAGATATTGAAAGTAGGAGCAGTAGGGCGATGAGTTTGTGGTCTGAAAAAACTGTCACAGCTCAAAGTAAAAGTAAAAACTGTCACATATCAAAGTGAACGTACATTGCAGAAGCCATCAATTTTAGATCATATTATATCATATATCATCTACCAAGCACTCGAAAAGCAGACTTCGGACATTCTAAAATACTACTTATTATTTACTGTAACAGTTGAATCAATACCATGATGAGATTGCCCCCTCAGATGCCTCGCTATGAAACAGCGTGCCGCTGGACAATAAGCGGCAGCACTCGCCAATTAGCGTCTGTAAATGTTAACGCAAGTGAGTGTTGTTCCTTTCATTCAAAAAAAGGGAGGAACATTTGAGCCTGGTTCTCCTATGGATTCATTGGAAGCAATGCAAACGTTCTATTTAAAGCCAGGTGTTTTTGTAGGAACGTTAATGAGAACAGTAGATTGAGCCCATTTACCTCCTCAGCATTTGACGGCTCGCTCACCTCCAGTGTTATTCGGGTTAAGTTAATAAAATGTGTCGCGGGAAAGACCACAAAAAGAACACAAAGCACAAGAACTTTTACTAGTAAACATCCCTGAAATGAATTTCTAATGGCTGCAGCCTTGTGAAAGTCAGTCTGTTCCCAGTCAGTGGGAGGCCTGCTCCTGTGCTTAGCTTGGTGTTATTAGTTGAAAGGCAACAGGATACAATTTAGAGAGGGGATTTTCTCCATAAAGAATAACTTCCTCAGGGCCTACTTTATATGTGGAAACTGGTCCAAGTTAGAGTATGAACTGATTAATTTCCATGCATCTTCAAAGGCAGCTGGAATAACACAGATCTGTTTGTTTTGCAAACATGTTGCTACTACTTACCTCTCAGGTGCAGGAAATCTCCCAGGCATTGTCTGAGTGAGAGAGGGGGCAGAGGACACAACTCCCTGGAGGCGAGATAAGCAACACCTATTCCTAAAGCTTAGAAAGTATAGACCCCCTAGGCTTCAAAAATACACTTCATTAAAAAAAACACACAATGGCCAGAAGATTCTTACCAATACTTATGATTAGGGATGTGCACCGGCCATTTTTTGGGTTTTGGGTCTGGATTTCCTTCGGGTTTTGGGTTCTAATGGGTTTTGCCAAAAACACCCTTCCGGGTCTGGATTTACTATACTATTATTAACCTCAATAACATAAATTTCTGCTCATTTCCAGTCTATCCTGAATACCTCGCGTTCCACAATGTTGTTTTTAGGTCAAAAGGTTGCACTGAAGCAGCTGACTATGCAAAGTGACACAAGTGTGCGGCACATATACACGGCCCATCTAGAAGTGGCACTGCAGCGGCAGACAGGATGGCAGTTAGAAAAACTAGGCCCCAAAGACTACATTATGCCCAAAAAAAGAGGTGCAAAATAAGGTAAGGTGCAAGTCCAGTATTACTGGACTTATGTAGCAGTATCATTGGACTGGAATTATGTAGCTGTATCACTGGACTGGACTTACAGTGTGTAGCAGAATCAGGGGACTTTAAAGGCAGTATTACTGGACTTATACAGCAGTACCAATGCACTTTAACATCAGTCCCACTGGACTTAACGGCAGTACCACTGGACTGTAACTGGACTTATACGGCTGTCGGCTGTCGACTTAATGGCATTACCACTGGACTTAACGGCAGGTTTTGTGCATGGGAGTGGGGTAGTGCTGCAGCTTCACCTATTTGTCAATGTGACAATGATTAATGGTGCTGAGCATCGGGAGCCAAGTGTGCAGTGCATTACTTTGAGTTGACTAATACCCCTTTTACACCAAGGAATAACCCAGGTTGGACCCAGGTCGGACCCAGGTCAGAGTTGGTGTAAAAGGGGTCAACCCAGGTCGAGTAACACTGGTCTCCTACCCAGGTCCTGACCAGGGTTGAACACTGGTTGGACCTGGGTCATGGGCGGTATAAATAGTCCCAACCCAGGTTGGGACATCTGGGTAGTGCTGAAAGGATACCAGAAGTGCTGGACGCCTTTCCACAGTGTGCTGCAGTGTCAAAAGACAGCAGCCAGGAAGGATACGGGCAGTGCACACAGAAATCATAATTGGATAATTGGATGCATTATCATTTATATTATTATTATTATATTATTATTTTTTTTTGGGGGGGGGGGGGAGAGCACATGGGAGATTCGGTCTGCTGCTGCAGGTGAAGGGGCTGGGGAGAGCACATGGGAGTTGCTGCACTTTTATCCTGCTATGTATGCTTGAGCAATGAATAAAACTTTTTGAAAAATATTTTACTAAATAAACAAACCAACATTTTTCAAAGCTAACTAGTCATGTCTTTTAATTTTAAATCATTGAGGGAAAGTTGGATGGCAGTTTATCCTAAAACGGACATTTTTTATGTCATCCAAAGGGGAAAGCAGTGCTGACCCAGGTTCAGTGTAAACGGCACAGACCTGGGTCCGACCTGGGTCACAGTGCTGTGTAAATGGGGTACGAAGCTGGGTCCAACCCTGGAAACTCCCATGTTCAAAGACCAGGGTCCGACCAGGGTTTTTGGTGTAAAAGGGGTATGAGACGTTTGTGCTGAGCTCTGATTGGTGGAGCTCATTACATGCTTTTCAGGCACATTGAGAACAGCAGCAGCAGCCTAGTCATGGGAGAGGTTTTAATCAGAGGCAGCACTGGGACTGTGAGGTCTCCTACAGGGTAAGGTGCAGAGGGACAAACACAGGCTTTTCATGTGGTATGTATGTATGTATGTATGTATGTGTATGTGTGTGTGTGTGTATATATATATCCCCTGCAGTTACCCATTGACCAAGTTTATACTGCCTTTACTCTGTGTTTTGACAGTGTAATATTCCCCCATGCAGTTTGCAGCCGGTAATGACAAGTGCAAGGGAGCCCCCTGTCTAAAGTGCCCCGGGCCCCCCAAAGGCTTAATCTGGCACTGGTTCATGGGCAGCTGCCAAGTGTGCCATATCAGTCCAGGGGGAGGCTGCCTGTGCCGTATCAAACCAGGGGTGATGGTACCTGTGCCTTCTCAGTCCAGGGGTGATGCTACCTGTGTTGTATCAGTCCAGGGGTGATGCTATATCAGCCCAGGGGTGATGCTACCTGTGCTGTATCAGTCCATGGGGTGATGCTACCTGTGCTGTATCAGTCCAGGGGTGATGCTACGTGTGTCGTATCAGTCCAGGGGTGATGCTGTATCAGTCCAGGTGTGATGCTACGTGTGCCGTATCAGTCCATGGGGTGATGCTACGTGTGCCATATCAGTCCAGGGCGATGCTACCTGTGCCGCATCAGTCCAGGGGTGATGCTGTATCAGTCCAGGGGTGATGCTGTATCAGTCCAGGGGTGATGCTGTATCAGTCATGCTGAGCCTGCTGTCAGCACAGCACAGCACATGCTGTAGGTGAAGGCTGTCCGGAAGGGACGAATGGGAATGGGAGGTTGTACCAGGGTACCTGCGGGGCCCTCCAGCAAGCCTGGGCCTGAGTAATTAGTACCTGCCCCCCCCCCCCCCCCTCTCGGCTGCCCTGCGTATCAGTCCAGGGGTGATGCTACGTGTGCCGTATAGGTCCATGGGTGATTCTTCCTGTGACGTAATTGATAATTGATTTCGACCATCTTTTCGAAACTGTATGATGGTCACCCTATCAGGGGAGGTACCAGAGGTGTGGTTGCAGCTCGGTTCAAAATTCATGTAGGAGCAACTGCCACCAACTGCCATTCCAAACTGCCTCACAAGCAGTGGGTGTGGCTCCCCTATTTGAATTTTGGACTGTGCTGCAGCTCCACCTCTGGAGCCACCAATACTCTCCATATAAGTGCACAAGAAAATGTGTCAAGCGGCACCGGGGGTAGGGGTGGAAAACATTTTGACTGTCCCGCGAAAATCAGGACAGTATGGCGGAATGAGAGACTATTCTTTCTTTGGTTTTTCTTACACTCTTTCACTTGTACACATGGCAGAATAATATAGAATAATAAGCAGGAATAAAAAAAAATAAGGAAAAAAACAAAATCCTGATTTCATCGCGGCTTATACATTTTCTTATTTCAGTCTAACTTCATTTGTATCTTCCATTCCGCAGACATTATTGTGTCCCCACTGACTCAATCTGTCTTTGGTTTTCTGTGCCGATTGCAGTGCTGAGCGAGGTTCTTATCCCTTCTAACCGCTTTGTGTATTGTTTTAACCTATGTTATGTCTTTTGGAATATTACTTCTGCTTTAACCGTATGAATAATGGCGTTGGAATGTGACTGCGCGGTTTTATCTAATGCCAGCTCTTGTCTGTAATTTTCACCTTCAAGTGTATTTTGATAAATGACAAATGTTTTGCCTCTTACACTTCCCTTTCTTCCATGCTTCATTCTGACTGCGAGTGGCTGGCGGTGTCCCGGTATGTCATCCGTTCTCCATGCCGTATTCCCCACACTTGCAGTTTCTGACAGTAAAATTATATTTCTACACGATAACTGGACACACTGCTGCATTTCAGTCTGGGACTGAGCTTAATCTGTTTCAGTTTTGCTTGATTCAACTGTAATGATGACTCACTGTTCAGCATGTAAAGTGGTTTTTCAAGCATATTAAGATGCTATGGAATGGTAATAGATCTCAGGGGGTTTAGTTCTTGGCTTTTTTTGTTAAAATTAAATGGGGATGCGAAACTAAAACAGTTGAGATTTACATAGATTTAAATATGTTTATGAAGAATCTACCACTCTTGCAAATGGTGGAAATAGAATACCGCTCTATAACCCAGTTGGAACTAGAAAAGATGTCTACTAAATGTTGAATATGGGAGGGGCAGCGATCCCGGTGAGGAAGGGGGCGTGTCATTGCAGAAGTGCGAGGTGTGGGGGCATGATGGTGCAATCCTGTAATCCCCCCAGGTGAACAATGACATGATTATCACACTTGTAATGTAGAGTGCTGGGCCATGGTTAGTGTTCCTGCTAGGATGTTTAAGCGGGGGTGCTGCACCCTGCCCGATTTTTAAAGGGCAAAATGCACCCTGCCTCTCTGGCAGCCAGTGGCGGATTCAGGGGGGGGAGGGGGGGGGGGCACGTGCCCCCCTGTCATTTATTTTGTAGCTGAAGACCAGAGCTTTCCAACAAGCCCAGCCCCGTGTCTCTAGCCCCCCAGGAACCGGAGATATCGCCTGGCAAACCTGTAACATTTTTTCCCCGTAGGATAATATGGGACCCGTCAATTCCGACCCCCACCCGGTTCCGACGGCTGCCAGTTCCCGCCCTGGCATCACAGAAGCTTGTGGTTGATTTCATTCAATTTCAAATCGCTGGGCCTTCAATATGATACCGGGCTGGTCCAAATCGGTCAATCGGTTCCTGAGATATTGCGTGTAAACCGATTTTTTTATTTTTGAAATGTCATTTCATGGCTGTTCATGTTCTTTGAGGGCAGATTACTCTGGAACCAAACGTTCCAGTTTCACTGGACCAAAATTATTCAAAGCCCACTCAAAAGTTCTTCAATATAATACTTGTCTCATGTAAATGGGTCAGTTGGTTCCGAAGATATAGCCGGTTAAATGAGATAACTGGTTAAAGGGGGGAGGGGTGGTTTTCTCTCCCCCTCACACCAGAAAATGCAGGGACTAGGCTGGTGTAAAAGGGGCCAACCTGGGAATGCACTTTCTGGTGTGAAAGGGGTATTATTTCAAATAGCCGAGACCTGTAGTGCTCTGAATACAGCCAGGCTCTGCCACTGTCAGTGGCTATCACTTCTGCCTGGCGGCGGCTGTCCCCCATTTACCACGAGCATGTATTCCCCCTTGGCAATGAGCATGTAATCCCACATGGCAATGAGCATGGAACCTCTGGCAATGAGCATGGAACCCTTGGCAATGAGCATGTAGAGAAGCAGCACTTATGTAGCATAGTAATAGGCATTATGGTGTTTGGCATAACACATAATGGACATAATGGTGTGTAACTTAACGTGTAATGGACATTATGGTGTAAATGTTTAATGCGAGCCTTTGGCGGACAATGTCCCTGTTTATGAAGTGTATTGTGAATTTTGGCTTAATCTGTGTGGCATTATGTGAATTCTGGCTCAACCCATGTGGCATTATGTGAATTTTGTCTCAATCCGTGTGGCATTACGTGAATTTTGGCTCAATCCATGTGGCATTATAGGAATTTTGGCTCAATCCGTGTGGCATTATGTGAATTTTTCCCCAATCCGTGTGGCATTATGTGAATTTTGTCTCAATCCGTGTGGCATTATGTGAATTTTGGCTCAATCCATGTGCCATTATGTGAATTTTGGCTCAATCCATATGGCATTTTATGCATTTGGCTCAATCCGTGTGGCATTATGTGAATTTTGACACAATCCATTTGGCATTATGTGAATTTTGGCTCAATCCGTGTGTGTTATTATGTAAATTTTGGCTCAATCCATGTGGCATTATGTGAATTTTGACACAATCCATGTGGCATTATTTGAATTTTGGCTCAATCTACAGTACGTGGCATTATGTCAATTTTGGCTCATTCCATTGGCATCATGTGTAAGGGGCAAGTATAATGGGGTCTAGTATTTTGTTGCATAATGTGTAGAAGTTGTATATGGTGTTGACACGCCCCCTGTTGAGTGGCCACACACCCTTTTCCGGAGCGCACCTTTGGCGCGCGCACAACTACATCCTTCACTTTTGTCACCATGGTGGGCCTGCGTACTTTAAATGCCAGGGCCTATTTTTAATTCCATTCCCACCCTCTCCTGCCGCTCTCTTAGCATGTACACTGGCACCACTAACACCGCCCCTCCCCCACCCAAACCCTTTTTTATCATGGTGCCCCCCCTGTCATTTTATCCTGGATCCACCCCTGCTGGCAGCGCCCCACTAAAACAGCCTGCCTTCCTCCCTGCAGGTGAGACCGGGGAAGCCCGGCCCCGCTGTAGATAGTGATGCCCATCGCTTCCCCAGCAGTACAAAGCCTTTGGGGTGGCCGGGCCCGCGCCCTTCTGTGACGGCGGCCGGGCCCGCCCCTTTTTGTCATGGCGTGGCCCGGGCACGCCCCCTTCAAGCTGCCCCTTTTGAAGCGGCGCCCTGCATGGTGATGCAATTCAGACCAAATCTCATAATCGCTGCCTTAATAGCCAACTTCACCATCGACTATGAATCGAATCATCATGGCTCTGGTACCAGTATAGCAAAGTTGAAATTCCTGGCAAGTTATCATAAGGGGTGGGGCCACAATATTTACATAGTACCACCCCCATCCCACCCACTTGCCACCTCCAAGACTTAATGCTGCCATCAGTGGTGGAGCTTGTGAGTTGCAAGCCAGCTGCAAAAAATATAATTTAGGCCCCTCTCCCACCACCCACCCCAAGTTCACAATATGCAACACAGTGGTGGGTGATACGGAGAAAGAGTGGTGACAGGGATAGATTGACAGGGGAAGACAGTGTGTGATGGGTACAAGCATAAAGTCATGGTGGTTCATGGTGCGGGAAAACAGGGGGCACCATGTACCTTGGTAGAGCAAGGAACACAGTGGCACCTGCTCTGCCTTCGACAGGCCCCCACCTCATTTTGGCATTGATCAGACAAACTCTGACAGTGCCATTTAGAGAGCAGCCTTTATATCACAGAGAGAAGTAAATCAGAAAAAAATGTACAACTGTCTGTTAATTAGAAGCAACATGTGACTGTGAACATCAGCGCTGATAGGTGGCAGGACTCCACTATCAGCCTGGAACTCAAGGTCATAAGGGCCAGGTCTCACAGGCATCGGGGACCACCCTGCTCTAGGCACTGGGCCATTCATTCAACATTGCTCAAATTGGTCTGTGGGAGGGCCAGGGGATAACTAATTGCTAATTAGTCCTCAGGGGCCCCAGTGTACTGCACCTGCTACATCAATGGTAGTTACACCTCTGGCTGCCATAGCCTGCGAGTATGGTATATCGTATACTAAACTTATCAACACCCAATGTAAGCAGTATATTTGTGTTGAGATCTAGTTTGACTACAACCCCATCAACCAGACGAAGATCTCAATACTTGAAAGTATCGAACTCTTAAGAATTAAAAGATTAAACAGAGATTTATGGGGCCCTTGATAGGATATTGGTTTGGATCACAATTTAAACACTCTCTTTGCCTAAAAGAAAGGGGGAAAAAATCATAAAAACTGGCTCTTGGATACCTCAGTCACCACTGGACCCCTGGCAAGATAGATGGCTTGATAGATGATCTGAAGTTGGGATGAAGAGAATTGACCATTGAAAATATTAGTGAGGTGAGCATAATGTATGTTTGTATGACTGTATGTCCGCCCAATATGGATTTGGAGATGTCCTCATAGTAAGCGGGAAAATTTCAGGGTGATTCTGACCTGGATGGTTCTGGGAGAGATGCATCAAATTAGGATAGGTTTAGAACAGGGCTGGGCAACACCGGCCCTCCAGATGTTGAACTACACATCCCAGTATGCCTTGCATCAGTTTCAGCATGGCCACATAGCAAAACTAATGCAAAGCATCCTGGGATATGTAGTTCATTAACATCTGGAGGGCCGGTGTTGCCCAGCCCTGATTTAGAATATGGCAATAGCAAGATACATGATAAATGATGACTAGTAGCGGAATTGCAATGTGGATACTTTTATGTTTTTCTCCAGCACAGGAACGGGTGTACGCCTAGAGGAGATTGAATTTTGATCCAAATGTAAAAATACTGGAATATTATGTTCTCTTTTTAAACATTATGGGTAAATTTCTCAATTTTTCCTCTTTAGAAGATCGGATTCATCTCTAATGCATCTCCAACGCAGTCTCCTCAGTAGATGAGATGGTTGGTGGTCATGGCATTAAGAAGCCGCTGGCCATAGTCCATCAAACTTTGAACATGAAAGACATGGAGGAACCTTTGGCTTCTGCAGGAGATAGCTTCAGGAAGAAGAACATTATTTTCCATCTCTTGCTCAATTGGTTGATTTAGTGGGCCAACTATGGCTTAGAAAATAATTTTCTCATAGCCCAATGGTTTTCAGTAGTTTATCCTTTACCTCCAAGGGAAATGGCCTCCAAAGGTTGTCCAGAGTTCTATAATCCCATGGTAGATTTCGGATTAGCGCAAATACAACATGGTTCCCAAGCAGCGTTCGCTATTCCTGGGTTCAATCTTTAATATAAAACCACGTTACGTATTGCTCAAGTCAATATAACACTGTGTGTTTGCTCTGAAATGGGGCAGACTGGAGAGACCACCGTATAACAAACCCTCCATACAGATCCCAACTGCTGAAGTTATGTAACAAAGTGTAGAGAAATGATTTCATACATGGATGGCACATCAATGGGGATGAAAAGACGCAAGTGACAGGATTCCGGCCATTTCTGATTTACGACTGGCTGTCCAGATTGTAAAATATAAGTGCATCAGTGCAGCATGAAATAACGATTTAAGTCCCTATGATTTGGGCTTTTGTAAATGGTTTTATGTTTCAGACACAGACAGTAAAGCTTTTTTTTTTGTAACGTTCTATCTGTCATCAGTATGTGATTCAGACCACATCCTGCTCATTTGTATTTCCTGTGAAACGCGGCAGAGCAGCAGCTGACCTACCAGATGAGAACATACATTATTTCATCAGCTGAGACTATAACACAGAGATCTGCATAGTTCATCCTCAACGCAGCTAATAGATTAAATGCTGGCTGAGGCCCCTTTTGTGCGGGAGGGCACTTGACATAAACAACGACGGCAACAAAATACAGAATAAAACGGATCTTGATTTTATAAATGGTGATTCGACGTGATTAGCATTGCAAATTGTCAAGGAGGAGGCCCGATTTCTACTAATGGATGTATTGTTTTTGAATCAATCTATTGTCACTGACTGTGGCACTCGTGTGTAGGAGGGGAGAACACTGAGGGTTATATTCCAGCAAATTATCTCTCAGCTGCTTCCATTATTTCATTATAATGCTGAAATAGCCGGGATTTTTTAAATGCATGCCCCAGAATTTTTTCTTCTTCTCTCTGACATTTTCTTTGTATAAAGCTACACAAGATCATTCATGTGTATAATGTCAATGTTGTTGTGTGCCACTTTTACTTTTTATTGTACAGTTCATATAAAGGTTTTACTGACATCTACTATTGTTTCAAACCCTTTTATTACCACGCAGTGATGTACTTGTACTAGGGCAGTACGGACGGTGTAATGGTTAGCATTACTGCCGCACAGGACTGAGGTCATGGGTTTGATTCCCACCATGGCCCTAACTGTGTGGAGTTTGTATATTATCCCCATTCTTGCGTGGGTTTCCTCCGGGTTCTCCGGTTTCCTCCTCCCACAATCCAAAAATAGACTGGTAGGTTAATTGGCTCCCAACAAATTAACCCTAGAATGTCTGTGTGTGCGTGTACATGTGGTAGGGAATATAGATTGTAAGCTCCACTGGGGCAGGGACCGATGTGAATGTTCAAAAATATTCTCTGTAAAGCACTGCGGACTATGTGTGCGCTATATAAATAACTGGTAATAAATAATAATACAGTGTGGATACTGGCAAACAAAATTGTTCTCGAAATAGTTTTTCTCATAAACGCTTCACATCACTCACATCTAAGAAGCAATGACTTGGACAACCATATTGGCGGTGAAATTTCAACTTTTAATTGAAGGGATTTTAATTTTAACCTTAACTAGACTAGGGTATGGTGGCTGGGAGAAAACTGCCTAGATTTAATTGGCATGACCACGGCCCAGCTGCCCTAACATGAAAGGATGTTTCCATCTATCGGCATCCCCGTCAATGAGTCGTAATAGGAGGGTCAACAGCCACACCCATTATGAGGACATTGCAGAAATATCGATGAGGGCAACTGCCATCAACTTCAACAAATTGAAGCACCCAACCCTACCGATTGAAGGGCCCATCTTGACCAATGGTGCCCTTGCCCCCAGCTGACATTCATGCCTAGCCTACTCCAAGCCCTGGCCAGCACCCCAGGGAAAAAACACATACCACCCTATAAAAAATAAGGTAGTTCTGAACCAGCCACCGCAAGCAAAGTCGGCACCACAGAAACATCAACAAAACCAAACCATAAAAGTTGGGAAGTGGTCAGCAACCAAAACTGAAAGAGACCGCTTTTCTGACCTTCCCATGGCTGCTCTCAGCAGTCCTGCTCATGATTAGGGCAAGGATTTCGATGACATATCATTTTTTCCCTGATCTTTTTAGTTCTTAGCAAATATTACATTTTATGAGTACTCCTGGAATAAAAAAACTATTTTTATGGAAATAATACTGCAGGTAAAATGCTTTTGTTTTACAGGTTTTCAGTTTGCCTAATTGTGGTCTAAGAGGGTGTGGTTATTATCAGAGGCCAATTTAGACCTTATGGTGCCCTAGGCAAGATACCGGATTGGGGCTCTCCTCAAACAATCCACAGTACTATATTTTTGCTGCTGATTGAGGACCTTAGCGCGTGTACAGTCTACTGTAAGGTAAACTGACTGCCCATATGCAGTGGATGAAACCATTTTGTGTGTCCAAATATTTCTTATCCTATCAAAAACCTTGGGAGTGTGGTCAGGTCCGTGTGATGTCATGACGTCCCCTGGTAGCTGCGCAATTGGATGTTCAGGATATCTTTATGAGGCCCCTTGGGACCTGCTGGGCCCTAGGCCAGTGCCTCTGGAAATTCTGCCTCTGGTTATTATACTCCTGCATACAATATACTCCAGGTCCCCCAGACATCCAGCATGCCCCAATGATGGTGTGGAGGCGCGGCTAATACAGAGTGTAGGGCCATGTTCCGGTATTTGTATTCTGTATTGGCACAGTTTAGTAAGCGTGTCATATTTCCAGAATTGTGATTTTCCTGCTATGCTGCAAACTTTTAGGAGTTGTATCTGTCTCGCATTTTCACCGCAGGCAGAAGAGAGGATTATGGGTAGAAAACAACAGCAAGGGCTCTATGCTTGAAGTGTTTATCAGCATATTTGAATATTTGAAGTAGGCAAATATATTGGTGCAAGCAGGGCCGCTTAGGGGGGTGGGGGGGCTGAGGGGTAGTGGGTACTAATTACCTGGCCCCGGGCTTGCTGGTCCGATCCCCTCCATTCCTCCCGGGTGTCAGCAGCAGTGCACACGTACAGCATGTGGTGTGCTGAGAGCAGGCTCAACATAAGTGTCTCACTGACAGCATAAGATCTCATTCTGAGCCTGCTGTCAGCACAGCACACATGCTGTAGGTGTGTGCTGCTGCTGCTAAAGGGGTGGGGGGATAATAACACTCCCCCCTTGACTTTAGAGGGTTTTTTCTACTGTCCCCGTAATAATTTGGGGGCGCGACCTAATCGGCCACACCACCAATTTTGCCAGGGCCCGGAATTCCTCTCAGCAGCCCTGGGTGCAAGAAACTTTTAAATGCTATATTCACCTCTTATAATTGTTTAAGACAAACACAGATGCATTAAATAAATGGCTAGTATTACTTAAGCGTGCATTCTGGTGACACGGGGGTTACCAACACTTCCATATCAATGTATTACTGCACACTGTACCTATTGTTGTGCTATATTTCAGTGGTGTTCAGCCTAGCCAGTGAAGCACATTATGAGCCCCACCTCCGTCAAAGATCTTATTGATGCAGAATACAAGGCCTTTGCACTGAACGTGAGATCTCACACTTCAAAATTCACCACAAGGCCGCATTCCAAGCAGTTCTGACGCAGAACGACACTGAGCCCACTGAACTGCTGAGAAGTGTCCTTGCTTTTACTCGTGATATTATGACCATTCATTAATCACCAGGAACATTTATCAATGGAACATGTATACATAATTTTCAAAATAAATACGCTGTGCTCGTGTATTAAATATGAAATGTGTATATACTGGTTTGTTTGTCACAAGCGTTTTCTATTCCAAAGCTTGAAGTAACTCTAGCATGAGAAATTCTAAGCAGCTTTATGTTTTGATGCTGTATTCTTGTAATTCTATGCTTATTTATTGAGTTTTTAACCGATTTTGGAGAACATCCTTTTCACAGCACTCCTGCTTTTCCCATTTACACCAGTTCTGAATAAGGGGATGCAGTTAAAATCCCGGCGGTCGGGATCCCGGCATTCAGAATCCCGACGCCGGAATCCCGACCGCTGAAATGCCGACACATTCTCCCTCCTGGGGTGTCCACGACACCCCTGGAGGGAGAATAAATTAGTGTGCCGAGCGTAGCGAGGCACCGGGCCCGCTGCGTGGCGAGCACAGCGAGCCCGCAAGGGGGGGCGATCCACGTCCCCCCCCTTGTCGCCATTTCGGCTGTCGGGATTCCGCGTCGGGATTCTGAACGCCGGGATCCCGACCGCCGGGATTCAATACTGAATCCCTGAATAAGGTGAAGATGGACTTGTAGCCAATCAGATCATCAGGATGTTTACAGAAGTACAGATTATTTCAGGATATTGCATGCATTAATGTATGGGTGGTTTTTGTAAGTAAGGACAGGGCTGCATGTTTTAGGGGCTCGGGCTGGGACATGATGTGGGAAGGAAATGGGTTGTTACCAGGAAACTAGAATCTGAACTAGGTAGTAACAACAAGGTCCCCAATACCACTAAAAGTAATGAAATAAGGGTCCTGGAATATTGATATGTCAAGGAGTTTTTTTTCTTGCAGATAGTACACTCTCACAATAAAGAGAGACTACACAATGACATCTTTAAGCAACAGCTCCACCTGCTGTCCCTCCAATGCAGCATCTCAAGCAATACTTAGCATATAGTTGTTGTTATGCTCTCAACAATTTAATTATTACAATGAAGATATCTGTATTGGAACAATAAAACAAAACTATTAGGCGCTTATTTTGTAATAAAATTATATAAAAATATAAATAATAAATTCTATAAATAATATATAAAGCTGCAGGCTTTTAGGGTGCTGATGTTGACACGCCTGGTTTTAATACTCTGTTATACACCCTAAGGTGAACACAGAATATACAAAGAACTTGGATTGTCTGGAAGCACTGCGCTAATTTCAATGATTGCTACACCATGTACTGAATCACACGCATCAATTATATTATATATATGTATTTATTTAGAAAAACAGTATAAGATAAATTAATAATATATTCTTTGATACAGTGGCCACCAAGTAATATTTAAATCAAGTCAAATGTATAAATATAATACACAATAAAAAGACAATCTACTAGTAGAATTTAAATTGGTCACGTGGGAATATATATAAAATAAGTGTGTGGTTGTACCACACATAAAAAACTCAGTCCAGGAGATGCCTGATTGAAAGTCAATGAATGACAGTTTTTACTTGCCGTGCATGCGGTCATAGGTGTGCGCACATTGAGTGTTAGGGGTGCACAGGCACCCCCTAAGGCTGTGCCCACCTTATGAAAAACCTCCCTGCCACTAGCAAAATCTGCAATACCTTTTACCAAAGACTTTTGCTTTTTAGAACTGTATTCCATTAAAAGAAGCGCCCATCAATCAATTACATGTTTTGCATTGTTATTTGTACTAGACCATTGTCATATCACTACATACAGAACCTGCGTCATCCATATATGTTTTTGACTTTATTTGCCTTTACTGTTACACAGAGTAATTAGAAGATTAAGGGCGGTATTCAATCTTCGGGTCACGGCAGACGAGCTTGCTCGCCCGCCGTGACCCAGTCCCGTTCTCGGTCAGCTCGACCAAGAACAGGCAGGCGGGATTCAATGTCCCGCCTGCAGTGGGACGAGAAGGGGGCGTGGCCGCGAGTTGCGGCCGGGAAGTGACGAGCTGCAGCCGGCAGCTCGTCACTTCCCGGCTGTTCTCGGCAGAACGAGCCCGACAGCTAGAGATGTCGGGCTCGTTCTGCCGGGAAACCCTGTTCAATGCTGTCGGGGAAGACAGCATTGAATAGGGCCCGTCGAGCATCTCCCCTACGGAAGATGCTCGATGGCGATTGCATACCCCCCTAAAACTGTAATAGGCAGGAGATTATGTTGTGGCTGAGAGACGTTTTATATTGTAGCGAGTGCCAATAGATGATGGTAGACACGCCTGATTGACACACCCAATGGGCAGTAATAGACATGCACAACAGGGGGTGCCACACACATCCCTTTGATAGTGCACCCCCTAATAAAATGTGCTGCGCCCGCCTATGCCTGCGGTGATGTAATTGATCTCTGAGGCCGCTGGTATCTGCTGTGTTATCGGGACTCGATAATCACAGCAGGGGTCCCGATGATTACGCCGATAGTAACTGGCTATGGGTGTGCTGGGTTTTGGAGCGGGCAATGTCTCTCTTTTGCCATAGTTGGGGGCGAGCTGGTCTGCTTTGATGCACAGCAAGGCAAGCGTCTCTCACCTTGCCGTACCTGTGTGCACCGAAATAAAAACAATGTTGGAAAATTCCAAGGGAGACAAGCAGTTGGTAGGTAGCTGTACCTACACCTGGTTATGGGTCTGCGCTTCCAGCGGCACAAAGATCCAGACAATGCCTGATGTTACTAGGCGCACCAGCGCATGAAGAATGTCAAGATGATAATATTGGTGTGTATAGGATCAAAATGGCACCAGATGGGGGCTGCAAGTGGTCCCCTAACACGTTTCGCTCCTAATGGAGCTTTTTCAAAGAGTGGGTTTGAATAAAAAATGCAGCCTTCATATACCTGGCCTTTAATTGAATTCCAATTCTTATTGGACTGGATCTCTGTTGGGATTCCCTCTATCAGAATGCTGGTATCAGTACTCTAACCGCCGGCACCGGACTTCTGTATGTATTCCATATAAATAACTGCAATCACTGTGAATGAAGAAATAAATCAGCTCTTTCTACTGTGCTACTGCCCGATCAAAGGAAAGTTCTCCGCGTTCTACGTTCCAACGGAACGTAAAACGCAGAGAACTTTCCTTTGATCTAATGGTGAGTGCCCTGATTGGACCTCGATTGACTATTGGCTTGGTTATAAATAAGAGCATGAACTGCTGTGGTGCCACCCATAGGGGAAAATATACTAAGATGGTCATTCTCTTTTAGATGGGATGTTGCTATGGGCAACTGATCAGAAACTACTTTTATTTAGCACCTTCTAGAAGATAATAGATAGCATCTGATTGGTTGCCCATAGCAACATCCCATGTGAAACATAACTCCCATGTTAGTAAATTTCCCCCGATAGTATATGTAGGGTAACTTGCGTCAGCATTCATTCCCCCCTGAACCACGGTGCCATCTTCCCAAAGATGTCACAAGGTCTTTGGCACTGTGCCGGATCCTTTGCACTTTGGTGCACAAGCATTACACTATCTTGCCGAATATCACTGAGAAGATGGCATCGCATAGGAAGGGGGATCCCCTGGCCGGCACTATGTAGGTACATCCAGAGAGGACCGCTGCTCAGAAGAAGGGGCCAAATGCAAACGTGCCCCCTCAGGTGTTAATACACCAGTAGTGTAACCCTTGGATTTGTGAATATCAGTATATACAACAAGTATCGGTACTTATGTACTAACTGGGCTGCCGATTTTGAAATCGGGTCCATCGCATCGCATCCGACCATATCGCATGCGATGCGATGCGATGGACCCGATTTTTCCATAGGATTCAATGTTAAAATGGACTGAGTCCATTTTAACATGGAATTCAATGGGAAAAGGGGTCCTTTTCATACCCCTACTATCCAAGTGGGCATGGAGTTGGATATAAACCTGTGGCGAGCCCGAAGCGTGGCGAGCGTAGCGAGCCCCGCAAGGGGACACAGAATACCGTCCCCTCGTGGGGCTCGCCACGCTTCGCTCGTCACGCTTCGGGCTCGGTGGCTCGCTACGCTCACCATAGGTTTATATCCAACTCCATGCCCACTTGGATAGTAGGGGTATGGAAAGGACCCCCTTTCCCATTGAATTCCATGTTAAAATGGACTCAGTCCATTTTAACATTGAATCCTATGGAAAAATCGGGTCATCGCATCGCATCGCATCGCATCTGATTGTATGCCTTAAGTTAAGGCATACAATCAAAAAATCGGCAGCCCAGATACTATATAAGTACCCAAGTATCTTTGTACCATGTGCTATACTGTACAGCTTGTGCTGTGTTGCATGGTGGGAAAAGTAACGTGACTCTTAGTGATGGAAGTAGCAGGTAGCGGGTGGGCTGCTTGGGGTAGGATTCCACTCATTTCCGTAGTCTAGGAGAAATGTGAGAGTGAGACGTGTGGTCGGGTTGAGGAAACTCTAGTATTTTCGCAGGAGTCACTTTGTGGTCAGCATTGATTTTGTTTATTTTTGTAATTCATTGAAACAATGCATCTTCCATTCGTCATTCCGAGCCCTGTCTGTTTCTGCTTTGTTCGGAGAGGTTTTGCCAACATATCATCGTACAATTAAAAAAAATGGAAAGTGAAAGGCAGTTAAATATTATAAAGTCCACATGTTGCTATAACATTAATACCAAATCACCTTCACTTGCCCTTACACCGCGGTGTCCTCGACTCGTGCTTCTCTGATAAATCCAGTGGTGGCCCCATCTTACTTACATCACGTAGAACACTCTGTGGACTCCAAACTAACGGAAACTCCAGCCTTGACTTTTTAGTCCGTATCCCCAGCTGACCGCCCTTATGAGCAGTCCCACTTTTTATTTTATTCTAGACTATTATACACAGAAGGTCTCGCAGATTATGGGACCTATTTATCATACTTATGTGCTTAAGTCATGTAGAACCAGCAGTTTTCTTATGATTAAGTATCCCTCCAGTTAACCAAAGGTTGAATACAGGATATATATATATATATATATATATATATATATATATATATATATATATATATATATATATATGTATATATGTAACTATCTCCTGCATTCAGAGAAGTAACACAGCTTACCAAAGTCCACATTTTTTGGGAACTGTGGACCACTCCAGTTTATGAAGCTCAGATAAACAGGTTTTTTAGAGCCGGAATCCCCATCACTAACATCATCATTAGATGGCATTATCCATTGGAGTCTAAAAGCCACTTTTTAAAATTGTACTCTAAATAGAGTCCTTTGAATCCTGCCTATACTTGTACGGTATCCTAGCTCCCAACTGTCCAGATTCCAACACGACAGTCTTGCCATTAGGACCCTGTCCTGCTGTCCCACCCGCAAGCTGCAGTGTACCGCAGGCAGTGGGAAGGCTGGGGGAAGCCTGTGATCACCACCACCGCTCTACTATGCAAAGCAGCCAGTGTTCACTGAATAGATGCTGTGTGCATATGCACTGGTTTGTGCAATGAGGCGCTGCCCTAAAACTTGATGTACCACCTCCTTTTCACCAGCATTCATACCTTATAAAGGTGGGAGGTATGTGGTATTAGATAAGTGGTGTCCATTGATGGTACAGTAGTTTGTGGGGCAAAAAGGTAATAGTTAATGCTTGTGTTTACATGGAGCTTGCACTGTGGATGCACTGTACATTTGTCTTCATACACCTATCTGTTTTGCAGCATAAGGCACAAGAATCATGGCATGACATACAGTAGAGGATCCGCCATGGGTCGGGATTCTTCACACATTTCCTAAATGTATCATCTTATTCGCATATTAATACAAAGGGCGGGATGCACTAACATATGCGAGTATTATCACAAAGGACAGCTGTTGCATTAAGAGCTGACCTTTAATATGCAGCCGCCGACATGTCAGCAGGTCCCCCGCCTCCTGTGTCCTCCTTCTGCAGGGACTCCACCGGCTCATCCTCCTACCTGCTCCCAGAAGGGGAATTATGGTGCTAGGGAGGAGGAGGTCACTGGTCCGGGCAGCAGAGCAGGAGGCTGCCCGGACACAGGTGGGGGGGGGGGGGGGGTGTTTCACATCAGCACATCCGTAGGGGTTGCATTAGGAAGCCAATAGGCTTCTATGGGGTATCGCCAGGATTTGCTTTAGTGCATCCCGCCCAAAGTCACTCATCAAATAATAGTTTCGGGTTATTTTCGCAAATGTTAAATACCCTCCAACCGCCAGCCTCATAGGTTTCTGTGGGGGTGCCGTACGAAGCTAAGATAGTTTCTCCAAATGGTGAGATCCTATAGTAGCCTATATTCGACAGATCACACAAAACTAACATGAGAGGGTTTCTCTGGAACCGTCCTCGGCAATGACTGCCACATGCATGTTCAGCAGAAGCGCCCCAGCTGCCGAATTGGGTACAACACTCGTATCGGACCGCCGTCATTTGGAATTTTACCTGGGTTAGCTTCTGATTGGCAGAGCAGGTGCGCGCAATGATAGCACCGATGTCAGGGGAAACCGTGCATTGGGGGTAATTCAGACCTGATTGCACGGCAAATTCACACAATACACTGCACATGCATATAGGCTGCAGTGCGCATGCGTGATGCTTGCAAGCAATGAAAGCCTGCGTCTTTTCTTATTGCTGGCTGTTCGCAAGGTGATTGACAGGGAGTAGGCTTCTGTAGATGGTAACCGACCGTTTTATGGTAGTGACAAGAAACATGCTCGGTGTGCCAGGAAAAACAGTGGGAGTGTCATGGAAATGCCTAATCGTATTAGGGGAGGGTGTGCGACGAAAGCAACAGGCCGGATATGCCTGTGTTCATCGCAGCCGCCGAGTAAAATGCTGGCTACTCTGTCCGCAATGATCACATTAATTTGCAAGGCAGGATTTTACTTTGGCTGCTGCGAATTCACGGCCATGTAATAAGGTCTGAATTACCCCCATTGTCATTTTTATAGCATTATAATATACTGTATTTTTTTTTTTTTTAAATGTCCGCAGTGAAATGCATGGAGCGACTTGCAGTGCTGCGGGTATGCAGCCCTGTCAGTTACCGGATGACTGCTCATGCGCACAGATCGTAGTGCGCAGATGCGAGCCATCCGTGAAAATGAAGCCAGTGGTGGATTGTTATCGTGTCACCCGTTTGCAACTTGATTGACAGGTGGCCAGCGTTTGTGGACGGCAGTGCCCCAGAAAATGTAGGTGATGGTATATTAGATCTAGAGTGTCTAGGTCTACAATCATATGGTTGGCCACTAACGGTCGACAGTGAAAAGGTCGTCAGGGTCCAAACGTCGACATGGTCAAAAGGTTGACAGCCAAATGTCGACATGGACAAAATGTCGACATTCAAAATGTTGACATGGAAAATGCCAACATAAGTTTTTCATGTTTTTGGCGTCTATGTCGACAAAGGACGACATGGACACTGTCTAAGTGTACCGCCTCCCCTCGCGCGGCTCGCTGCGCTCACCATGCTTCGGGCTTACGTTCTCCCTCCACGCCGTAGTGATATACCGCTTGTCAGCACATGGCTATAAATGTTGTCAAGAAGACATGGCGGCCTTTTTGATGTCGACCATTTCCACGTTGACATTTTGACCATGTCGATCTTTTGACCCTGTCGACCTTTTGACTGTCGACCAATAGTAGTTGACCTTATGACTGTCGACCTAGAGTCAATCTATGATGAGTCCAGAAACCAAAATGTATACGGTGCCCAGCCATTGGGCGGGACGCTGATGTCACCAGTGGTCCCAGTTTACACTCACTCGGTGGCTGCGAATAGGGGGAAATCCGTTTAACGGTGAGTGATTGAGAATGGGTTTCCCCCTATGTGCACGCGGGTGTGTACGGTGGTTGGGATCCACACTGACAGGGGCAGTCGTTACCTGTTGGGTGGGCTCTGAAGATTTGCAGGTCTGAATCAGGCCCTCAGTTGCAATCTGATAATGGTATATCATACACCGTACACCGTGTTTGCGGAGGCATCTCTAGTACTTTAGGTAGAATGGAGTCGCTGTACTGAGCATCTGCATAATGTGTGACTGATCGCAGGACGTGCTGCTAGCCCTGCAGCCATCGCACAGTAGAAGATCTCACAATGTATATATTGATATTTGCCTTTTCTTCTCATAACAGCCTATTAATGTAAACATGCGATGGGACGCTGCAGTACCATGAGCCGCTTACTTGTGCTGCGCCGCCTCAGGCCGAACATTGCTAACTCTGCTATCTGGGATTCACGTCGTACAGACTGTGGTTCACCTCAGATCCCACATGTGTAAGTCATACATTCATTCTTCACAGCAAAACTGTAACTGTTCTGTGCAGCCGGGGAGTCCGCTGCCAGGAACGCCGCTTATTAAAATCCAGGTACCGAATTTCACACACACACACATATATATAGATAGATAGATAGATAGATAGATAGATAGATAGATAGATAGATAGATAGATAGATAGATATGCAATCTGTATTAGAGGGCGCTAGTAACAGTTAGTTGAATTAATAACCCCCTATTTGCAATAATCGTAATGTCCCAGACATCATAAAATGGATTTACAATCATGAAATACAAATTTATTTGAAAATAAAATATTCTAAAATACTTCTTTTTAAAAAGCACAAATGTAAAGGCTCCTGTGTAAAGGGATACAAACAGTCACAAATTATTACAATTAGACATTTAGATTTCACAAATTGTTACATTTATGAACTTAGATTCGATAAAGTCCTTCACGTTGTTTGTGATGAATTGACGCACTAAACCCTACGCGTTTCATCCTCCAGACTTCTTCAGGGATTCGATCAATAGACAAATGAATTAGTGAATCTGTGTTTTACAAGGACTTATGTAGAGAAATCCATACCGTACATGCTTACCTGACCCCTATTGAGATTCCCTCCTCCAGGAGGCCGGTCTCGGTATTCTGACCCCTGTCATCCTGATGTTTGGTAGTGTTTGGGGTGGTAGTTGGTGTGGCTCCTCTATTTGAATTTTGGACTGTGCTGCAGCCCCACCTCTGGATCCGCCACTAGTTGCCGGTGTGTCACTGAAGTGGTTGAAAATTTGCATAATTTATCTCTGCCCCATTTTTTACAGATCTGGAATCCAAGGTATAATCTCCTCATCCTGCCCACTTCACTTGGAAGTAGGTGGGGTGCAGAGGTTTCGGACACTTTTCCATAGGTGCCAGAAACTGCCTCAAGAGTCTCCATAACTTGTGGGAGAGTAGGCAAGTTTGACATAGCGCTACCACACACATGTCTCACCTCTTGGTTTCACATTAGAGACTTCTGCAGTCAGCAACATGGGACTACCGAAGAGGTTGCATATTATTTTTAGCAAAATAAGGAGGAAAGGTTTTAATGAAATAAGGCGTGAACTAAAAGTGAGGCTCCAGTGGGGGGGGGGGGGAGGGCTGCAGCACATTTCAAATTCAAATAGGGGGGCCAGGGGCCACACCCACTGCCAGTGAGTCAGTTTGGAATGGTAGTTGGTGGCAGTTGCTGTGCCTCCACTATTTGAATTTTTTTTGCAGCAGCCCCTTCTCTGGAGCCGCCACTAGATAAAAGTGAAGATTTCTGATCTATAGACCCCAAGTGCATTGATGTCTTTCACAAACGCTTACAGACAGCTGGCACCTATGTATGCTTATGGTGGCACCAGTAGGCAGACAGAGCCTGGCTGGGCCCAGGTGCTTTTCGGAGGGTATGGCCTAATTGCGGGAGGCGTGACCATGTGCCTTTAGCATAAAATACAGAAAAAAACTTTACTTTAAGCAAATAGCAGCATGTGTTGGGTTGAGAATGGCTGCTGCTGCTGATGCCAGTTGCTGTGCCCAGGTAATTAGCATGGCTGCCGAGAGGTATGCCGGGCCCCGGTAAAAAAACCTTCCCGCAATTAGGCCACCCCCCCAAAATGGTTAAGGTGGGTGAAAAAACACTCTAAAAGTCGAGTGGGAGTGTTATTGCCCACCCCCACCTCACCAGCAACAGCAGCACACACCTACAGCATGTGCAGTGCTGACAGCAGGCTCAGCATTAGCTCTCATGCTGTCAGTGAGACGCTCATGCTGAGCCTGCTGTCAGCACAGCACATGCTGTAGGTGTGCGCTACTGCTGCTGCCCTGGATGGATGGAGGGGGAAGGTATGGGGGGATCCAGACCTTTCCAGCAAACCTGGGCATGCCCCCCCTCCCCCCTCTCGGCGGCCCTGGTAATTAGTAACCCCTTTCGCTCTCAGCTCCCCTGCCAGTAGGTGATTTTATGCATCATTATTGGACAGCATTACTGTACATTTCTGGTTTGGCAATAACATACCCTCCAACATGACCCATTCCATTAGGTACAAAATGCTCTGTTTCGGACTTCCTTATCAGTGGCAGTTGAAGAGGTGAGGCTGCAGCACAGTCCAATATTCAAAAAGGCAGTTGATGTGAACCCCCCCCCCCCTCTTTGAATTTTGGACTGTGCTGGAGTCCAACCTCTGTAACTGCTACTGGTAGGGAAGTCCAGGAACAGAGCATTGTGTACCTAATGGAATGGGTCATGTCGGAGGGTATGCAATAACCCTTGCTGTCAGAATGTAACAAGGCAATTACATGGTCTACGTGTGTGAATTTGGGTGGGCTATTATGCTTTTTCTTGACTGGACAAATGCCCCATATCAGGAGTTTCTGGGTACAGATCGTCAAAAATGTAGTACTATAATCACTGGTTTTACTGTACAGTATTTTCAAGTAAAAAAATTAAATAAAAAAAATAAAAATAAAAAAAGTTAATTGTTGATTTACTGCAATGCATCACCTGCTAAATCACTCAGCTCGAACTAATTTGTCCAGACATGGGAGAGTAACCTGAATTTCAACCTTTAGCGTAACTCAAAATAAAGCAGGGGCGATTGTGTAATTCCTCTCTCTCTAGATTACCCAGACAATGTTTCTCAGTGATCTGACGACTCCGAGCTAATTTTGGTGGAGTTTCCAGAAGTCTGTTGCGACAGAAATGTCTTTCACTAGTTTCCGGGTCAATAGTCCCTTGTAGATTAAATTGACTAATAACATGGAAGGAGCTAAAATAGCTAAGCATAAATAGAAACCCCGGCATTATCACACTGCTGCCTGGGGCAAAGTGTCTAACATATCCCAGCTCAGTGAATGATCTGTGCTCCACAGCACTCAGTGCCACCGCCCCGTACAGTGGCAAGATGTATCATTGTCGGCTCGCTCACAATGAAGCTGTATGTTCTAGCATTAGGAAGTGACTCCTAAGAATCACTAAAGTACATCGTTAAATGTTTCCAGTTTGTCTTCCAGGATATTTGTTGCTTACTATATACCTAGGCTTCGATGTAACAAACGCATTTTCCAAATTTCTGGATAGCAATTATGGGGGGGCAGGGGGCTAGGTGCTGCTTGGCATAAAGTGGTGTCACCCCTTATCCTAGGTACTCATGCACCCCCTTATAGATACCGGATGTGTGCCCAACAGTCAGGATTCCAACAGTCATTTCACCGACATTGGAATCCCGACTGTTAAAACCCTGATACTTGGGATCCTGATGGCCACCGGCTATTCTCCCTCGTGGGGGTCCACTACCCCCATAGAGGGAGAATAGAATAGGTGGAGAGCGTAGCAAGCCACTGATCCCGCAAGGGGCTTTGGTGCTTTCCCCCCCTGTCTGAGTCCGGGCAGTCGGGATCCTGCTGTCGGGCTAATGATTGGCGGGATCCCAACTTTCGGCTCCTATACCACACCCACGGTATCGTCCGCTTACAAATACAGAAATTGGGCATTATGCAAGTAGGATGGAGAAAACTTTAAATTAAGTCAAAATTTATTATATGCAGGTGGTCTAGAAGATAGAGCAACAATATAGATTTCAATCAAATGTTGAAGCCATAAGTGAAGTTTATTGATGTTCTGGAGACAAGTAAAAATCACAGAGTAGACATACTGTATGGGGCGAAATTTAATAGGGTGCGTTTTTTGTTATTTTTGCGATTTTTTTTTCGCAAAAACAGCCGTTTTCGGACATTTTCCGAAAATGGCATATTTTATATGTTGCGATTTTCGGAAAAATTTGCATTTTTTAAAGGTGCGATTTTTAGAACCAGCACCAGACCCAACCAGCCAGCAGGGTAATGCCAAAGCCGGGGGACACTTATTATATAAGGTCCCGCGGCCAAAGCATTATCCCCGTGGCTGGTCAGCATGGGCAGGGGTCCTGGGGAAGTGGGGACCCCCCCAATGAAGGGGTCCCCCCCCCTCCAGGACTTACCAGCCCATGCTGAAAGTCCGGGGCTGTCCCCGATGCCCCTGGGCGATGGGCATCGGGCTGATGAAAAGTGTAAAAAAAAAGAATAAAAACTATTGTCTTATACTGTAGAATTATGAGTCCCAGCAAGCCTACCCCGCATGCTGGGACTTGGAGAACCACAAGTCCCAGCATGCAGGGCATTAAAGGGCCCGCTGGCACTTGTAGTTCCACAGTACAAAAAATAGTTAAATAAAACACACACTGACACCCAGAAAAATAAAAGTTTGATACATCCACAGCCCACACATACTGATACTTACCTACCTTGAGCCCGTAGGTCGGTCCCTGGGTCCGGGGCTCCTGGGCTGAAGAGTCCGGTTCCGGGGCCTTGGTCCTGGTTCCGGGGCAGGTCCGGGGTCCTGGGCTCCAGGGCTGATGTCTCCAGGGTCCAGGATCCGAAGTAATCCAAAAGGGGTACCTGAGGAAGGAAATCCTACTCACCTGGTCCCCGGCGACGACCCCGGCATCTTCTCCGGCAGACGCGCTGCTCCCGGCTGGTACCCGCTCACGGACTGGAGAGGCGCAGAGATGTTCATCTTCCGCGCCTCTCCTCAGAATGATTCCATTGGCCGCCTAGCGGCCAATCAGGAGCCGACCCCTAGTCATTTTGTCCCCCGTATTTTGGGAACCAGCACCGGACCTTGAGCCTGGTGCTGGTTTCATTAAATCACGGGAAACCCTATTTGTTTGTCCCTCTGATTTTATGATACCAGCACCGGCTTATGCTTAGGAGGGGGGACAGCACGCCGTTTTTTTTTTTTTCTTTTTCTTTTTTTTAACACACCGCACATTACTGAAAATGTGCTGATTTTCATAGCTGAAAATCGCACATTTTCAGGATTAAAAATCGCACAAAATCGCACTTTATTGCGCTATTTTGCCGTGAAATCGCATCTCATTAAATATGCGAAAAATGTTTAGTTCAACCAGCAAGCCAAATACTGGTGCATTGGGGTAGCAAAAGTGCTTACTCCTAGGCAGCACCATTCTCCCACTAGACTAGTCACAGGCCTAATTCTAAGTCATGAATATGATCTACAGCAGTGGTTCTCAACCTCGGTCCCCAACGACCCCCAACAGTGCACGGTTGTGTCAGTGAATAATGAGTGCACCTGTGCAACTGCCAGGAGACCTGGAAAACATGCACTGTTGGGGGTCCTTAAGGACTAAGGTTGGGAACCACTGATCTACAGTAGGAGCAAGTTTCATCTTTGCTCCTTTGGCCATGGCTAGCCATGGCTAGCCATGGCTATTCTATTGTTCTCAGCTGCAATACGTATTGTATTGCAGCTGAGAACAATAGAATAGCCATGGCTAGCCATGACCAAAGGAGCAAAGATGAAACTTGCTCCTACTGTACAGTATATGATCAGGAGTTGCATTTGCGTTACACGTGACTCGATTAAGCCATATATTTATTGCCTTTTGATAAAGTTCCACAAAGTTACGGGAATGGGTGAAAACCGGACACCGGAACGCTGGACTGGACATACTCAATTCAAAAATCTCTGCATTCCAGAGAATGTAGTGTCTGGTTCGGGGTCTGCCTCTCCGGGGGTTGTCCCATCCGGTGGGGGTGTCAACAGGGAGATGAGGAGGGAGATATAAAAGCCTCCATGGATGGTCTGGGGATGTAGTGAAACCGGAACGTTCCGGACCATACAGGGAGGCTGTAATATCTCCCTCCACATTTTGTGACAGCTGTCAAAGGCACCCCCTCCCCACACACACACACACACACACACACCGCCCCAGTCATAAACCCCCCCAGACCCGACACTACAAGCTTCAGAATGGCACAGTTTGATGAATGGAGCCTGTCCGGTCTGGCGTTCTGGGTCTGGACCGGTAACAGTTTTTACTTAGTCCCCAAAGCTACAGGGTGAATTTTTTGCTGTAGCCATCGTTGTTCAGGCTCTCACCTTCTGTGCACATGAGCAAGCCAATAAGAATTTTTGCTACTGAAGATGCGGCAAAAGAAAATCTTTTCTGTCGCCGCTGTTTAATAAATAAACCCATTAGATAAGTTTAGGATATTTGTTAGTGTAAGATCCTACCTGATAAATTTTATTTTATTGCGCTAATCAAGAAACATACGGTAACAATAGATAATATCAGATGACACCGGCACTTTTACTACTATGAAATGAGTGAAAAAAAATATACATAACTCTTCTCCGCCAGGGAAGTTATATTTCATCTCTCGGCGCTGGGGTCAAGCTCTAGAAATCAGACACAACAGGATGCGCTGGATACCGAGCCTTTGTCTCAGCTCTCAACATCTATTTTCCTAAATTCAGTTTGCTGCCCAAACAATCAATTGCCAAGTAATCAATCAAACATAAAGTTAATGACAGATGACATAACCTGTTCTCTGGCCATTGTCATACCAGGATGAAATCGTTATTCACTTTCAAAAGAAAATGGACTTTTTAAGCAAACTGTGCATTGTTGGTAATTAACACATCCAAGACCATATTATATTCACACATTCGGGGCTCTGATGTCCTATAGACGATGAGTTCTGCAGAGATATTTAATCATTAGAAAAGTTATCGTAATAACACAACATGTTTACCTTGAGGCCATTGTGTATAATAATCCTTTGAGTGCCAACATCTCGTTCAAAATATCCGATAAAATTCCCAGCGTTGTTCACATTTGTTATATAAATTCAAATAAAAAATGATTATATTTCCTATATGAGGTATAAAAATGTTTGCTTGCCAATCTTCACACCTACTGTACTTTGACAATTTCCCTTGGCACCCAAAGGGTTAAAAATGTTTGGGGAGATTTAATAGGGGGATATTTATCAAGGGGATTGTGTCAATTAAAAATGTAGGGAATGTCAATCTTAGGGAGGCAAATAACGTACCAGCCAATGAATTTCTAATTGTCATGTTGTGTTTGAAAAATGACTATTAGGAGCTGATTGGTTGGTACTTTATCACCTTCCTCTATATCGCTCTCCAAACTTTGATCATTCTCCCCATTTTTGTTTATAGTGTAATATATTTTTTATGTATATAAAAAGGTAAAAATATTCTAGAGTAACGTTAACAAAAAAATGCATATAATACTCCTTTCACACCAGCCTAAATTCCCGGGTTGGGTCCGGGAACAACCTGGGACTAGCGCTGGTGTGAAAGGTTCCAGGGACAAATTCCCGGGTTAATTTGCTAGCAATTCAACCCTTCTAGGTAGCAGGGTTGCTCCCGGGTCCTTCCAGGGTTACTGGCTGGTGTGAAAGGTGCAGGGACATGTCCCTCCTTCCCGTGTTGCCTCTGCTAAAGCTGATTTGCTAGCAGGGCAACTTCCTGTTGTGCTGGACGCTCACAGACACACCCAGAGGTAGCATATAGCATGCAGGGAGACATGTGCATGTCCTGTGGCACCACAGACCCCAGAAGTGCGTTTTAACCCCTGACAGCCTGAAAGCCAAGAATGTCTGCATTGGCAATCACACAGCATACAGGAAGACATTGTGCAAGCTCTGTGGCACAACAGACCCCAGCAGTGCTATGTCACCCCTGAAAGCCTGCAATGTCTGTATGTCTGATATTCTCATAGAAATGCAGGGTCATCCCAGGTTCAGTGTGAAAGGTGCCGACCTGGGTTGTCCCTGCTTCAAAGACATGTGTGAATGGGTCAAAACCCGGGAATGTCCCTGTAATTTAATTGCCTGGTTGGTCTCTGCATTTTTGGTGTGAAAGGGGTATAATTAGATAAACAAAAACAGATTGACACAAATAGCAGCGCTAAAACTAATTAATAGTTGGATTTAAAAATAATAATAATTCATAATTTATTAACATAAAAACAACACAATGATAAAATAATATATAAACACATAGTAAATTAGTATTGATCACACAAACATAATTTGTTAGTATGGCTTTGGGATAAAATGAAATGGTTTGTAAATTTTGTATGGCCAGTCCCTCTATTATTAGTATGGATTAGATGATCCTTAGACAAAGTTCCACGTGGAGTATGATCAGTTTGCAATTTATAAATCTCACCACTGGAGGAATTGTTGGGTTCTTGGTTCGCAGTCCCATTGTCCTCACAATGACACGGTTTTCCTTGGTAAATTGTTTGTTGCAGGTAACCATTTAGGACAGTGAAGGCTAACCTTAACACTCCAGCTGTTGTTGAACTACACATCCCAGCATGCCCTGCTACAGTTTTACTATTTGGCCATGCTAAAACTGATGCAGGGCATGCTGGGATGTGTAGTTCAATAACAGCTGGAGTATCCAGGTTATCAATCACTGATTTAGGAAGATCTATGGACCACATGGTTGCATTCGTGATGTACTCTCTACAAGGTGGTGGAAGAGGATGAAGGCAAAGATCCAGTATTCAAAGTGGATAGGGTCTAAAGACAGGAGGGTTGAACTGGCTGATAGCTCTCCTTGGCACCAACATGTTTCAATGTCTTTCCCATGACTTTTTTAAGGTGATATAATTAGATGAGAGCAATTTTGTCAATTATTGTCAATCAATATATTGTCAATTACTAGATAAGGACACCAAAGTGCACTAACTGTGAGTGCCATTATTACATGGATTATATCTCACCACCTCCATGACAAGATGACATACTGTATATGTGTCAAAATTATGGAATTAAAGGCTATTATTTGCTGCTAAGGTTGCACTTTATATATGGTATTAGTGCTATTTATTTTCTCAGTAATACAAAAACTATTTTCTTCGCATTTATCCACTATTCTTATAGTTTTTGTTAGAGACGGCCAACACACAATCCTTGTTGTCACTGGGTTATGCTTTACACAGGTAAGAACTGACTGGTTATGATAAAGGGGATCAACGCTGTCTAGATCCACCATATTCTGGTTGACCACCCTTAGCCAAAACCATTTAGTTAGACGATGAAAGATAGTCAACCACAGCTAGATCAACAGTAACGGGATATAGACGCCTGCGTTAGAGCGGCGGTCACATGGTAGACATGAGTTTTTCCCGTTTTTTTTGTGTCGAATGTCACTGGGGTCCCCCTGTATACTGCATATGTGTGCAGTGTCCCCTCCCTTGGCTTGCTGCACTCGCCATGCTTCGGGCATGTTCGATTATCTTGAAGCACCTAACTAGACGGGTTTGACTAAGCGTGGTTGACCATAATAGGCAAAGATTCACTAGCCCTCAACATTGATAAAATGGAGAGTGATAAACAACCAACCGATCAGCTCCCATCTGACATTTTTCAAACAGTCTGTGACATGGCACAGCTGTTTATCACTTTCCATTTGATCACTTTTGAAGCTTAGTGCATCTGGCCCAATGTATGTTAAATGGTCAAAAGAAGACAACCCATCCTCTTGTCCTTTTGTCCTTCCTCTTGTCCCTCATAGTTACTCAACATTCTATAGAATTCAAAAACAAGCTAAACACTTTACATGCAATTATAAATCTTTATTGACTTAGGGTTCTGTTTATCTGGTAGTAAATTATAAATAATATAATCATCATTGTTAACCCTTTTAAGGTCCAACATCTAGTCAGGCTCAATAGCCCTAGCGCTAGTAGCAGATCCAGTGGTGAGGCACTTTAAAGTAAGAACATCAATATCGTTCAACATTCATTATAAACCATTTTTGAACACAAAAAAAATACAATTAATTTATACATTTAAACCAGACTGTTTGAATTGCAGGGTTAAGATGTATTTTTATGGAGGAAATCCGTGAATCAGTGCTTTACAGGGAATATTTAAGCATTCACATGGACAAAATAGTCCCTTCTTCTGCTCTTCTCCAAGATTCCACAGGAAGGTCACAATGTAGAGGATTGTGCCATGGTCAGCCCAGTGGGGAATTGATGTTTTATATGATCCACTTACAGTAATTAGATATTTGCCTGGGTGGGAAAACACAGTATTCAGGAGAGTAGAGGCTGTATGGTAGCCACATGAGTAAATACATTTGGAGGGGGAGTCCATACTGGGTAACTTTTTAATTTGCTGTGTGCTTTGCCAAATCTCATAGCACAGCCAAAGTACACCAAGAACTGGCAGCACCAAGACCTGAGAATACTGTCATCAGCCCTGCCTAGGGCGAGAGTTTGGTTCCCATGGCAGGTCAATGGTACCAACTTTTTAGAACTTGGTTCTAGGCTCCCAGATTGTCTACATTGTCTACATCATAAAACCGGATTAATGCTTTCACTCATCTGTAATTAAAGCAAAACTCTGTACACTTATAATGTTCAGTGTGATTTCCAAGTAATCTAGGAATTATTGTATATTACTAAATAATTAAAAAAGTGACTCTCTCACTTCTAATGGTATTGATGTCTGATATGCAAAAGTGTTTTATTCTGGAAAAAAAATATGGAGATGATGTCATTTGGAGCGAGTTGCATGATTCTGCGCAATTTAGAAAATTACGACTGCAAATTTAAATCTGCAGCCATTTAAAGCCAGGTTGGTTGGTTCTGCAGGGCTTCAATGTGGGCGCCTTCGGAGACTTGCATATTCTCTGTGGCGCTTGCATAGGTGGTCATGTAGGAGGTGGGCAGGGGGCATTCGCATGCAAACGCCCTACGTTTCCTGGGCGTACCCAATAAAATGCTGGGTTCACCCAGCTAAACGCTGGGTATTCCCATGCGGACATGGGTACCTGCCTTCAGGGAGTGGGCTGCTGACTGACGTCACCATACGTCAGCTGCCCGCCCAGTTCTAGGAGCTTGATCCAGCAAATCAGCAGAGACAGACTTAGATTTGTGAGCACTGAAGGAATCACTCAATGGTCGGCGACTGCGAATGGATGCAAAACATTAATTCGCAGTGTGCCGGGTATCTTCGCTGAGTGGCGGGGGGCGGAGGATTCGCACGCCTGGCAAGTGGAGATACAAGGCTGGCAAAAAAGGGAAATACCGCCGCTTTGCAAGCCAACCAGTATGATCTCCTTAATATGTTGTCTTTGCGATATCCCGAATAGATATAAATATAATAATAATTAAAGCATTCGTTTTTTCCAGGTAGGGACCTCTTGCTCTTTATACAGGGGCATAATTGAAATGTGAATTTTAGAACTATCTTAGAGTCATAGGTTTTATCTATAATGTGCGTCTCTGTGCGGAGATTTGTGTTACAAAAGGCAGCCCCAGCAGAGGTCAAATGGTGATTTAATCAGTTTATTTATTCTACTCTGGACTATTTAAACTGCTAGACTGTTACCAAATTGTGCTCAGGAAACCCACACATGATGGAGTATTCAGGGAAGTCGGCCCTTTTACACAATAGAAAATCCATAAAACATTGTTCATTAGACACAAATATCACGTTCTAGCCTCCGCTATCCGGCACATCTGTTCTTGTGCTGCAAAACAAAACGTCTAAATATTGCTTTCATCTTAAGAGGATTTAAAGTTCAATATCTGCCTGTAATATAAGACTCCACATCGAGAAAAAGCTCTAGGAATAAAGCAATAAAATATACATTACATTTATAATTCCAGATCAAAATCTGGATGCATGGTGACGTCTGGAATTCACCCAAAGACCAAACATGTACAATGATGCCCAACTTTAACATGCACAACTTTGTATAATTAAAGTCGTATTTACACATTTCACACTAAGGGGTATATTCAATTTGTGTCGGATCCATTCCAACATTCTTTTGTCTGAATGGATCTGAAACTACCTATTCAATGCAGTGGCCAAATCCGATTGATTTGGCTGCTGATTGATGCTCACCCGGCAGGTGCTGGAACCAGGTGAGAGTCCAGTGGCGGTATGTGGTCGGGAGGTGGTGGCAGTCGGGGCAGTGCTGGGTGACCTGTTCTCAACTGACCCAGTGGACAAGGGGTTGTTCTAGACCAGAAAGACACAAAACATGTTTTCCCCCCAGCACACTCAATGAGTGTTCACACAGTGCGATGTTGCTTGCGATTCAATTGGGATTGAATCGGAACTGAATCGAATGGCAAGCAAAAGCTTTCGATTTGGACTATATAGTACAGATCTGTACTATATAGTCTTGCCTGCCCAGTCTATTTTTCTATTCAATTTCGATGCCGTAGGCCCATGCATCAGGATAGAATCTACAAATGCAGATGAAAACCGTTTGATGTCCCATTTGAATTCAATTTTGATTATATAAGCAAAATGGAATAGAAAAATAGACCAAATTGAACCGTGTGTATGGGGCATCAGGCGCGTTAGCAATAAGATTTGTAAAACCACATTGTAGTAGGTAATTCAGAGACCTTAGTTACATATATTTGCCAAGCTGCCAGCTGCATACTCCATCCTGTACAATAAAAGGCTTCTCACCTATATGGGAAGAACTACAGTGTTTTGCATACCAGTGGCCCCATGGAGCAATTCTGGTGACGTCCCATTTAGCTGTGCACAGCCGCTGGCGCTGACATTAACGTTATGTTGTTCCATCATTTTGAGAGTCTGGCAACTCGAATTACATGCCTCTCAACTGCAGTCCCGCTATTTGGACACTCTACCACTGTCTCACCCGCGACTCCACGAGCTGCAGGGTCCCGCAAGTGGAGGGGACAGGTGGGGGAACCTGTGATCACAGCTGCTCTGCTCTACAAAGCAGCCGGTGATTACTGCCCACAGCATCTAACAGTGTCGGGGAGCTGGGGGTTGCCCAGCTGCTGAGGGAGCACTGGGCATGCCGCCACCACATTATGCTCCACCCCTCCACCCGAGGTCTCTCCCCGTTTTCAGCATGGCAGATCCTGATTTACAACCTTCAAAAAGTTGTGAGGAATGGTATTATATTATGAGTCATTGTAATGCGGGGTACACACCAGGACAATGTGCATCATAAGCGGGTCATCAGTGTTTCTTCCGTCCCTCTCACGATGATGCGGGGGGTACGACACGCTCACGATGTGCACCGTGAGCGGGTCCGATCCAATGGCGACCCGCACCTGGGAGTATGGTCGTTTCCAGATCCTACCTGCTGCAGGCAGGATCTGAATAACGACCGACCCGCGGAACCGCGCATCGGATCGGTATCGGTCCACACCAGGACAGAAAAGGGCCCAATCACCACACAATCTACATCCAATCGGTCGGAATTGGATCTAGATTGATGGGATCGGACCCTTGTCGTCCTGGTGTGTACCCAGCATAAGTATAAATAGTATATTTTCCCATTCGGTGTAAAGCAACTTAGCATCACATGCATTATTACTCATAAATGGTTCAGTCTTCTTGCTGTGGCTGAATTGAGTGATGTTTATGTATGTGTACAGTATGGACATCTTTGTTCTATTTGTGGTCATGTCACATTTTCATATTTGGATCACAGACAAGTTGCACATTAGAATTAGCATTTCTGCTTATAAATAAAGAACAGCCACATTGTAACGCTTTCATATGGAGATTTTTGGACCGTTTGATAACTAATTTTGCTGCACAGTCCTTAAAATGGAATATACTGTAGGTGATGTCATATTCATGCTTAGCCTAAGATGAGTGAGTAATGAAATAGTGACATTTACAGTATATATTTACATATACTGCACTGTAGTTTTAAGTGCTGTTTTAACGGGATGCAGTTATAATCCCGGCGGTCGGAATCCCGGCATTCAAAATCCCGACGCCGGAATCCCAACCGCCAAAATCGCAGCACTTTCTCCCTCTGTGGGTGTCCACGACACCCACAGAGGGAGAATAAATTAGTCTACTGAGCGTAGTGAGGCACCTGGCCTGCTGCGTGGCGAGCGCAGCGAGGGGGGGGGGGGGGGCGATCCAAACCCCCCTTGTCGGGATTTTGGCGGTCGGGATTTTGGCGGTCGGGATTTTGGCGGTCGGGATTCCGGTGTCGGAATTTCGTATCAAACCCATTTTAACAACTCTGTTTTTTATATAATTTCATGCTGTACTACCAGAAACAGTTTACAGTATACTATGTGCTCCAATTGGTTGCTATGGGCAACATCCCATCTTAAAGAGAACTCCTATCTCAGTACATGTACCCTATAGTATGTGACTACTATGGAAGTACATTTATTTATATATGCAAAGTCTATCTAATTTATTCATTTCGCACGCAACCAAATAATTGAATTTCCAGATTTATAACCAATGAATATTATTTATGAATGTAAACTGATGAAACTGTATCATGGATTACAAAATATAACAATACAGGTATTTATACATAATAACGATTATTGCTCCAGCATCCTTAAATAAAGCTAACCTCAGTGTTATATAATGTGTATGTGTATTACAGTGCTGGGAGGGGGCGTGGCTTATGAAGAAGCAGCCATTTTGTGATACCAAGTCTTTGTGTCCGCCATTTTAGATACTGCCGCATGGCACACAAAGGAACCTTATCAATCTACAGGCACAAACAGCTGCCTGGTAATCACACAATAAACTGCCTGTACTTTCCTTATAATAACTCGCACATTCAGCAAACACACTTTACCTGCAGCATACACAATTGAATATCATTTAAGCTACAATGTACTTCTCTGTACAGAACACCTAACAGGCCCATATAATCTATGGCCTTGCTATATCATACTCACATCCCATGCCGTTACACACACACCAAGCATTCACACGCTTCAATACAAAGAGTCTATACTTGCTCACGCATAGCCTTACACATGCGTTCAGATTCCTGCGTCCCTTTGAGAACACCTCACTGCCTTTCATACAATATATACTACAAAACTCCTTTGCAATCAAAACTAGGACACACAAGGGCCAGTCCACACATCAATGTTAACCGATTAACTACACAAAAGCCACACTGCAGGCCTGAGCCTGAGCACATGTCTACAATTGATTCTAGGCCTACACTTTGTCCACATGTAAACGTACACAGCAATCTCTACCAATTTAAACATATCCTTGCTCTCAAATCATAACAGCTACACATACCCATATGTATATCAGATTCCAATCCTCACTTTATCTCTTACAGTCACGTTTCACATACCTTCCAATCATATCGCCTTCTCATACCTTCAACACTCCATACCTGACCCATACTCTCATGAATAGCTCTATCCATTATCAATATTCCGAGCCATGCCTGATACACAGTAATATAAACATTCGATACTTATTCCTTAATCATGTCCTGGCGAGTTTAGTTCCATCGCTCCTTTCGTCGGCTGCTACAAAACACACTGAACCATTTGAATTTTCTCTGGCTTTCAAGAGAACTCTCGGGGGAGGAGTTAATCCTATTGTCTTCCCCTGGTATCACTTAGCTTATGTTTACAGTATCTCGTGACTGGCTTAGCTGCTTTCCAGAGAACCATTCATTCACCTCCTTTCATTAGCTTATAGACACGCCCCTCTGATTGCTGTATCCTAATCTAATGGGAGCTTACAATTTGTAATAACTTGGGAGTGCGATATGATATGGAATTCTAATAACTGTCATCTGATAGCTAGTGTAGTTTTGCACATGTAGAGTCCAAACATGACATTCATGGGATAAAATATTATTTATCCCTGACTATATTAATGTAGTGGGCATGTTTATAATTATGATTATGTAAATTATATGCTGGGAGAAATTAGGTATTGACAGTCGCCCATTTGACAGATTATAATAACTGTCACAATAATAATGCATAATTTCCGCATAAATTTTCATAATTCATAAAATTTCAATATTTTTCATACAAATATTTTTCATTGATAAAAAAAAGATTTTTAAAGGGTGGAACTTATGTGTATGTGTAGAAAGAAGGGGATGTATCATTTTTGCGCAATGGCTTAATCCGAGATTAATAATAAATGGGGGAGGGCATTTACTTAACGCCGGCATGTCCAGACTATGACCTCACAATAGTTGTAGGGCCACAGCCCAGACACACACAACTGAATGATACATTTGGGGAGTGTATGTGTAGTCTATGTGGGTGTAGTGTTCCTGCATAGGTGTTGTGTAACCTACCGCAGGGTGTACAGGGTTGTACAACCTTAATATGTCCTACAAAGGATGCTGGGGAAACATTGATGAACAACATAACAAAAAAACAATTTAACAGAGTATTTATAAAGATTTCCTGAAAGAGTGGAGAACAGTCATTTCTCCTTGGGCAGTAGGGGATTAAAAAACCTGAATAGGGTCCCAGGGTAAAAAACCTTCTACGCCCTTTTGGGTCATTCCTAGTGTCTCTTGACATTAAAACTAAGGGCCAAAGAAAAAGTCTCATAGTGGGTCTTCTGCTCATCACGACGTGGGGTCGTCTAGGGGTCATCATTCTCTTGGTCGGCTTGTGTAGTTCGTCGGCTCTTGGGGCTTTCTAGCTGGGTTCCTGTCTATTCATCTGTCGGTATCCAAGTCGTCATCTCGAGGACCATCATCTGTCTACTGCTGGGCTCGTCTCTCCCTCTCCATTGTATCTGTAGGAAAAAGAAGTATCAATATTTTTGCATTTCTACCTATTTTCCCTACCATTCTTGGCTTCTTGTATTCCATCCGATCCACTTGTAGACTTCCGATAGTTCTGTCGTCGACTTGTTTCCCTGCAGAGACATAAACAGAAAGAACTTCCCAAGCGTTAGAAATATCCCGCCTCCCACATCTGTGAAGCTTCTACACTCTAGAGTGCTATAGTTTAACCCTCGCCTTACTGTCTTTTGACACTAGGTGGCGCTCTAATTTACTTAAGGGTATTTCTACCCTGTACTACCAAACCTCTTTCAATTTAACCTCTATATCACTCCATATATTTACAAATACAATTTTCTGAGCCAGATAATCTGTGTTCTTCTTCGGAAAAATGTGACTAGAGGAAATCTGAGATATTCAGAATATTCAATCTCTCATTTTCCTCTTCTCTGTCTAATCACTAGGGACTATCAGTTACTTGACATCTGGACCTAACACTATCAATATCTTGAGATTTTTAAATCTCATTTAAAAAAACACCAATATATATATATCTCGTTGTCTAGGGTATGAAACTTTTTCAATGTTAGGTCCATACGCTCTCCATGCAGTTAGGAGCAATAGTGGTTTCCAAATTCAATGTGTCACATTTGACCGGGTCCAATCACAGCTCTTTCTGGCTTAACTAAACAACAAACAGAAAAACAAATCTTTAGACACCTTACACGACATATGTCTGATTCTCCGAACCATTCAAAACAAACAATGACAATCAAACAAACAAAAGAGAGTACGTATAAACTATCCATTAACTTCCATTTCTCCTTACCTGATTCCTAAGAACCTGGACTGACAGTTACATCACATACAAGTCACCACTAGGTGGCTATTAACCTTTAACCACTTCCCTATATCTATGTGTTTACATACATATGTGTCATGGGAACTATATGTCATGTAATGAACAAGCATGTTTCAAAAACAAATTTCCTTATACGTCATTACCCTGGTACCGAGGGCGGATCGTATGCAGTACTCCTTTGAGTAGAACATGTTATCTTGTTCTCTACCTTTCCTCATGTTCTATACCTGTATGTTTTACCATAGTCTAAACCTTCATGTGTTAGCTGTAATATTGTGTTCTATTCTTAAATCTTTAATCTACTTGCTGAAAGGGGAGAAAGAAAGTTTAGGAGTCTTTCTAGTTACCGTTCTTCATTTGGGTGTCATCTCTGCTTCTCTATACCTACAGCAGTTATTAACCTGGGGATGTAATTAATTTCAAATACAATTTGGCATTCTCAATTTATCTTGTTACCTTAATACTTATTACCTGAGTCAATGTGAAACCAGTATACCTACTTCTCCAGCTCGACTGTACCGTCTCTTACCACTTGGGGAAAAACAGCATCTTCTCTGGCTGTTTGACTCCGCCTTACATTTGACTTCTCTCGTCTCGGAGATGACAGCTGTCTGGAACATTACGTTGACACTTACTAATCCTTAACAAGGAGTTGACACAGGGTATAGGTTAGTCAGTTTCACAATTACATCAGACACTTTAGAATAACTGGTCCCATTATATATGAATGGGGGGGGAGTATTGCTATTCCGCATTAACAGTCTAATTGCACTTTTAACATCACTTTTCCTATTGCCTCTTCCTATACCACAGTTTTAAACAAACACTATGCCTCTTCTCACCTCGCGTTGATGAGAGCGGACATAATTTTCAATTCTTATTGTGTAATTCATCCGGTTCGAAGCTATCAACACTGGGAAATTCTAAACTTGCTGCCTGTGTATTCCTTTTTCATTTCTTTTGGCAAACAACTGCTCGTTCACCGTGCTCACAGCACTTAATAAAAGCAGCCATTCCTTTTGGCTGGCTTGCTTCCTCCCTAACATGCACGTTATCACAGCGTGACCCGTTATTACCCATAATTACAGGAATAAACGTTCACCGCTTAATAGATATCGGTGGGTTATTACTTATCTGAGAGCTCCCCAAACACTCACTTCTACAGCTTCCTAGAACATCCCACAGTCAAGCAGGTGCGAAGGATACGAGGTATGATACTCAATCACCAAGTCTTTCAACTAGCAGCGAACTTCTAGCCAACTTGCTTGGAGCGGCACAATTTTTCCAGGGTATAACAAACTTGCTTTCCTATACCCCCAAAAATCGGATTTCTAAAGTAGCTAATCGGAAACAAGTGCGTTCCGATATATCTTCTTGTACCCTCCTAGTGGAATAAATTCCACTGAAGGGGCAGTTCCTATGGGCACGTCGTCACGTGAACCCGGTCCTAACTGGACTGTCCTACACTGGACTACACTGCGCTGAGTCGTGCCGTCACACACCCGTTCGCCTCAGTTATGTTTCACACTGGGCGCTATACATCTTACGGTCTTATGCTTAAACTTGAAATATTTCTGTACAGAAAATTTTCCTAGGCTGTAGCTCTTCTACTGGATGTCACACGAGTGTTCCCTTGACTATCAATGGGAATTTAATCAATACTACTTGAATTTCTTGAATTTTGGACAATAATAAAAGAATCCTGTTTGTAACTCAACAGGAGTCTTACTCAATATGTATGAATTTATAATTATCACTCAATTAAGTATCACTACCCATCCTTGGGCATTTACCTGTACCGCGTACCTAGGCAATCACATGTGCCAGCACATGTGTCCGTCACGCAAACAGTGTCTCAATGAGCGGCAGACGTTGACACCCATGTGTCCGAGTCCCGCCTTCTTTTGTATACTTTGCAAACCTATTTGCACTTGTATTTAACTTAATTCTTCAAGAAATCCAAACAGTACACTCTTTCTATAACATTTGTGGTTAGCACGGATATGGCACTATGAATTTAACACCTCTTACAATACTGTAGATATCTCACATTCACATGGGAAAACAAATGCAATTTTACTCTTAACAGGTACAAACTCCACACAGTACAATACCTCTTACCAGTTTTTCCATGCACTTATGCATTTGGGGTAACAGATCATAACAGGAGAAAAAACTTTTGTTTCTATTGTGAACTATTTAAACTGCAGTCTCTGGTGGGAGAGAAAGCAACTGAATGAACCATTCCTATTCAAATTTTGCCTTTCTAAGTGGAGTTGCTTTGTCTAAGTTTCCAGGTTAAGAATCTATTGTCTCAACACCTTAATTTACATCTAAATACCCTCTGGCTGTCCCTTTTAAAAGTTAAGAATCTTTTTCTTTGCTGTATTATATGCTTAGGAGAAAATCTGTCTTTTAGCCTGAAATAAAAAAAGAAAAATGTTATATATCATAACTTGATAATAATTACTTTCAGTTTCAGGTTTAATACTTTAGAGTAACATTCAAATTTCATACCGCTTGGAATTTGTTGATTTTAACTGTATTTGATTTTTCTATTGACTGGTATTTTATCTCTCTCTGCTTTTATCTTTCTAAAGCAAAAATACTTATGACTCAATCCTATCAATTATGGGAATGAAAGTTTACCATTAAACACTCCTAGCCACCTTGCCTACTATTCTCATTACCATATGTTGAAAGATATACTAAAAATAAAATAAATTTATTTAGTAGACATAGCACTTTTACCCAGAATTCTTTGCAACATACAATTATACATATGGCTTTCTCAGGTTGAGATGGTCTGCAGTAAAATACCTGCAATTTATGGCTATACATTATTCCCTTATAATCCGCTTCTGCTGCAATTATAATAAAAAAAAATATGTGCATTTATTTAAAATTTGCACTGCTTATAAAACAATTCAAATTAAAAACAACAATTCAACCTGAAACAGCCCTTGCCAATCATATCTGACTATTATTTAAAAGATAAACATCAAAAAGGAGATACCATCACATGAGAAAAAAAAAAAAATTATTTAAAACATATTTACTTATAGGATTGCATCTTGATATTTAAATATAAATAAATGTTTTTCCTTTTGTCCCAAAGTTCAAATTAGAGCTTTGTAATACTACAGATCCAACACAGGCCCCTAACCGGCAGTAACATGGAAACACACAAAAACGCACCAGAAAAAAATAAAAAAAAACTTTTTTTCTTCCTTTCTGGTAGATGATCCCACACCTGCCGATATTCGCAACCCTGCGCATATCTGCACATCGTCAAATGCTTAATCCCCGGACTGAGGCCCCATCTATGGAAGTACATTTATTTATATATGCAAAGTCTATCTAATTTATTCATTTCGCACGCAACCAAATAATTGAATTTCCAGATTTATAACCAATGAATATTATTTATGAATGTAAACTGATGAAACTGTATCATGGATTACAAAATATAACAATACAGGTATTTATACATAATAACGATTATTGCTCCAGCATCCTTAAATAAAGCTAACCTCAGTGTTATATAATGTGTATGTGTATTACAGTGCTGGGAGGGGGCGTGGCTTATGAAGAAGCAGCCATTTTGTGATACCAAGTCTTTGTGTCCGCCATTTTAGATACTGCCGCATGGCACACAAAGGAACCTTATCAATCTACAGGCACAAACAGCTGCCTGGTAATCACACAATAAACTGCCTGTACTTTCCTTATAATAACTCGCACATTCAGCAAACACACTTTACCTGCAGCATACACAATTGAATATCATTTAAGCTACAATGTACTTCTCTGTACAGAACACCTAACAGGCCCATATAATCTATGGCCTTGCTATATCATACTCACATCCCATGCCGTTACACACACACCAAGCATTCACACGCTTCAATACAAAGAGTCTATACTTGCTCACGCATAGCCTTACACATGCGTTCAGATTCCTGCGTCCCTTTGAGAACACCTCACTGCCTTTCATACAATATATACTACAAAACTCCTTTGCAATCAAAACTAGGACACACAAGGGCCAGTCCACACATCAATGTTAACCGATTAACTACACAAAAGCCACACTGCAGGCCTGAGCCTGAGCACATGTCTACAATTGATTCTAGGCCTACACTTTGTCCACATGTAAACGTACACAGCAATCTCTACCAATTTAAACATATCCTTGCTCTCAAATCATAACAGCTACACATACCCATATGTATATCAGATTCCAATCCTCACTTTATCTCTTACAGTCACGTTTCACATACCTTCCAATCATATCGCCTTCTCATACCTTCAACACTCCATACCTGACCCATACTCTCATGAATAGCTCTATCCATTATCAATATTCCGAGCCATGCCTGATACACAGTAATATAAACATTCGATACTTATTCCTTAATCATGTCCTGGCGAGTTTAGTTCCATCGCTCCTTTCGTCGGCTGCTACAAAACACACTGAACCATTTGAATTTTCTCTGGCTTTCAAGAGAACTCTCGGGGGAGGAGTTAATCCTATTGTCTTCCCCTGGTATCACTTAGCTTATGTTTACAGTATCTCGTGACTGGCTTAGCTGCTTTCCAGAGAACCATTCATTCACCTCCTTTCATTAGCTTATAGACACGCCCCTCTGATTGCTGTATCCTAATCTAATGGGAGCTTACAATTTGTAATAACTTGGGAGTGCGATATGATATGGAATTCTAATAACTGTCATCTGATAGCTAGTGTAGTTTTGCACATGTAGAGTCCAAACATGACATTCATGGGATAAAATATTATTTATCCCTGACTATATTAATGTAGTGGGCATGTTTATAATTATGATTATGTAAATTATATGCTGGGAGAAATTAGGTATTGACACTACCATACACAGGCAGCCCTGCAGCAAAACCTGACAGCACTGTCATATGTGCTATATGTACGGTGCTGCGTACCACTTGTGGCACCTTATAAATAAAATTAAATAATAATAATCCTGTAAATGTATAGTTGGTCAGTTTTAAATGAAAAATTCTATCACATGGGTAAAAAAACAGTTATCCAGAAATTTACAAATAACGTGTTATAAAGTTTGACAGAAGTCTGTAATTCCATGAAAAATTATGTAGTCAAACACAGCCTGTAACATGGCAGTTAGCAGGTGATTGGCTGGACGTTATCTCTCTTTATCACTCTTGCATTTATCCCTTGTTAAGGCTTAATACATATGTCCCATTGTCTCCTATTCTAAGGCGCAACAAAATATGCTGCGCTACATAAGAAACTGTTAATAAATAAATAGCACACACACATTCCACAGCGCAGCACAGAGAATATTTGAACATTCACATCAGTCCCTGCCTCAGTGGAGCTTACAATCTATGTTCCCTACCACATGTACACGCACACACAGACATTCTAGGGTTATTTTTGTTGTGAGCCAATTAGCCTACCAGTATATTTTTGGAATGTGGGAGGAAACCGGAGCACCCGGAGGAAACCCACGCAAGTACGGGGAGAATATACAGACTCCGCACAGTTAAGGACATGGTGGGAATGGAACCCATGACCTCAGTTCTGTGTAATGGCAGTAATGCTAACCATTACACCATCCGTGCTGCAGTACAACCATTGCAACCATTGGCACATAACTAAATATCATGAAGATATATCAAACCATGTAAAAGGGACAAGTGGAAGCAACCAATAACATTCTAGCTAGACTTGTATAGAAAGTACTAGATAAATTATAGCTAGGGGTAAATTTACCAAAGCTTCTAAAAACTGAAAAGAGGTGATGTTGCCAATAGCAACGAATCAGATACTGTCTAAAACTTTCTAGGACACAATAGATAAATGATAGACAGAATGGCATCATCTCCAAGTGATGGGAAATCTGTTGGCTAGCACCCCCCGCAGGGCCTACACAATGCTGGGAGTAAGTCCAGCCCATTGGAAGCTGCAGCTGGGGTGCAGTAATTGGACGCCACACACAGTCATCCAATCACCTCCTCCCCGGCTCTGTCTCTGTCAGAATAGCAGGGTAGACAGCAGTGGCGGCTGTATGCGCCTTGTCCCAACCTCCGGACTGACCGCAGGACACTGTGATTGGGAGGCATGGGCTCAGTGGCGTAACTATAGCACCGCAGCCCCCGCCACCGCGGGGGGGGCGCTGTGCATAAGGGGGCGCCGGGGGCTGCGGTGCTATAGTTACACCTCCCCCCAATCCCCCGCAGGCTTACCTATTTCGTTGGTCCCGGCGGCTCCGTTCTTCTGCTGAGGACCACCACAAAATGGCCACCCCCATATAGCACACAGTTTTCTGAAACTGTCTGCTGTATGGGGGCGGCCATTTTGTGGTGGTCCTCAGCAGAAGAACGGAGCCGCCGGGATCAGCGTGAAAGGTAAGGCTGCGGGGGATTGGGGGTGTTTGCATGGGCGGCGGGGGGCGCCCCCCCGCTAACGGAGGGGGGGCGCCCAAAACCTAGCTATGCCGCTGCATGGGCTCTCCCATTGATGCAAACGGGTCCTGTGTCAGATGATCCAGGTCACCCATTTACACTGCATGGGTTTTATCCATATTCAACCCACAACATTTTAGCAGTTGGATTGCCGTACCTTTGGACCTGGGTTATTTTTCAGGGGGCCATTACACTGAATTCTGACCTGGGTCAACCTGGCAATAACCCGGGAATTTAGCTTGATGTAAAAGAGGTATTAGTGGTCCAGACACACATCAGTGTTGGGAAAGTCAGCTAGGAAAGTGTAGAGAGAATATGTGTGGACTGAATAAAGGGGATGTAATTAGGTATTAAAGCTTCTGAAGGTGACCAGCACAGAGTATTTCAGCATGCAGCATAACTCTGGAATGACTGGAAACTTGGTACACGTATCATTTACAATCTGTGAACAAATACGGTGGGGGTAACACACCTGGGGCAGCAGCAGCACAGAGTATATCAGGATATGCATGATATGTCCTGAAGACAGGGCTGCATGTGACATGATGTGAGGAGGAAGATGGAGATAACACGAACGCACACACTGAGTGTTATTTAGTGGCAGTAGCAGGGGCCCCCAGCAGCACAGAGTATTTTAGATGCATAATGTGCTGCGCTCCAACGTAAATGAACGAAACAACCAATGTTATTTATACTTTGTGTTAATATTTAAATTGATTTTTGTAAACAAACATTATTAAAATCCTGGGCAACGCCGGGTACTCCAGCTAGCAGTATATAAAGTGTGTGTGTGTATTTATACACATGCCTAAATGAGTATATAAATAAATAGATGTGTCTTATTCCGTTTCAGTTGATCTGGTTCTAGTAGTCACTACATTCTGCAGAAGGAGGGTATTTTCCTCAGCCTTTGATACTTGATGGCCTGTTGTTAGCTGAAAGTTCAATTGCTGTCAGCCGCAAATTCAAACGAAACCAGCCATTACTGTATGTTTGCATGAAGCGTTGCAGCAACGTTACAACCCATTTAAAACGCCTGTGACATGTCACACGTCTTAGATCTAAACTCCAAATTACCGCTGTGGAAAGTCTGAAACATTGAACCTCTAAGGGGGCATTTTATAAGAGTAATTTCCGGCGTGTAATTCCCAGATAGTAAATACTTTTCCTTTAGGGAAAAAAAAAGAATTGTCAAGAATAAAAAAAAAAGGTCAATGTAAGGCTCATTAAGTTATTTTTAGTAGCTGAGATCTAAAGGAACGGAAAGCATTTCCCTTGCAGAACATGGCTTCCTGTGAACCGAGGATGTCCACTGACCTCCCTCCCAGTGGGAAGGTGCTGCTGATCTTTGACATAATCCATCAGGAGGCTTAAAAGCTAAATGGGAAGCAGAGAAAGGTGCATTATTAGGCCTGGCTGATTGCAGCTCTGAAACATACCAAATTAGTCCTGTGAAAGGAGGAAAGGTTGGCGTTTGCTCCAAACAAGGACATCCTCCATTTGGGGGGGGGGGGGGGGGTCCAATCACCCTGTTGCTCTTGATGATGGGGTCCTCATTATCTGCTGAAAGGCATTCCAGTTTTTAGCATAACCTCACTGGCAACTGCTTTGTTTTAAAACAGATTTGGAAATGGCTGCATAATGCTGAGAAAACAGCCAGAAATAATTGCTGTGCATTAACGGCAATTTTACTGCTTCTTTTCCCTTAACTTGTCAGTTTGACGGAGAAACCCATTAATCCGGCTCCTCCTTGCTTTGTCAAGTCTTCCCCTGTAGATGGGGGACGATGAGTGAGGGAAGTCATTGTTTAGATTAGAAAGTGCTGTCTAAGGCGCTAGAGGCTTGCACCTTACACAGAGTCTTAGTCTAACTCAGTAAATAGTGTTGCCATAATGTATTTGTGTGTATAAATCATACTGTACTTATCCCAGGGTTGCCTACCCTTCCAGAATGTCAGGGAGAGTCCCGCAAATTCCCCCAGATTCTGGGGGACCCACGCGCCCCACCCCCCCTGATTGCGGCTTCCTCCCACCTGACCGTGGCGTTTAAATAACCTGATTTGCCAATCTCCGGGGAGGGGGCGGGGCTAAAGTGTCATAATCGCATTAGTTAGCCCTGCCCCTCAGCAGAGATCGGCAAATCGGGTCATTTTCCAGCATGGGGACAGGGCTTGATGGCTTCACCCGGAGAAGAGATTACAAAAGCCGGCAGCCCTGACTTATCCATACCTCTCAACTTTTGCTGCGGGAAAGAGGACGGGGCCTATGAAAAGAGGTTGTGACCTTGCGGTATGACGCGTCCTAAGGCCGTGCCCCCGTTTTTCGCCATTCGGCTTCGCACAGCGTCTATTCTCTTCAGGCTGGGGGGGACTCCAAACTGCCCCCCCCCCCCACACACTGTGGGACAAAACCGGGACATTCCTGCGGTAAGCAGGACAGTTGGGAGTTATGCTTATCTACTTTTCAGTTCTCCTCTCCGGGAGAAGCCTGGAGAGAAGATGCTGCAAGGAACTCTGGGACTCCTCCCCCACCTCAGGAAACCATCATGATTTCTGGGTGCGAAAAAAGGGGTGTGGATTGAAAGGTCTACTGCAGGCATATCCGAACTGCGGCCCTCCAGCTGTTGTGAAACTTTGTCCACGTCGACCTAGTGTTTGTCCACCTTTGGGTTTTGACCTATTAAATGTCTACCTAGACACTACAGACCTTTCAACCGCTTCGTCGCTGGAAAGGGGCAGGGCTAAAATGACAATAGGCTGAGTTTTAGCCCCTCCCCATGCACAGTGACTTCCAGTGATTACCTCTCCATCCTGCATCACTAAGGTGCGGGCAGGATAGGGGAGATCTTCCAGCCAGAATGCACTGACAAGGTTTAGTGCATCCCGCTCATAAACTTTAACATGGTAGTTGAGAGCTGATTGGCTGGTATATTATCTCTCTTCACATTGTCATTCTTCAAGGCTTAGAACTGGACAGTTTTTTACCTCGTAATAATAATTCTTTTTGATGTCACTATTCAGTTTAAAAATGGATAAATTACCTTAGCTAAATATTTAACCACTTAACTGTCACATTAAGGGACACTGGAGGTTATTCTGATCGGTGCGGCCAAACGTGCGTACGTTCCATATTAGCGTACGCTCTCCGTACGCGGCCGTTAAAGTTAAGTCCACCCACAAATCAGCCGCATACGTACGGCCAGAAACAACGTCGAAGGGGAGTGGCGTACAATTGAGCGTACGCCAATGTACACCGACGGCTCACCCCTTAGACTCCGACAACTGGCGTACAACAGAGCGTACGCCACCGTTTACGGACGTCTCTCGTCCGTCTTCCCACCGACTTCTTGCGGCTATCTGAGCGTACGCCAGCTTGCACGGACGGGTCCCTATTGTTTTCAATGGAAAACTCAGCTTATGTCACCGCTCGTGAGAGTGAGCGTACGTCCGTGCACGCTGGCATACCCTTCACATATATGGACCTTCTAATCTTGCCTTTCAACTATAATTCTGACAATTAATTAATTATTCTAATTGTTATTCAATTATTGTTTTCTATTAACTCAATTGAAGATTGTGTGCAAAATAGTGGGCATGGGCTTAAAACATTGCTGAAACATCCTTTGTAGGTGTTAGATGTGGTTTATGTTATTGTATCATAAATACAAAACCTATGTTTGTATTACAGTGAACACATGTCGACTTGTGTAGATTGAGTGTGCTACTGTGTAAAGTCTATGAAAGCACGTAGTGAATGTGTATAACTGTTTAACAAATACCTACCTTAGCATATATAAGCAGGTCTTAAAAAGATTCTTACCTTAAATTAACCCCTTCCCGACATTTGACGTACATTTACGTCATGGCCGGGATGTACTTCCCGACACATGGCATAAATGTACGTCATGACTTTAAACTGTCACTGCGTCTCGAGACGCAGTGACAGAGGGACGATGTCTGCTGTCCCTGACAGCAGACATGTCCCTGCATGCCCAGGGGGGGCTGCGATGTCGCCCCCCCGTCGGCGATCGCTGTGATTGGCTGTTCAGTGTGAACAGCCAATTACAGCGTTTTCCTGTGTTACCAGCGAATCAGACGCTCGGTAACACAGGTGTCAATCACCGCCGGGCGTCAGGGGGCATGAGGGGGTCATCGGTGACGATGACACCTCACCCCACCCTCACCCCACCTGCCCCCAAGGCTGTGATTGGTCCGTGGGACCCACGGACCAATCACAGCCAAGGCGCGACATTTAAACTAACGGTGACTGCGCTGCAGACGCCATTCCGGTCTGGAATAGCGTGCAGAACGGTCACCGTGCCTGTCTGCCGTGAATACCGACCTGATCCTTGCTAATACTTACCTGATCCTTGCAAATACCTTACCTGATCACTTGATCACTGCTTGTAGCGTGCTGGACGCTTCCTGGATCTGACTTCCTGAGACTTCCTGCTGCTGCTGCAGTGGGATAGAGAGATAGAGAGATAGAGAGAGAGAGATAGAGAGAGATAGAGAGATAGTGACAGAGAGAGCTATATTTTGTGTCTGCTACCCCCCCTTTTTGGGGGTGCAGGGGTTTTTTATATAAATAACTGTCGCTGCTGCTGCAGTGATAGATAGTGATAGATAGTGAGAGATAGTGATAGATAGTGAGAGATAGAGAGATTTGTGTCTGCTACCCCCCCCTTTTTGGGGGTGCAGGTTTTTTTTTTATATATATAACTGTCAGTGCTGCTGCTGCAGTGTCATAGTGATAGATAGTGATAGATAGTGAGAGATAGAGAGATAGAGAGAGATAGTGACAGAGAGTGATAGAGAGTGTATGTTTTGTGTCTGCTACCCCCCCTTTTTGGGGGTGCAGGTTTTTTTTTATACATATAACTGTCAGTGCTGCTGCTGCAGTGTGATAGATAGTGATAGATAGTGATAGATAGTGAGAGATAGAGAGAGATAGTGACAGAGAGTGATAGAGAGTGTATTTTTTGTGTCTGCTACCCCCGCCTTTTGTGCTGATCACCATATCTGAGGTGATCAGCAACTTTTTGGGGGCACAGAGGTTTTTTTTTTTATATATACCTGTCAGTTGCTGCCAGTTGCACCAAAGGTTGTGCACCTGCTGCCCCTCACTGGTAATCAGTGTCGCATCACTGATCACCTTTTTTTTTTTTTGTGGGTGCTGTGTGGTCTTTTTTTAATTTTTTTTTTACACACACTGTGATTTTGTGGGTGTCCTGTGGCCACTGTGCGCTGATCAGTGACGTACATCACTGATCAGCTTTTTCGGCACAGGGTTGATCAATTTTTTTTTTTTTGATCAAATTCCTGTTGCCTTTGAGCGCTGTTCAGTGACAGACGTTACTGACCAACATCTGTGCTCAATTTTTGGTGCAGGACCTTTTTTTTTTTAACCCCTTCAATTTTTTTTTTTAACCCCTTCAATTTTTTTTTTTTTAACCCCTTCAATTTTTTTTTTTGGTATAAAGTATTTTTTTTTTCTGCACTACATACACATTACACACTACATTCCCCCCAGGTTGAAATAAAGTTTGTACCCCCCCCTACACTATACACGTGTTGAAACATTTCACTACCAGTAACACAAAAATAAAAATGGCATCCCAAATGTCCTCCCAAATGTCCTCCCAAATGTCCTCCCAGTCATCCAGGAGAATGTATTCAGTGGAGGAGGCATATGCCATGCTTGCCTCTGACTCTGACACAGCCAGTGATGCAAGCGGGGAATTTGAAGGATTCGTCTTAAGCTCCTCTTCCTCCTCTGGTGATGAGGGACCCCCTCAAAGACGCCCCCGTAGAGCAGCTGAGACCCCCCCCCCAACAATTGATCTCGTATGGACCCCACCACCAGACAATTTTGAGCCCCAGGTTCCTGAGTTTTTGGCCATGCCAGGAATCCAATTTGATTCCACAGGTCTCAGAGAAATTGACTTTTTCAAATTATTTTTCTCTGATGATTTTATAAATTTAATGGTGGACCAAACTAATTTATATGCCCAGCAGTTTATTGCTCAAAACCCCACGTCATCATTTGCTAGGTGGACCCCTGTAGATGCAGTAGAGATGATGACGTTTTGGGGTCTGGTGTTTCATATGGGCATAGTAAAAAAGCCAGAAATTAGGCAATATTGGAGTACAGATGTTCTGTACAGTACTCCATTTTACCGTATGGCCATGACCCGGACTCGATTTGAGACAATTCTTAAATTTATACATTACACCGATAATGCACAGTGCCCACCCAGAGATGATCCCACCTTTGACCGGCTATTCAAAGTCAGGCCGGTCATTGATCATTTCAGTGCCAAATTTGAAGAGGTGTACATCCCTGAAAAATTTATTTGTATCGACGAGTCCCTTATACATTTTAAAGGAAGGGTTAAATTCCGCCAGTACCTTCCCAGTAAGAGGGCAAGGTATGGCATAAAAATGTATAAACTGTGTGAAAGCACCTCAGGGTACACCCACAGGTTTAGGGTTTATGAAGGGAAGGATTCAAGAATTGAACCGCCAGAATGCCCCCCCTCCCTCGTAGGTGTTAGTGGGAAAATTGTCTGGGATTTAGTGCACCCCTTCCTGGATAAAGGTTATCACCTCTATGTGGATAACTTTTACACTAGCATCCCCCTGTTTAAGGCCCTTGGTTCAAGAGGTACAGCAGCTTGCGGTACTGTGCGCAAGAACCAAAGAGGCCTCCCAAAAACGCACATTGCCCAAGTAATGAGAAGGGGTGAAAGCAGGGGAATATGCAACGAAAATATGTTGTTGGTCAAATATAAGGACAAGAGGGATGTCCTTATACTGACAACAATTCACGGAGACAGTACCACCTCCGTCCCTGTACGAGGTACCAGTACCCACACCTCAAAACCTAATTGTATCCTGGATTACAATAGGTACATGGGCGGAGTGGATCTTTCAGATCAGGTACTGAAGCCGTACAGTGCCCTGCGGAAAACAAAAATCTGGTACAAGAAGGTGGCCGTGTATATCATCCAGATGGCACTGTATAACGCTTACGTGCTATTCCGTTCTACCGGCCAGAGGGGGACATTTATGCACTTTCAAGAGGAAGTCATAAAGGGCCTAATATTTGGGAACCAGCAGGCAGAGGGCCCCAGTACTTCTAGTACTGGCCCCCGTATTGTACCAGGGCAGCATTTTCCTGATGAAATCCCCTCCACTGGAAAAAAGGGCAGGACACAAAAAAGGTGCAAAGTTTGCTATAAAAAGGGAATAAGAAAGCAAACTATTTTCCAGTGTGACACTTGCCCCGACAAACCCGGCCTATGTATAAAGGAGTGTTTTAAAATATACCACACATCTATGGAATATTAGGTTCATAATTTCACCGTGCTTCGGGGGTCTTGCTAATGCCACATAGCACCCACCATTCATTCCACCAGAATCTGAGCCGCAAAATCCAAAAATCACTCCTTCCCTTCTGAGTCCTGCCATGCACCCAACTGGTATTTTTTGGTCACATGTGAGGCATTGCCGTACTTGGGAGATATTGGGGCACAGATTTTGGGGTGCTTTTTCTCCTTCATTCCTTGTGAAAATGAAAAATTTTGAGCCAGAACTGCATTTTTGTGTAAAAAAATGTAATTTTTCATGTTCACTGCCCAGTTTTATCAAAATTGGTGAAACCCCTGGGGGTTTGAAATGTACACTATACCCCTAGATGAATTCCCTGAGGGGTGTAGTTTGCAAAATGGGGTCACTTGTGGGGGGGTTCCACTGTATTGGTGCTTTGGGGGTCTTGCTAATGCGACATAGCACCCACCATCATTCCACCAGAATTTGTGCTGCAAACTCCAAATATCACTCCTTCCCTTCTGAGTCCTGCCACTTTTTGGTCACACATGAGGCATTGCCGTACTCGGGAGAAATTGGGGCACAGATTTTGGGGTGCTTTGTCTCCTTCATTCCTTCTGAAAATGAAAAATTTTGAGCCAGAACTGCATTTTTGTGTAAAAAAATGTAATTTTTCATTTTCACTGCCCACTTGTATCAAAATTGGTGAAACCCCTGGGGGTTTGAAATGTACACTATACCCCTAGATGAATTCCCTGAGGGGTGTACTTCGCAAAATGGGGTGACTTGTGGGGGGGTTCCACTGTATTGGTGCAACATAGCACCCACCATTCATTCCACCAAAATCTGTGCTGCAAAATCCAAAAATCACTCCTTCCCTTCTGAGTCCTGCCATGCACCCAACTGGTATTTTTTGTTCACATGTGAGGCATTGCCGTACTCATGGAGAAATTGGGGCACAGATTTTGGGGTGCTTTTTCTCCTTCATACCTTCTGAAAATGAAAAATTTTGAGCCAGAACTGCATTTTTGTGTAAAAAAATGTAATTTTTCATGTTCACTGCCCACTTGTATCAAAATTGGTGAAACCCCTGGGGGTTTGAAATGTACACTATACCCCTAGATGAATTCCCTGAGGGGTGTAGTTTGCAAAATGGGGTCACTTGTGGGGGGGTTCCACTGTATTGGTGCTTTGGGGGTCTTGCTAATGCGACATAGCACCCACCAAAATTCCACCAGAATCTGAGCTGCAAAATCCAAAAATCACTCCTTCCCTTCTGAGTCCTGCCATGCACCCAACTGGTATTTTTTGGTCACATGTGAGGCATTGCCGTACTCGGGAGAAATTGGGGCACAGATTTTGGGGTGCTTTTACTCCTTCATACCTTCTGAAAATGAAAAATTTTGAGCCAGAACTGCATTTTTGTGTAAAAAAATGTAATTTTTCATGTTCACTGCCCACTTGTATCAAAATTGGTGAAACCCCTGGGGGTTTGAAATGTACACTATACCCCTAGATGAATTCCCTGAGGGGTGTAGTTTGCAAAATGGGGTCACTTGTGGGGGGGTTCCACTGTATTGGTGCTTTGGGGGTCTTGCTAATGCGACATAGCACCCACCAAAATTCCACCAGAATCTGAGCTGCAAAATCCCAAAATCACTCCTTCCCTTCTGAGTCCTGCCATGCACCCAACTGGTATTTTTTGGTCACATGTGAGGCATTGCCGTACTCGGGAGAAATTGGGGCACAGATTTTGGGGTGCTTTTTCTCCTTCATACCTTGTGAAAATGAAAAATTTTGAGCCAGAACTGCATTTTTGTGTAAAAAAATGTAATTTTTCATGTTCACTGCCCAGTTTTATCAAAATTGGTGAAACCCCTGGGGGTTTGAAATGTACACTATACCCCTAGATGAATTCCCTGAGGGGTGTAGTTTGCAAAATGGGGTCACTTGTGGGGGGGTTCCACTGTATTGGTGCTTTGGGGGTCTTGCTAATGCGACATAGCACCCACCAAAATTCCACCAGAATCTGAGCTGCAAAATCCAAAAATCACTCCTTCCCTTCTGAGTCCTGCCATGCACCCAACTGGTATTTTTTGGTCACATGTGAGGCATTGCCGTACTCGGGAGAAATTGGGGCACAGATTTTGGGGTGCTTTTTCTCCTTCATACCTTCTGAAAATGAAAAATTTTGAGCCAGAACTGCATTTTTGTGTAAAAAAATGTAATTTTTCATGTTCACTGCCCAGTTTTATCAAAATTGGTGAAACCCCTGGGGGTTTGAAATGTACACTATACCCCTAGATGAATTCCCTGAGGGGTGTAGTTTGCAAAATGGGGTCACTTGTGGGGGGGTTCCACTGTATTGGTGCTTTGGGGGTCTTGCTAATGCGACATAGCACCCACCAAAATTCCACCAGAATCTGAGCTGCAAAATCCAAAAATCACTCCTTCCCTTCTGAGTCCTGCCATGCACCCAACTGGTATTTTTTGGTCACATGTGAGGCATTGCCGTACTCGGGAGAAATTGGGGCACAGATTTTGGGGTGCTTTTTCTCCTTCATACCTTCTGAAAATGAAAAATTTTGAGCCAGAACTGCATTTTTGTGTAAAAAAATGTAATTTTTCATTTTCACTGCCCACTTGTATCAAAATTGGTGAAACCCCTGGGGGTTTGAAATGTACACTATACCCCTAGATGAATTCCCTGAGGGGTGTACTTTGCAAAATGGGGTGACTTGTGGGGGGGTTCCACTGTATTGGTGCAACATAGCACCCACCATTCATTCCACCAAAATCTGTGCTGCAAAATCCAAAAATCACTCCTTCCCTTCTGAGTCCTGCCATGCACCCAACTGGTATTGTTTGTTCACATGTGAGGCATTGCCGTACTCGGGAGAAATTGGGGCACAGATTTTGGGGTGCTTTTTCTCCTTCATACCTTCTGAAAATGAAAAATTTTGAGCCAGAACTGCATTTTTGTGTAAAAAAATGTAATTTTTCATTTTCACTGCCCACTTGTATCAAAATTGGTGAAACCCCTGGGGGTTTGAAATGTACACTATACCCCTAGATGAATTCCCTGAGGGGTGTAGTTTGCAAAATGGGGTCACTTGTGGGGGGGTTCCACTGTATTGGTGCTTGGGGGGTCTTGCTAATGCGACATAGCACCCACCAAAATTCCACCAGAATCTGAGCTGCAAAATCCAAAAATCACTCCTTCCCTTCTGAGTCCTGCCATGCACCCAACTGGTATTTTTTGGTCACATGTGAGGCATTGCGGTACTCGGGAGAAATTGGGGCACAGATTTTGGGGTGCTTTGTCTCCTTCATTCCTTGTGAAAATGAAAAATTTTGAGCCAGAACTGCATTTTTGTGTAAAAAATGTAATTTTTCATTTTCACTGCCCAGTTGTACCACAATTGGTGAAACCCCTGGGGGTTTGAAATGTACACTATACCCCTAGATGAATTCCCTGAGGGGTGTAGTTTGCAAAATGGGGTAACTTGTGGGGGGGTTCCTAAATTTTAGCATCTTATGGTGCCTAGAAACCTACATGGTGCCTAAAAAATAATCTCATAAAAAGGAGGCTCCAAAATCAAGTAGGTGCTCCTTCTATTATGAAGCCTGTGGTTTGGTCAACGTGCACACTAGGGCCACATATAGGATATTTTTGAAAACAAAAGAATTGGGGGAATCAATTTTTAGTCACATTTCTCTAGTAAAATGTACTGTGTTCCTTAGAAAAATGTATTAAAATTGCAAATCTGCAAAAAAAATGAAATTTTGAAATTTCACCTACACTTTGTTTTAATTCCTGTGAAACACCTAAAGGGTTAACAAACTTCCAAAATGCTGTTTTGAATACTGTGAGGGGTGCAGTTTTTGAAATGGCATCATTTATGGGGGTGTCTCACATACAAGTCCCTCAAAGTCACATCAGAACTGAACTGGTCCCTAAAAAAATCAGTGTTTGAAATTTTCTTGAAAATTTGAGAATTTGCTATTCATATTGTAAGCCTCCTAGTGTCCAAAAAAATTAAAAGGAAGTTGAAATAATGATGGCAACATAAAGTAGACATATGGTCTATGTTAGTTATTAACTATTTTGAGTGGTATGATTATTTGTCTCACAAGCAGAAAATTTAACATTTTGCAAATCGCTAAATTTTCCATTTTTTCACGACATTTTGGTATTTTTCACAAAAAAACACAGACTGTATCGACCCAAATTTACCACTAATTTGAAGTACAATGTGTCACGAAAAAACAATCTCAAAATCACTGGGATAAGTAAAAGCAAAAAAAAGTTATCCCCACTTAAGTGAGACATGTCAGATTTGAAAAAAATGGCTCTGTCAGGAACGCAAAAACTAGCTCTGTCAGGAAGGGGTTAAACAAACCTTTAAATGTAGAGAAGTATAGAAAGATAAGCTTCCAATGTGTTTGAGTGCTGTGTGTAGGCTTGCAGGTAGTGAAATCATGGTTTGGACTTAATAGACTGCAGCATTGCTTATTACATTCAGGTGTATGTGTTTGAGTAGTAATCAGCGTAAATTAGCAAACCCAGGCGCACACTGGCATGCGGTATCTGTAGGGGTGGTCTGAGGTGGCGGTTGGCGGCCGCCTGTTTTGTGTCCGAAATGAACGGTGCTTTAGCCGATCGTGCGGTAGTAGCACCGTTCATTTTTGGTGCACACCCCCGTGTACGCCCATATTTACGCCCATTTTCCCTCATTATTTCGGCCGCTCCCCTCATCACGCCCCTATGCCGCCCCCAATGCCCGTACTCTCGCGTACAGGTTTTTTCGCACGGAGAGACCCGTCCGTAAGCGTTGTGGAGTGTTCACCCCTGCGCATTGGAGATGGTACGCATGCGCAGATCATTAAAAAACCCGGAACGTACGCGTACGGGCCGGCGGCACCAACCAGAATAAGGCCCACTGTGTGTTGACAGTGATCAATTAACTCTTACAGAATAGGAAGTGGAGAAGGTATGACCAAAGTTGGGTGGATGTGGCCAGTGTTTTGTGGGTATGGTCAGTGCTGCATGGGCGCGGAAAAAGTGCACCACCTAAACTATCAGTCCCAATTAGGGGACATCGTGGACCCCATAACAAAATCTTGAAAAATCCCCTTCCATTGTCCCAACAGTGTCCCAGGAGAACGACAGTGATGGGATAGCAACTTGGCCAGAGTCCGAACCGCTCATATCTGATTAAAACCACCTGTTTTGGCGTTTTTATTGCCAAAAAGTTACAACTGTCAGAACAGTTCCCTTTAACTAAACTGCAGGAAAACCCCCAAAACCACAGGCAGTTTGTGCCATGTTTGTCAGCAAGTTTAAAAAAAGCAATTAAATGAAATAAAAACCCTCCCATTTAATAATGGGCCATGCTAAGAATCGGTCACAGTTGTCACTGATAATATAGTACAGAAGATATTACTGGGTATATTCAGGAATATATCCCATTGGCTGCTGACTGGGTACATTCTGAAATGTATCCCAATTGCCGGGATGGCCAAGGGGGTTACCTGGTTCCGCAGTCAGAGACAAAACCAAAACTTTGGTTCACTAACAGGCAGGAATCTGTTGCTGATAGCCAAGAAATGATCGAAGAACAAAGCCAGGAAAGAAGAGCCAAAGTGGAAGTCAGAAAAAGCCACGGGTCAAGGCCCAGAAACCAAACAACACAGCAAGGTCAACAGTACATGCTAGACTTGTGCAAAGTGGAGTAACCCCAGGGAGTGGGGATTGATTGGTTGTCCTGAGATGTCTATTCATATGGGAATTAACATGACACTGGTCCTTCCTTTATGCATTAATACTCATATGCCAAGCAGCAATGAATCCATTCAGGTGGCCCTGGTCTGTGGGTACATGGAAGATGAAGCCAGCGTGAACCTGTGTCTTTAATAAAAATGAAGTGTGCCTGTACCTGTTATTTTATTTATATGTACTGTATATTTCTATACATATTATTGTAGTAACAAGTTTTCTTCTTTTCTTTCCTGTTTTCTATGTGTGTGGACCCCTCTATGGAAATCCTGCTTTTGGTCCTGAAGGGCATAAGCAAAATATAAAATAAAATATAAAATATTAAAATGTTCCATATAGCCTGAAGCAGGGATGGGGAACCTTTGGCCCTCCAGATGTTGTTGAGCTACACATCCCAGCATGCCCTGCTACAGATGAGCTATTTGGCCATGCTAAAACTGTGGCAAAGCATGCTGGGATGTGTATTTCAACAACAGCTAGAGGGCCGAAGGTTCCCCGTCCCTGGCCTAAAGTATGAGTGAATAGCCCTCCTGTCCACAAAGCCCAAATAATCATATAGCCAAAATATGCAGATATGGTTTCATATTGTCAACTTGCCCATAAAGTATATGACCCATATAGTATAAGGGTAGCAAACTATATAAGACTATGGGGAAGATGTACTAAGCCTCGGAGAGTGTAACATGACAGTCAGGAGCTGACTGGCTGGAACTGTACTATATCTCTCTCCTATTTACAGTATCACTCTCCAATGCGAAGTACCCTTATTTCATGCCAGACATACAGTTCACTTATAGTCAAGCTTTAAATCATTGCTTTGCTTGCAAAATATACACTTCTCTCTAAAACAGCACAAACAAGTCTCATGTACGTAACAAAAAAGTGCTCAAATACTGTACTAACACAAAAGCAGAATAAGGAAGCCCCTATCAGCATCAGCGGCACATTCTAGAATGGCCAATCAGAAGTGATCCACTAGTGCTGACAACCATCTCTGGTACGTACGTGCAGGGCATAAAGTGGTCATTCAGAGATGGGGGAACTCATTTCGCTATGCCACCTAATTACACCACCTCCGCTCCCCCCATTAGGCAGAGAAAGGGCCAGTGATAGGGTTTTTGGCATCCCCCTGCAAACTAGACTGCTTTTCTGTGAGAATTACTGTGCAGGGCCAATGTGGAGGTTAAAATGTTCCCCCTCACCGTGTTCCACCCCATTCCCCCTCACTTTAACCCCTGCGTACGTGTGAGTATTTGTGTGAGCACACTCATAAAATACTTGGTCTTCTCAGGCACCACGGGTTGGTGTAAGTGGTGGTATCACAGTATGTGAGCATCCTTATTCTGGGAAAGTGCAGTACATTTGCAATGCAAACTAGTGTAGTGCTTGCTCTGAATAGGGGCTTAGGGCAGGATGTATTAAAATACATCGCCGCCCTTCGCACCCCCCCCCCCCCCGCCGCGATGCCGCCGCATATGTACTAATATATGCGGCTGGCATCGCGATGCGGTGACGGAGGCCCCCCGCGATACCTGGAATGTGGTGTGCGGGGGGTTTCCGTCACCTCCCAGCCGGCTCCTGCATCCCTCACGCCGGGGACAGCTAAGCAAGCTGTCCCCGGCGCCTCCTCCTCCCCCCTGCAGCCAGAAGGACGTCCTGCTGCGTCACTAGGGGGAGGAGGGGTTTACCTTCAAGGGTCCAGGATGACCCTTCAGGAAGGTAAGCGAGAGGGGGGGTCGGCGAGGCGGCGGGTTTGCGTCGGCGTCGAAAAGAAGCCCATAGGCTCCTATAGGGTATCGCCACCCAAAGGTGGCGATACCCTACACTGCAGTATCATTTTTGATACATTGGAAAATGCGGTAAAACCGGGGTTTTACCGCATTTTCCATTTGATACATCTCGCCCTATATGTTGACGAGAGGGATGTTAATGGGAATACATATGGATGACTGGTGGGGGGGCCGGATGACTAACCAGTGGTTGGGATCCCGACGGTCAGTATACCAACATTTAAATCCCGACTGTTCGACTGCTCGACAGTCGGCCGTATCCTGCCCAACAGGGGTTATTCTCCCTCCCTCGTTGGGCTCTAGAGGGAGAAAATAACCTGTGGCGAGCGCAGTAAGCCACTGAGCCCACAGCACGGGAAGTGCAGTGCACCCGCAAGGGGTATTTTTTGGACCCACCCCTTGTCGGAGTACCGGCAGCCAATATTCTGTTGTCAGTAAACTGACTATCAGGATCCCGACCGGTGGAAGGTATGCCAGCAGCCAGAATACATACAACAGTGGTCAGAGAACTGACGTTGGCAACCACATAGAAATAATCCCAACAGGGGTCTGGTAAGTATACTTACTTCCCCCGCCCTCTAACCTTTCCTTCCCGCAGCCTAAGCTTCACTGCTAATGGTTAACACTAACCTTCCTAGCCCATAGCCTAACTGTACCCCTCCCCAACCCGCAACCTAACCCTATCCCATCCTTCTAAGTTCCTAACCTCCCCCCCCCCCCCACCGCCCCACAGCCTAACCCTCCCCCCCTCTAAATGCCTAAAAATAACCCTTTGCATAGCCTAATCTTAAGTCCCCCAGTAAAATAAAAAAGGTTTCTTACCACTTTTATATGTTCATATTGGTATATTATGTGTTCATGTTGGGATATTGTCAGACAATGTTGTTCTTTTCTTATGGAACCTTTATAGATTGTGTTTGGTCAGTAACACAATAGCTTTGCCCATCACATTGCATATCCTTAGATCACAATACTTGGGGTGCGATAGTTGTACTTGTTATGATTTCCTTGGCTTCTGTATTACTCTACACTGCAAGATTATTGTTCATTTATGATTGTTGAACCGTAAATAATTTATCACCACTCATTTAGAAAATCTGAAAAGAATAATCCCCTATGCCGGAGGATGTATGTTAGACCTTTACGGAAACAATACAGTAGCGGCCTCCAGAAAACGGGGTGATTTTCTCACCTTGACGTCCATTTCCTCGCATCTGAAACCCCAGCTTGAAATCCCATAAGCGTTGCAGAAATACAGAGATGCTGATTGAATTCTCAAGGAGAGTTCTTGGTCTACAGTACAGCACAATGAATACAAAATTTATATCCCCTGAATGGAGAAACACATACGCTGAATATAGTTGTGTGTAAATCTTTTAGATAAGTGTATTATGGACAAGGTTATTTTTCTAACCTTGAAATGAACTACAGTACCGCTTTCTCGCAGACTTACATATTATTTAGCAATTTGTCTCCCAGGGAAAGAGTGTAAAGCTGTCTACACAGAACCAAGTCCATTATTTTTTCGTCCAATGCTACATGAAATATCTATAAAATGCAGCTTATGTTGAAAGTCAATGTGGAATAAAGTATATCTTACTCTAGCCCTAGAGCTATTGAAATTTGGTTGCTATTCTGGCACTGTGATTGCCAACTGCAGGGGCCGAGGGACAGCAACAGTGTAGCGGTCTACCCAAAGTCCCTACTTCTCTAAGGAATCAGAACCAGGCACTGTTTTTTGGACTGGAAATCCCGGTCCAAATTAAGCTGCATACTGCTACATGCACTATATTAGTTATACATTAGTTATGCTAATAATGGCCCTGCATGGGTCAAGGATGACTGGTCTACTGTCCTTCATCTTGCAGCACTTTGGATGAAGTCCGGAGGACCATGGCAGGTGATTGAGAAAAGTCTACTCAGCAGAATCAAAGTTCAATAAATACATGCGCAGTTTAATGCCGGGCAGCATTTCAGCACTCGTTCAGACTCTGCCTTGTTGTTCCCGACCCAGCATGTGGCTTTGCGCAGCTTGACGTGATGTCAGAGGTTACGCTGCACTGGCTGCACCCCGCTCCACTCACTCTGCCGCTGCCCACCTGCCTGCTCAGTGTGGTGCTCCGCACTGTTCCTCTGCTGCACCACCTGCCCCGCTCCCCAGCCGCACTGTAAGTAATTGTGCGTTGCGGTCGGTTGGGGGAGCATGGGTGCTTTTTATAAAAATTAGCGATGCCAATCCGGGGGATTGAAAACTGCCCCGTGATTGGCATCCCTAGTCAGCACCCACCCCCTGTTCGCCCATCTCCGGCGCAGATAAGTCAGTTCAGACTGACTTTTATCTGCTAGCGGGCGCAAAATCCTTCAATCGTCGGTGACCATCGAAGAATATTTTGCACGTGCAGCCTCAACTGAATGAATGTGTTTGAAAACACATGCCGCTGCGGGCATTCGCTCAGCGCAGTGGGGCAGGCATTTTCTTGCCCAGCGGACGGCGGTAAACAGTGAACTTTATGTTGCTTACAGAGCCAACCTGAATAACCCCCTTTCTCTCATAGTTTCAGCTTTTGAAGTCTAACATTTACAGTAAAGTAGAGTTTTTTGTCTGTTTGCGTGGAGTTCTCACGGCCCCTCCAAATCTACCCAAATGTGAAATTGATAAATTGGCATTTTTTGTTGTTGTCTAGAGAATTCTATAATCCCTACTGCCGGCTCCCATGGGGATGGGGCCAAGTGTTTGTTTCAGGTGTCCCTTTCTCACTTTTCCCTTCACTTTATAATCCACCTCGGCGTGTAGTTTTCTGAAAAGACGTATTGTCCGGCGTCTGTCACAACTTAATTTTACCTGGTTATGTCTACAGGGACTAGGTCACAGGTGAGCAATGTTCCAAAGAAGAGTGATAACACTGACAGGTGGACCAGTCAATGACAGAGGTAAAAGGTGAATGACTTTGTCCCTTGTTCTACCTGTTCTGCTGTACGCTGTATTATTCAGAGGCTCTACGGAACTGCTGGGAACACATTCAGTGCAATAAAATCTACTAATGATCTGAATGTTCTTCTATAAATATATTCACTTCTTATAAAACTTTTTTTTTAAATACAAATAGTTTGTGAATGTGTAAACCTTGAAAAGGTTAAATTGTGTCGGCAATACACTTTCACACTTCCAGCACAACTTTGACATGACAACAAGGGAAGAGATCAGGCTGCATTTATTTTTAATTGGGAACTTAGAGCACATTTTTATAGGCACCTAAGACTGTGTCAGACACTTTATTCCATCAGTACAGGTCTAACCACATCCATCCTCACATTGCAGCAAATAGCAATGACCTGCCTGGCTATGCCTGTCATCCTCCAATACCATGCCTCTGCTCTGCCTGGCCATTCCTTTCATCCACCAACACCATGCCTCTGCTCTGCCTGGCCATGCCTGTCATCCACCAACACCATGCCTCTGCTCTGCCTGGCCATGCCTGTCATCCACCAACACCATGCCTCTGCTCTGCCTTCCATGCCTGTCATCCACCAACACCATGCCTCTGCTCTGCCTGGTCATGCCTGTCATCCACTAACACCATGCCTCTGATCTTTCCAGCCAAGACTATCATCCACCAACACCATGCCTCTGATCTGCCTGGCCATGCCTGTCATCCACCAATACCATGCCTCTGATCTTTCCAGCCAAGCCTATCTTCCATCCCTCTGCTCTGCCTGGCCATGCCTGTCATCCACTAACACCATGCCTCTGCTCTGCGTGCCCATGCTTGTCATCCACCAACACCATGCATCTGCTCTGCCTGGCCATACCTGTCAGCCACCAACACCATCCCTCTGCTTTTTCTGTCCATGCCATCATCCACCAATACATACCTCTGCTGTGCCTGTCCATGCCTGTCATCCACCAACACTATTTATCTGCTGTGCCTGTCCATGCCTGTCATCCACCAACACTATTCCGCTGCTGTGCCTGTCCATGCCGGTCATCCACCAACACCATCCCTCTGCTGTGCCTGGTTATGTCTGTCCCCCACCAACACCATACCTCTGTTCTGGTTGTCCATGCCTGTCATCCACCAACACCATAACTTTTCTGTGCCTGTCCATGCCTGTCATCAACCAACACCATTCTTTTGTTCTGGTTGTCAATGCCTGTCATCCACCAACACCATCCCTCTGCTGTGCCTAGCCATTTTTGTCATCCACCAACACCATGCATCTGCTGTGCCTGGTCCTGCCTGTCATCCACCAACACCATGCCCCTGACTTCATCTTATTTCCCTTCCACATGAGTGGAACGGTAATCTCACTTCGGATTCTTGCGAAATGCTGAGTCTTTAAAGGCTTGGCGTCCTGTTGTTGAGAAGGGTGCAGTGCAGAGGGGTGTTGTGTAGTGCAGAGGGGTTTGTGCTGTGCAGAGAGGTTTGTGCAGTGCAGAGGGGTTTGTGACACAGTGCTGAGGGGTGTTGTGCAGTGCAGAGGGGTGTTGTGCAGTGCAGAGGGGTTTGTGCTGGGTTATTGTACTGGTCTTATGTTAGGCAGGCTGTGTCAGTGTGCAGAAGGCAGAGGCTGTCAGTTAGTGTAGTGGGGTACATTACACAGGCAGGCTGTCAGTCAGCTTTTCAATTATTATTTTTTGCATTGTGGTATACACCACACACCACAATGAAAAAAAAATTGAAAAGCTGACTGACAGACAATCCAATACACCAAACAATACTGTCAGAAATTCCCTGTGTCCTGCTTCCACGCAGTGATATACAAGCCCCGTTAATAAAAAAAAAAATATTTGCTCTTCTTTATACCATACAGAAGTTATGTGTGTGATTGTTCTGCCTCCACGCAGTGTTGGACAAGCTGCGCATAAAAATAAAAAATAAAACCAAAAAATAATTTTGCTCTTCTTTATTGTTTGTGTGTACTGCATCCCAATACACCATACTGATACTGTCAGAAGTTACGTGTGTGATTGTTCCACCTCCACGCAGTCTTGGACAACATGTGCATAAAAAAAATGATTTGCTCTTCTTTATTGTTTGTGTGTACTGCACCCCAATACACCATACTCAGAAGTTCTGTGTGTTAATAACCAGCCATCTTGCTGCAGAGCTTGGCCTAAATTGAATGAAAACAACGTGAGCTGTGAAGTGGTCAAAATTGTCTGGAAAGGGCTGGAAATGAATGTTATTGAGGTTAATAAGTAAGTACTGTGGATATTTAAAATTCCGAGGAGGGGTACTCATAAATGAAAAGCCTAATCAAGGGGTACGGGAGAGAAAAAAAAGGATGGGCACCGCGGATCTTATTAACTGCATATATCTTAGAAGTTGTCTAAAACGTACATGTATATTATGTTTCTTTAACATACTGTATACCTAGGCTTACCATGACCTTTAAACCAGGTCACTCATGAATTACACATGTTCTGTGGCTGACTGACTTCATCCCTTCTTTTCCTCTGGTTTTCACTCCGACACAGAACCTGTGTAATCCACGACCGTTCCATTTTAAAGGGATCGTTTGGCGAGCCTATGTATAAATATGTAGTAAACCGATAATAAATCCAGCTCAGCTGAAAAAGCTGTCTGCTTATCTTGCACATTTCTTATCTCTGTTGCACTTGCAGTTTTCCAACGTGGTCACTTTTTTTTGAAGGAAGTTGCTATAAGGGCATCAATTTTTCAGGTAACCTATTTATTGCCGTGTCAGTGACATGCCGCATTACGCTTTCAAAGGACATCAAAAGTTCTGTAATCTCTGGCTTATGTTGTGAACATTCCGCCGCTGATACATGACAGTTCTTGAATGGAAAGAGACTGAGACGTGTTTGCCCATCAGCTGGAATGTTCCCCACGCCCTGATCTGTATGACTGATGTTTTCCCATTTTTATCCGGCTTTCCCATTATCTGCCTCTGTGTACTTTCCAATTGTACTAGCGATTATTTGTGAAAGAAAACACCAGGGTTGGGGGAGGCCGGCGGGACACCATAAAATATAATCAATAGTTAACTAGATCTCGCTAACACAAATGAAGTGCTTTTAAAAGATTAAACGCATATGATCTTTTGAAGGGAAGGAGTTTTGAAGAGGAAAGGAAAAATCAATTATGTACGTATTGTATAGGAGAGTGTAAACTTCCTGCATTGTGCGAGCAGCGGATTAAACAATGTACGCTTTGTTTCAACGCTTGGCTTTTCATTTTTATCTGTCGCCTTACACAATGGAGGTGGCTAGTCTAAGGGCTGTACCAATATTTAACTGCATCAGAAAATAACAAAATACCCATTAGGCTGCAGTCCATTCAGCTGAAAAGGATACGATAGATTGAAGGCTTGGAAACTGTCTGTCAGTGAATGCCCAGTCTTGTGTTTTTACTGCTTGTTCAAAATTGTAAGGTACTAGGCAGTGTGGCCGATGTTTTGGGTCTGCTCATGCACGTTTTTCACCAATGCGCACGCAGCCTAATGTGGGGTACACATATGGCCCAAAACTAGCCAATTTAGATGCAATCTCGACCGATTGTATGTAAATCAGCCGTGTTTTGGGCCATTTCGCTGCCCTTTTGATGCCATCCCGATCCGATGCCCGGCCCCGCGGGTCGGTTGGTCTTTTCTGAGATCCTACCTGCTGCAGGTAGGATCTCTGAAATGACCATTGTAGTAGGTGGGGGTCGTGATCGGATCGCGATCACATTAGGGGCATTTTTGCGGAGGTTTGGCAGCGGATCGGCGGCGCCGTCAGCTCGTGAGCGCGTTGTACATTCCTGTGACGACCCGCTCACGAGCACCATCATCCTGGTGTGTACCGGGCATTAGTGACAGGCGGGGGGGCGTCCATGGAAATGTTGGGCAGACCCCAGTAAACGCAGGAATGGCCATGCCTGCTTCGGGTGGGGGGATGATGGGACAGATTCTCTAAGCTTCAAAAGTGATAAAATGGAGAGTGATAAACAGCCAGCCAATCAGCTCCTACCTGCCATGTCACAGACTGTGTTTGAAAAATCTCAGACAGGAGCTGATTGGCTGGTTGTTCATCACTCTCCATTTTATCACTTTTGAAGCTTAGAGAATCTGGCCCATAGTCCTTAGTGTGCCCTGTATTACTTGTCCACATGTCCATGGTTAATTGGACAGTGGTAGAACTGCATTTTTCAGGGCACTGAGGGCACTTTTCGGACATCTCTGTACTGGTTTGGTACTGGGAACACAATACCTCCATCAATTGTATAAATCCCACTCCACTGATGGCAGACACCGGATGCATGGCTAACACCAACATCAAGGCCGTACGCGTCCTCCGACCTTTTCATACCCCCACTATCCACGTCGGCGTGGAGCTGATTTTATATAGTGTGGCAAGCTTATGTTTCTCCTCAAACAATTTACATTTTTTTTTTTCTTCAAGTTACTGAACCATTTTGGATTTTACTAGCCCTCCACAATGACATTGGGCATTGGCAAAGTTGCTGGCATCTCATGTTCTATGTCATGACTAGTGGCAGCAGCTTCAGCATTCGGAGGAAGTGGTTCTTGTTCTATCACTATTTTATCCTCCCAGTTGTGGTTGTCCATTATCTTTCTGGAGTATCACTCGACTGGAATTATGCAGCACTATCACTTATGTAGCAGTATCACTGGACTTTAACGGCAGTATTACTGGAGTTATGCAGCAGTGCCAATGGACTTTAAAGGCAGTGCCACTGGAATGGACTTTTGCAGCAATATCACTGGACTTTAATAACAGCAGTATTACTGGACTTATGCAGCAGTACCAATGGACTTTAATGGCAGTGTCATTGGACTGGACTTCTGCAGCAAAATCACTGGACTGGACATATGTAGCAGTAGCACTAGACTTTAACGGCAGTATTACTAGAGTTATGCAGCAGTACCAATGGACTTTAATGGCAGTGTCATTGGACTGGACTTTTGCAGCAGTATCACTGGACTGGACTTATGTAGCAGTAGCACTGGACTTTAACGGCAGTATTACTGGACTTATGCAGCAGTACCAATGGAATTTAACATCAGTGCCACTGGACTGGGCTTATGCAGCAATATCACTGGACTGGACTATATGCACAGTATCATTGGACTGGACTATACAGCACTTTCACTGGACTGGACTATACACACAGCATCACTGGACTGGACTATACATCACTTTCACTGAACTATACAGCAGTATCACTTGCACTGGACAATACAGCACTTCCACTGGACTGGACTAGTATATATAAAGCAGACACTATCACTGGACAAGACAGCGTTATCCCTGGATGGCGGGAGGACCAGCAGGCAGGTAGTCAGGCAGGCAGGTGGCCAGGACGTGCTGTCTCTTCACTCTCCTAGACTGCAGTGAAGATTGCATCCTGCCGCTTACCCTTTTAAAGGGTCCGTTGACGCGTGCTCTGAGTCTGGACGGGAATTCCGGTACAGACTTGAAGCGCGAGTTCGGATGGGGGTGTCCGTGGGGGGCCGAATTCCCCCAATCCGAACTCACACATCCCTAATTTTATGGAAAGGTGCATTTACAGATATTTTGCCATTTTCCCCAGCAAGGGTCTTGATGACACGAGCGAATGCTGCAGTAAATATATAAATAGCCATACAGTAATGTAACTCATCACAGGTGATAGAAATCTCATATCAATTAAAGCTCCATTATTAACGCTGAGTTGCTGATGTAATTGCAGATATATCAGACTCTGTCATCCATGTTTGAATACATGCAGTAAGTAACCATAGTAACGCACAATAACTAATAAGGTGGTTGTAAGAATGAATTGAATGTTTGATTAATGTTTATTTGCTACTTCCTGATAAAGTGGTAACACTGGCATTTATGCACATCTGATTATTTTATTTCAAAAGTATCCAAAGTTGAATAATACAAACATTTTGGGTGAGATTTAATAGGATGAGATATTCAGAAAGCGAGAGATTTGGTAAGAAATCTGCAGTTTTTTAAAAGCAGCAATCATTTATACTGCAAAACCAGTTTGATTTTGCAGTGTAAATGATTGCCGCTTTAAAAAAAACCTGGAGATTTCTTACCAGATCTCTCACTTTCTGAATATCTCATCCTCATATCATACAGACAGAGCCATGCTCGGCTATCCCGCTAGTTGAAGAAGGCTCAATCTGTAGCTATTTCCTTATTAAAGTTAAAAAAGATTTGGGGCCAGATTCTATAAGCTTCAAAAGTGATAAAATGGAGAGTGATAAACAGCCAGCCAATCAGCTCCAACCTGCCATGTCACATACTGTGTTTGAACAATGTCAGACAGGAGCTGATTGGCTGGCTGATTATCACTCTCCATTTTATTACTTTTGAAGCTTAGAGAATCTGGCCCAGAATCATTTTGTAATCATTGCTTGAACATACCAACATCACATGTGCATTATAATTGTTAAATATTAATAATTTAATATTTGTAACAATATTTATCCCTAACAAAAACTATCATCAAATAATGGCTAAGTTATCATTGTGTCCCCACCATTTTTAACTGGTTTGATACGAAACCCCGGCGGTCGGAATCCCGGCTGCCAAAATCCAGACAAGGGAGGGATGTGGATCATCCGATCATCCCCCCTTGCGGGCTCGCTGTGCTCTCAACGCAGCGGGCCTGGTGCCTCGCTACGCTCAGCACACTAATTTAATCTCCCTCTATGGGTGTCATGGACATCCATAGAGGGAGAAAGTGTCGGGATTCCGGCGTCAGGATTTTGAACGCCAGGATTCCGACCACCGGGATTATAACTGCATCCCTGTTTAACCAGTGTCTTAGCATCAATTTCAGTACAAAACTAAAATTCGACAGAGCAAAACACACAAAATTAAAAAAAACTTACTAAAACACACATGGTCCGCGGCTACAATTGTGATTGTATACTATTAAAGGTATGCTTTATTTAATGTGTTAAAATGGTAAATTAAACAGCTATTAGCTTCATTAGGAGACAATTGTATATGTCACATTTCAGCACATCATTTTGTGAATTTAGAAATTGTGGTTTATTTTGTAGATGACACTTAATAATTAGAAATCTATAATATGATTATAAAGTAAAACATGAAATAAATAATTAGCTACAATTATCCTCTTCAGATAGATAAATGCTCTTGCTGGCTAGAAAATTATCTACATCTTCAAGTGGCATTATAACTCCTAACCGACAGAAATTATGTAACTATTGTAAATGATAAAAAAAAATGACAAAAAAAACTATTCAAATTATTGACTATACGTAAAATAAATTTAAAAATAGAAAAAAAAAATACTTTTTACTATACTAATAGACTATTATTTTCCCAGTGGAGCAAGAACATCCGTCTGTTGATCATAGTGATCTGGCAGAAGAAACCATTACTCTAAACTTGATGGAGGTTCCTGATGCCATCAGTACCACAACAAAAACAGAACCACCACCACAGTTCAAACCCATCACCTACCACCAACACCCAGGAGCAGCGGAGCCGGTGCAAGGCACCAGACCACCCCGGGCGGGGGGGGCAGGAGTGTTGCGGCGTGGCTCAGGGGGGGTGCCAGGAGTGTTGCGACGCAGAGGTGGCCATACCACCCAGGGGACGACGACCTTGCTCCATCTTCTGCCCTCCAGTGGCCGGCGCCCTAGGCAAATGCCTAAACCTGCCTAGTGATGGCACCAGCCCTGAGGAGCAGGCATTCTGGACCACCTGGAGTACGCACCAACAAATAAGCCAGGATGTGCAGATTGAGTAGGCATGCAGCATGCACATTATGCCCCAATAGAGCACAAAGATGGCATGTACAAACACCATGCGCTTTTTCACACAGGGTGCCGGTGGGATTGAGGTGTGGTGAAGTGGGCTGCAGCATTATGATTGTGTCAGTGAAGGGCTGTGGGGTGAACCACTACTTTGTGGCACCACTGTGGCAATCAGAATGCGACGTGCGGCACTACTGTGAACAGCTGTGGGGTGCAGCACTTCTATGTCTGTCAGTGAAGGGCTGATCGGTGATTTATTGTGAATCTATCATCAATAAAGTGCTGTGATGATTAGGTTCAGGCGTTTGTGTTAGGAGCTGATTGGTTGGTTGTTTATCACTCTCCATTTTATCACTTTTTGAAGCTTAGTGTATCTGGCCCTCAGGCTGAGGAACAAACTATGTGTTCAAATCCCTGAGGATCTAGGGGCGTCCCAAATAGCTATGTGTGAGTCTGACTTTTTTGACAGTATACCCATAGAGAAGCCTCCTTCCACCATTTCTGTTCCCACTGCAAAGGTGGACATGAGCAGTACAAGTAAAGATGGTGACATAGAAATTGAGGAAGCAACTGTGGAAGTGCAATAGGATGAGGGGGATATTTGTGTATTTGATGCTAATGAGGATGTTGGTGATGTCAAAATAAGTCAGCCACCAGTGACAGAAGTTCTTGGGCATAAGAACAACAATACTACCTCTTGTTTGGAATGATTTTTTTACCCAAATCCTGACAATGCTTGAGTTCAACGTAAGTAGAGGCAAGAATATTAACCATCTAGGCACCTTCATCCTGTTAGTTAATTTGCAGTGATTTCATGCAAGTTATTTATTGAAATCTGAAAACATCCTTCAAAATAATAAGCAGTCCAGTATTAAGTACCAGGCAATTTGGACCAGCACATGATATCTCCACCGGTAACACTTTCACCATCATCGTTCTAATAAATGATTGGAGCTAGTACTTGTGTTTGTGGGGGACCCAAACAAACCAAGCACTTCAGTGACAAAAGTTGCAGTTCCTTCTGTTTAAGTACTTAGTTTGTTAAACTGTAAATGTCCTTTTAAATACACAACATGAAGGTGGGAGGGCCCAATGAAAATTCCACCTTGCATCTTTTCATTATAGGCTGTATTTGGGGCAATGGTGATCATCTATTTGTGCATAGACAAACATTCTTATTGGTTAATGCTTATTGGTTAAATTACTAATTTGCATAACATTTTGAAACAGAAATAACTGCCATGTGTTTGTGTCCCTGCACTGTTGATTAGTTTAAACAGCCAGCCTTTGGCCAATATAAGTGTTATTGAAGTTAATAATACCGTACAACAAAAACAGGTCCACATTATATGATTGTAGCGGTTTTTAGTCATTTAAATTTTTTAAAATTTTAGATCCAAAACTCGTGAGGGTGGTTTTGGTAACATTAAAACATGGGGGCACTCGTAAATCTCTAATTAATATACAAAGAGATATACAGTACACAGACCCACACAGACACACACAACATCACAACATATATACAGTATAAATATATATATATATATATATAATTTTTTTAATCCACCATATAAAACCACTTCCTCCTAGCATTATCTGACACTCCAGAAAAGGTTTCTATCATTTCACCAAGGTAAAATACGAACAGGCGACTAAAGTGGCGGTACGTCCTATAAGGGTAAATTGTTGCCTCTTATAAATAGGATTAACTTTGTGCTCAATAAGCATTCTCTGTAAAGATTAATAACCTTTTACAATGGCAGTATTATATTGTACTGAGGCATAATTCTATAACGTATGGAACAGAATATTCATGGGAACATAACAGATGTTAATGTCAACAGCTGGTTGGACAGTTGTCTAAGAATTAGCTTTTCATTTGAAAGAAAAAAAAAATGTTGTTAAAACATGTAAAAAGCAACGAACAGCCCGTAGGATCTCATTTCACTCTAGACCCATTTTTGTTATGTGAGAGACTAATAAAAACGATCAAAGGTCTCACTTGTGCGGTGCAGGATTAAATAAATTGTTATACTGCAGTAGCACTTGGGGCCAGCAAAATGTTTAATGCCATCTGAACTACGATTTTGTGGTCCTGTTGGGAGTTAAAATGTGGAAGAATGCAAAAAACATAAAATAAAATAAAACCTCTTTATAGCGCAACCCATCTAAATTGTCGGTTTACGTGTGGCCGTGTTTTATTGTGGGAGAACATTAGTGGCTCAAGGAAAAGTCCAGGAAGATATATTAATGGCAAAAACCATAGCGCTTATTTATACTTTGCGGAATATATGTCACGGGTAAACCAGCAAACAATAGCGCCCAATGTGACTGCAGCTATAGCGTATATCTCAGAGCCTACCAATCTCTTAACAACAATATAAAATAAACAATGGTGAAATATACAACAAGCGCTGTCCTAATAAAATCTCCTTTTGGATTCTTCCCAATCCACCGCCAACAATTTCTCTAATGCATACCCTCCAACATCTGAGGGGGAGAAATCGGTACACAATCGCAAAGGGTGCGTGGCCGCTGGAAAAGGGGGCGTGGCCAAGCCCCCTTTCCTATACTTTTAAAGGTAAAGTCAGTTGGAGGGTATGTAATGGTCGATCCAGCACCATCCTGTGGGGACAGCATTGCTCCTGTTGATGCCCAGCATGCCCCCTCCTTACACTGTATGTAAGTGGCAGCAGCACCTGCCCCACGTCCCCGCCCGGCGCCGTTCCTCTACTGCTGCACCGGTGATTCATTGTCCCTGCGCACACTCCACACAGGCTGACATTGATCCTGCTGCAGCCTATCCCTGAGCACCTTGAGCAGGGGGAGACGGGCCCGCCGCGATCCCCCGTGGGGCACCTCGGGACTTGCAATCCTTTTTGGTGGCCTCAAGCTCCCGGCTGAACAGATGGTGGTGTGTATACTACACCTCCCAGAGTCCCCGCGGCCTCCTCAGCTACACTGCAGTGCTGCTAAAAATCTATACAATCGGTACAGAGAGTTTTAGCCGGTACAGGGCGTTAAAAACGGTACTGTACCGGCTAAATCAGTACTGTTGGAGGGTATGCTAATGTAGGTGTTCAGCTATTCATCCAACATCCTTTATCACCACACTGACCTGGTGGCGATGCCCTATATGCACATAGGGGTTTCTTTAAATTTTAAATTTGGTCTATTTGTTGTCTGGCTGCTTGCTGGACTATACTTGGGACGTGTCCTGGAGTACGAGGTGCTGCTATAGCTTGCTGACCTGCCCACCCACACTTGGGTGCCATGTTGAGCCCCCTTTAATTATCACCTTACAGGTTCCTTCCTCGGCTGTGGTTATATTCTTTTTGCCTGGCGATGTGCTAGTCATCGCCCTTCCTTTGTGGACTTGTCTTACAGCTGAAGCTTAATTTTATCAGTGCTAACAATATTCCCAGTTATTGTGGGCTATTCAAGACCATGGAACTCTCCGTTCCACAAATAATTCTGGCGATCCATGCCTCTGCCAACAGACCTTTGGGCAAGTTGGATGATGTGCACTATGGTGCTCCGACCCCTGCATGTACCCCCGCTGATGTCGTGGAGGATGCAGGGAGCGTGAAGAGCGGCCTGCATACCTGCATTTCCCTTAGGAACTGTATCTCACCTGCACCAACTACGGTTATGCGCTCCTTGGTGGATGCACTTGCAGAAAAATTCTGTACTTGTTTTTCACGGCACCCATCGAAACGCATACCGTAAGGCATACGATGGTATGCGATGCGATGTTACGCGATGGCAGCCGATGCTATACAATTTTAAATTGTATACCATCGCATTGTATGCCATATACAATGGTATACGATTTAAAATTGTATAAGCACCCTAATGGGTGTTTTCAATGTTAAATGTGCCCCCTATAAGATAAATAATTGTATAAGCACCGTAATGGGTGCTTACAATGTTAAAAGCACCCCCATGCCACCCCCACTATGGCGTTGATAGTGGGGGTGGCGTGGGGGTGCATTTAACATTGTAAGCACCCATTAGGGTGCTTATACAATAAAAAATCGTATAGGGGGCCATTTACCATTGAAAAAACCCATTAGGGTGCTTATACAATTTAAAATCGCATCACAATGCATACGATGCTATACGACTGAATATCGTGGGCACCGTGCTAGGAAACAAGTACCAAAAATTCACTTTGGATACTGTAGCCCTCCGGGTCCATATGTTTGTCCTCTCTGATTGCTGCCCGGTTTATCCCCGAGATCCTGAAGACAAATTTCTTTCTACTGTGCCCATTCTTTTTCAGGGACAGGAGGATTGGCCGGACTAAAGATTTTTCCTTTTCCCTTTTCTTTATATGTTAGCTCCCTACTGTGATTTACTGTCATTTGTGCTACAGTATATTACCCTTTTTGTTGTCCTCATTACTTTACACAGTGTTCCACTTAAGGTGGCCATACACACGCAGATTTATCTGCAGATCTGTCTGGTTGGAACAAAAACATGGTTATGGATGAGAGCAAATGACAGTTGACCATTTGCTTGGAAATGCTGGGAAACTGACAAACTGTCTCTCATCCATAACCATGTTTTTATTCCAACCAGCCAGATCTGAAGATAAATCTTATTAGTGTATGGGCACCTTTACTGTTGATACATGCTCTCTGCCCCGTATAATTCATATGATAATACTCCTCTTTTTCAATTGGGGGGGGGGGGGGTTGTGTGTGTGTGTGTATGTGTGTGTGTGGTGTGTGTAAGTAATCTGTGCTGTTTATATCCTGTTTGGTTATCTTTAATTTTCATTCTAATTTACTTAATATTGAGATATACTGTACTTAGGGAGAAGGTTTTGTTATATCTTAATTTTCTTCAGGGTCATATCCTTGCAGCCCTCGACACATCCTGCTGTTAATTCTTTACACTGTCTATTCGAGGGGGGTGGGGGAGGGTTAGTTTATATCTGGGTGGGTATAGGTAGGACTAGTTTTAGGTAGCTACTGTAGATGGTAGACTAGGCGGGGGAAGGAGTTTACAAAGGTATAGGGGTAACACGGTTATAGGGCTCCAGGTACACATAAGTTGGGGGTGGGTAGTACAGGGTCGGGGGTTTTGTGGGAGGTTTGCTTTGGGTCCTTTGGGATGTCTTCTTTTCTTTTTTTGTTATTTTCTATTAGGACTGTGGGTTTCTTTACATTTGGACGGTGGTGTTCTTGTTGGATGTTTAGCATATGACACAAATTCATGGTGCTTCATGTTTTGATATGAGTTATATCCATGTAACTGTGCCTCCTCCTACTCCTCCGTTTCCAAGGACCCGGATGGCGCCTCCGGGTACTGGTCTTACAGTGTGTTTGCCTCTATCCTGTAGGGTTGGCATTCACCCTATATATGTCATAATTCTACTGTGCAGAACTATATATGGGTACTTAATTCTACCCCTGTACATACAATATCCTTACTATGGCATACTTCCTGTACGCACCTAATGCTACATTGCTGTCTGTAATATTATTGTTTGTCTTTTACTCAATTTAAAAAAAATATATATTCACTGAACTTGAAACCTTCAAATAAATAAAATAATTTATTTATTTTCACACGCACAATTGGAGAGACTTGACAGATAAAGTGGTAAGATAACCTTTGACACACTGGTCCTGCTTCAGGCCTATACGCTGGGCTGAAAATATTTGGAGCTCATCGATCAGGTAAATGCCGCCCCACCAGGGATTCCCCCCCTCCCCTGAGCATGGCTGCAAATGTGTTCGCAGCTGTGCACATAGGGGGAAAACCATTCACAATCTCTAACCATCAAATGTTTTTTTCCCCTGTTCGCAACGCCAAGAAAGTCCTACAGTATATGAGGATGTGGAAATATAAAAGAGCTTCCAGTAGTCTATTATAATTTAATAGAAAAAGATAAGGGGCCCCACAGGAACTAGGGGGCATTCTATTTGTTTCTGAGGCACTGGTACCTGTGCCTTAGTCCTCCAATGGTTATGGGCAGCTGACGAAAAGGGCAGTAGCACTAATAAGTAATGTATGAAGTGGAAACAGAAGGAAGCAGGGATGGACCCAAAGGAGTACCATGGAAGGTGGTGGAGAAAGGCGTGTGGAGGGAAGAGGTGGACCTGCCAGAAAGGCAGGTGGGGAGGCCCTTCTGCTCCAAGGGAGGTTTCTGTCCTCCTTAAACTCGCCTTAGGACACCTGCATTACGGTTTGGCAGGTGTACCACCCCAGTCAAACTCCCCACCTGCCTGTAATAGCCCTAGATCGGGGGTGTATGTACCCCACAACCAAGCCTAAAGTCATAGACGGCGGTCCGGCGAAAGACGCAAGTGCGTCTCTGTGCACCTGTGCAAGGCCTGTAATAACTTTAGTGAAAAGCAATCACTGTACCTGGATTCCCCCTGTGCTACCTTTAGTACAGCAAACGACCCTTAAAACTTACAGAACGGAAAAAAAGATCAAGTATTCTTGTTCTAGTCATTGTACAGCTGATACATTGTCATGTGTCAGAAGTTACGAGCTTGATAAATGTGCATTTTTTTCTTCACATAACTCACATCAATAACAAATTACTACCTGCCTGTGCTTTGGTTTCCTTATCTTTATGTGATGATTACCTCCGGTGAGTTCGCTGTGACAGATGCGTTGACGTGTAAAGATTTGGGTTATGATAAGCAATGCCTTGAACAGGCTAGGAAGACTCTGCCTTCTTCATGTTACCTTGCATTTACGGGACACGCACTGTGTATATAAATCGGTCATTCCGCAGGAAGCTTTTGATTTCCATCCAAGTCTTTAACCAAAGGCGGTTTGGATGAGATCCATTTTAGTGTTATGAATTTACGAGCAAATAATTATCTCTCACAGTGGAGCACAAGTTGTATCAATTCAGGATTTGCTTCACTTCCCCTTTATGATTTTAAAGTGTACCTGTCACTAGGAATTAAGGTGGCATATTGAAATGTACAGTACATTACATGTGTGTGTATATATACAGTGTATATATATATATATATATATATATATATATAAAAACGTCTCCAAATTCCGCACCTATGCCATCTGAGCCACCACGGTGGTGCTCACTCATCGGACAAATCCAATCACCAGAAGAAAAACAAAAAGAGGGCACTCACCATTTGTTGAATAAATGTGCAAAAAGTTTTAATGTTGCTCACATGACCAGGCTAACGTTTCGGTCTTATCAAAGATCTTTGTAAAAGCCACACAGTACAGAGAAGAGGTCCTTCCACCATGAACACCAAGTGTTCATGGTAGAAGGACCTCTTCAATGTCTTTGATAAGACCGAAACGTTAGACTGGTCATGTAAGCAACATTAAAACTTTTTGCACATTTATTCAACAAATGGTGAGTGCCCTCTTTTTGTTTCTTCATATATATATATATATATATATATATATATATATATATATATATATTTCCACTTTTGTTGACATTTAAACAAGCCAGCGAATAACATGTTATAGCAAAAAGGTTAACTGCTAGAGGTGGTGGGAAAGGAAAATTTAGGTTAGCAAAAACTGAAAGCTGATATCCAGGATTCCATGAACGGTTATAGTTTAATTCAACAACAGTCGATATTCTGACGTTTGTTTCTCCGAAATCGGAATCCACATTGTCAGGAGCCCAACAGGGGGGGCGAGCACATTCAAGCCCCTTGCGAGCTAGGTGGCACCTATTCTATTCTCCCTCTATGGGGGTCATGGACCCCAAAGAGGTAAAATAGCCTATGTAAGTCAGGATTCTGACTGTTGGGTTCCTGACCGTCGGGATTTCCCAATAGATGGTTATACCCTATCAATTTTATCAATCAATTGTAGCATCGATGATAACTTACTGGAGTGACCAGCCACAAAATAAATATGTTTCCATTCAATCAGTACGTTACCAATTTTCAAACACAGCCTCTGCCATGGCAGGTAGGAGCTGATTGGTTAGCACTTAAGCTTTGCACATCTGTCCCTATGTATTTCCAACCTCTTAGGAAGGAGTTCTGCAGCAGTTATGTCATTACATTTGTCAGAGTTACTTATATTACTTCAGCACCAGCACTCTATTAAGACCGGGTTGGATACAGTATAGCCGTTAGTGCTGTCACAACACAGAGACTTCCACTGTGAGTGGAGAACAGAACATTGAGCAATTATTTTTGGTGAGGTTATTGCATTCATTTTGTATTGTTGTTTGTTTTTTTTTTTTTTTTTTTAATCAATGCTATAGGAATTTTATTCTGTTTAGTTGTGGAATATTTATTTTATTTGGGATGTGGGGGCATATAAATGGTAAACAAAATGTAAACATACAGTACACTTGTATTATTATTATTATTATTATTATTATTATTATTATTATCCTTTATTTATATGGCGCCACAAGGGTTCCGCAGCACCCAATTACAGAGTACACATAATCAAAACAGGAAAACAGTGACTTACAGTTGACGATAATACGGGACAAATTCAGGGTAAATGATTATAGGAACATCAGCCAATAACTGCAACATAAGTATCCAAGTGGCAGCAAACAGCATGCTTTGGTGCAGTCGAAGACTACTGAAGTAAGAAAGGATAAGCACATGAGGTAAGAGGTCCCTGCTCGTGAGAGCTTACAGAGGGGCAGACAGACAGGGGTGACACAGGAGGGGTAGACAGAGGGGGAGAGGTAGAGAATTCCAGAGTAAGGGAGCAGTACATGAAAAATCTTGGAGGTAGGAGTGGGAGAAGGTAATAAGTTGGCAGAAGAGCCGACGGATGTTAGCAGAGCGAAGAGGTGTGGAAGTGGAAGTGTAAAGGGATATAACGTCAGAGATGTAAATGGGAGAGGAGTGGGCGAGGGCTTTATAAGTGAGTGTGAGAAGTTTGAATTGAATTCTGAAAGGAAAGGGAAGCCAGTGAAGGGCTTGTAGAAGAGGGGAGGTGGAGGTAGTGCGTTTGGTGAGGAAGATGAGCCGGGCTGCAGCATTGAGGATAGATTGGAGTGGAGACAGGCATTTGTCAGAGATACCAATTAGGAGGAGATTGCAGTAGTCCAGCCTGGATATCATCAGTGAGTGGATAATGGTCTTAGTGTAGTACACTTGCAAAATGCAGCCATGTGATGTGTTAAGACTAGTTTTGAGCAAATACAGCCATTTTTATAACTTTTTCGCATGGCATAAATAACAACATAAAAAATTGTGCATTTATCATAGTAACCGCCAGTTGCGGAACTACCATGGGTGTTGGGGGGGGGGGGGGGAGTGTAACAACTAAGAGGCCCAGAGCTGAGGATGAGGGCCATACAGAGTGTAGTGTTACTGGCTTCCACAAATGAGACGTCATGAAGCCATACCTCCTGTCACAGTCTCCCGGACCGCGGGAGTCTCTTACCGGGTCCGGGGACGTGCGGGCGGCGGGCCGGTCAGGACGGGCGGCAGGCTGGGCATGGCGGGCGGCAGGCTGAGTCGTCTAAGCAGCGGGCGGTCCAGTCTGGGGGTTCCCGTTCTGATGCGGGCGGTAGCCGGCGAGTTGGCAGGCTGCTGGGGTCTTCCTCTGTCGGAGCTCCAGCAGCGTGTGTCCGGCTTCCGGGTGCGCGGGCGCGCGCTCACTAGGGGCGCGCGCGCCGCACGTTCTAAGATTTAAAGGCACAGGCAGGAAATAAGCAGCAGCCTGCAGGGAATAAAAGGAAGTCTCTGGCAGGGGAATTCTGCCAGAGTATAGGCTCACACCTACTCCAGCGTTACTGTGCTTAGTTTCTGATCTCCATTGCTACTGTGATTGACCCGGCTTGTTACTGACGATTCTCCCGCTTGACCCCTTGTACTCCATTCGTGACCTTCTCGTGTATGACCCCAGCTTGCTCCCGACCATTCCTCCGTCTCATCCCAGTGTACCGCAACAGTGTCTCCCGTGTATGACCCGGCTTGTCTTGGACCTTCTTTGCCTCTCCCCTGGGCTCCTAACTGACCGCATAGATACTGACCCGGCTAGACGACCGCTTCTCCATATCATCTACTCCCGGCCTCCAGCTCATAAAGGGAAACCTAACCAGAGGACCGCGACCGACATGTCGAGTGCCGCAGAAGCCCAAATCCCAATTGGAGGGGTCACTGGCAGAAAACCCTCTGCACGGTTAGACTCCGCACCTCTGCGTTAGGTCTAGCCAATTCCCTAGCTGAATAGGCAGGTAGTTCAGTGCAACTTGTGACACCTCCCAACTATCACAATTACAGCAGGACAGTCCCGCTAATTGGATACTCAGGCAGGGATGGATTTTCCACTAGGCCCGTGAGGCACAGGCCTATGGGCAGCACCTGCTGGGGACGGCAAGCAGTGGCATGATTTTTAGAGAGACAGACCTTCCAGGTGGCCGGCTGAAGAGAGACACCCAGCGGCTGGTGGAGGAGGGATCCTGGGACCCGCAGACATCCCCAGAAGACGCATGAAGATGGCGGCGGCAGCTGGTGGCAGAGAGACACCCAGCGGCTGGTGGAGGAAGTATCCTGGGACCTTAGGACATCCCCAGGAGATAAGTGAAGATGACGGCGGGCCGCGGGTGTAGCTTCCAGGCTGCTCGCTACACTGAAGATGCTGGGAGCCACTGACAGAGAGGGAGACCTGAGGACGGGCGGATGCAGTGAACACTCCTGTGGTTGAAGACAGCGGTGGAAGTCGGGGAGAGGTGCCGCTGAAGATGTCGGGACCCAATGGAGGATTGGAACAGTCCGCGGAGGGAGAGGCTTGTCGACAGCCATCTTTTGAGCCTAGGTAAGCCCCCTGTGTGCCGTTACCCCACTCCCTCTCACTCCCTCCCTTCCTATAATAGGTGTGTTTGAGGGGGGTGGCACAAATAATGGGGTGCCTATGGGTGGCCAGTCACTTAAATCCGGCCCTGTACTCAGGGGTAGATGTATGAAGCAGTGATAAGCAGTGGTGGGATTCAAATAAATTAACAACAGGTTATATGTCCTAATACTGTGTAACTGCGCCATTTTGATGCCCCCGGCGGGCCCGGCCCCTCCCCTGCCACATTAAACCATTCTTGCCTACCTGACCCTCTCCATGCGGGAGAAAATGCTCTGCTCCTGGACTTCCCTGGTAATGTATGATTGCCATCACCTGTGGTAAAACACCTTTACCTAGCTCCCCACAGGTGATGGCAATCAAACATTACCAGGGAAGTCCAGGAACAGAGTATTTTCTCCCGCATGGAGAGGGTCAGGTAGGCAAGAATGCATTAAACACTGCAGTGCAGGTTGTGCAGCCTAATACAAGAATGATTTGCCCTCTGGCCGGCTCAACAGCATCCAGTCATGCTGCTCCAGCCTCTCCTCCTTCTCACTCTCCCCACGCAGTGGCAGCAGCATACGTAACTCACCCATATGCCGACGGTCGGTGAAACAGTACTGTCTGACTCTGTACTCCTGGGCTGCCTGGCTCTGCTCTTCTGGGCCTGGGCGTGCTCTGTCCGCGCCGCAGCCTCCTCCTCAGATGCTGATGTGATGTCAGATGGCTGATGGTGGCTCCTCTCCTCTGCGCAGTCTGCACAGAAGTTCAGAACACGTGTGCAGGGGGAGCCTGCCAGCCAATCCTTGCCAACAACAAGGGAGGCAGGGCAGGGCTTACAGGCTGACTGACAGCCTGGCCAGTCCTGCCCAGAAGAGCAGAGCCAGGCAGGCTCAGGCATGCAGCCATTATATTAATTTATAATCATTGTCCGGGCGAGCGTAAGCTGCGGTGGACAAAATGACAGTGCCTGGAAATAAAATCACTGGTTGAATTCAGCAGGCCAGCAAACGGTACTGCAGAACCGATAGTACATTAGGTATCGGTTCAATAGAACCGGTGCGAACCGGCTGAATCCCACCACTGGTGATAAGGGAGAAGTGATAAAGTGCCTGGTTCTTTATCACTTCTAACTGTCCCTTTTTAAAGTAAACCCAGCCTGTAAAGTAACAGTCAGCAGCTGATTGGCCGGTGATAAAGTACCAGGCACTTTATCACTTCTCCCTTATTACTGCTTCATACATCTACCCCACAGTGTCCAACGGGCCTCAGTGTCCGACGGGCGGAGGGGCAGGTTGGGGGAGCCAGCAATAACAGAGCAGTGCTGGTGATTGCTGTAGATGATGTGTGCCTGGTAAACCTTCAAAACCTCACGCATTTCACTAATGCCTCTTTAGTACCTAAAAGAACGACAACCCATGTGCCTCCTATTAGGCTTATTTTGTATTATGTGCTGTACATGCAATGTAAAGTATTTTTGGGAGAAAAGTACTAACTATTATTTTTATTATTATTATGCTACTGAAGATGTTCTAACCACTTACTGTATATGGAGAGGCAAGGCCAAATTGTATGACATGAGATTTATTGGGGCTTGCCACGGTTTCTATGTCTGACAAAGTACCGTAATGAATCTGACCAGTAGCCATTTAAGAGACCGTTTATGTGTGCATGCTACATTGGATGTGACCAGTATTGTTCAGATCTAATCAAGAACCTGACTCTGTGTGTTGCATTGTATCACTTTTGTGCCCCGGGCACGTATCTGTTCTCCACTTATTTATTTTCTTTCTCCCTGGACATCTATTTGTGCAGATTTATGTAGGGATCGCTGCTTCAGTTTTGTGCAATTCAAGTAAATGTCATCCAGTGTTTTCCGGCAGCGCTTTCTCTGTGATGTCTTTATCCCTGATTGTTCTAGCATAGAACCTTTTCCTCTTAAGCTACTGTACTGTGAGATAAACCTGACTTTTTATGAAAAGGAACATTTCCGCATTTCACAGTCATTACAAGCTCAAATTTGGCAGAACTAATGTACAGATTAGTGCACCGAGTGACTCAAATGGGAAAAGTTCAGTAATTCAATATGCTCTGATAGTCCAGTATGCCCGTGTAATCCAACCAGCTTCCAGTTACAGGCTTCTCATAGTTCTATACCATTTTCTAAAACCTAAAATGGCTCCTCTACTAACATTGTTCCAACAGCCAATCCGCAAATAGCTTTTATCTGTATGGAAAATGATGGAAGCAAGAGTTTTCTTGGTGCCGCTACAATAAAAGAGATGTAGCGTACAAGATGGGTATTTTTTTTCTTTGAAACTAATTTTATTCTGTTGCACCTGTTTTTTGTAGACATGTGCATGGCGTACCAAGTGATCAGTGGCGGTTCTAGAGGCGGTGCTGCAGCACAGTTCAAAATTCAAATAGGGGAGCCACACCCGCTGCCACCAACTGCCATTCCAAACTGACTCACCAGCAGTTGGGGTTTCTCCCCTATTTGAATTTGGAATTGTGCGGCAGCCCCATCCTCTGAATCCTTCACTGGTGGGGATAATATCATAAGTAATTATTCTTATGGTATGATGGGTGGAACTGGTGGAAGGTGTATACACTACTGAGTTTCATGAATGATGTTAAAGGCTGACCTGGATCACCAGGTTCTGGTCCATTTCAAGGGTTCCACTTTTTGACTGATGCGACGAGAACCACCATGTGAGAAAGAGATGGAACAAAGCCTGGTATCTATGTGGGTGTGGCAGGTAAACAGCATTGTGGGTATTGCTGATCGGACAAGTACAGAAGCCCCTATGTGGAACTGCTGAACCATAACGTTTGACCCCAGCCCTGGAGATGACTTCCAGCTCACTTCTGTTCTACGAACGTGGTAGGACAATGACAGTTCTAGCCTACTCCTAATGCCTATGAAGATCATGATAAAATAAAACCTACTCATTGACCAAGTTTTAAGCCAAAGTGAAGGACTGGACCTGTCTGAATACAAGTCACCTGTAAAACCCTTGGCCTGCCATGTGTGTCCTAAATGAATGCATTACACTAACTCTCCGATAGTATCCTACATGGTAAAACTATAATGCAGCTGCTCTTCTACTTGGGGGAATTAAAGTGTTTTCTATACCAGCAGCCACTAGATGGTGTCTGACAGAGTAATTCAAGTATTGCTCTGTTCAGCTTCCCAATATTACACCCAGAGGCGGATTTAAACCTCATGGGGAAATATAGCGGCTTGGGGTCCTCCTACCTTGGGGTCCTACTGCTTTTTGCAGCCAGCATCATTAAAGGACCGTGGCGCATTCACAGTCTACTGATAAATGGTCATAAACATCGGCATTGCGTAGCAATTGTGACTCAGGCTCTGGGTCTTTTGGAAGTAGGGTTATTACCTGGATCCCATTTATATTATACTGACTGCCCACATACAGTGGATGAAATCTCTGGAGTCCAGTGGTGGCAGCAGGAACGCTGCCGAAATCATCAGATAATGGGGTGGCGACAATTTTTCCAGTGATCTGCGCATTCGCAGTGGATTCTGAGCGCTCAATGCTCAGACCTTACTGCTCCCGTCGCTGCTCGCGGCAGGGCGGAGGGGGCCCGGTGGAAGGAGGTTGCACGCAGGCCTCCTTCTCTCCTAAGACGCCCCTGGTCCGAGTAATGTTATAACATAACATGGTAGGCATGCAATGCTCCTCTGGGAACATTTTGGATGGCCAGGATATCTTTATGGGGCCCCTTGGGACCTTTTAGGGCCTAGGCAGGCGCCTAGGTTGCAGGTGGAAAGTCCTCCTCTGATTATACCCACACACATACAGTAGCTGTGGCAAATTACAGGTAGAAGTTGTGAGCTTATGCCTAATTTCTCATCAGATCTGAATTACCCCCCCCCCCCCCCCAATATCTGCTGCTGGTCCAATCACAGTTATTAGAATTAAAAAAAAAAAACATACAGTACATAACAAACTCTAACACTGAAAATGGATTTACAGTCTGCATACTGTATATATGTATACTGTATACTGTATATGGGGCAGCACAGATGGTGTAATGGTTGGCATTACTGCCTCACAGCACTGAGGTCATGGGTTCAATACCCACTATGGCCCTAACTGTGCAGAGTTTTTATATTCTCCCCGTACTTGCGTGGGTTTCCTCTGGGTACTCCGGTTTCCTCCCACAATCCAAAAATACAGTATACTGGTAGGTTAATTGGCTCCCCAAAAAAATTAACCCTAGAATGTCTGTGTGCGCATGTACATGTGGTAGGGAATATAGATTGTAAGCTCCACTGGGGCAGGGACTGATGTGAATGGTCAAATATTCTCTGTAAAACGCTGCGGAATCGGTGTGCGCTATATAAGAGACTGCTAATAAATAAATGGTACTCTTTACTTAGAACGGCGCCCACGATTTTGATCGTGGGCATCGTTAGTAAAAAATCGTGGCCATCTCGGGCATTGAATGCACTAAAAAATCGGGTGCGATGCGACCGACGCGATTTCCCATAGGGAACAATGTTAAATGTCTCAATTGACCCAATTTTCCTGTTCAATGCCTCAATTGACCCGATTTTTCCATAGGAAACAATGTTAAATGGCCCACAGAGGCCAAATAGGCACCCTGAAGTGTGAAATGGCCCCCACAATTGTTAACGCCACCCCACGATCAACGTGAACCCGAAGCGTGGCGAGCGCAGCGAGCCCGCGAGGGGCGGCGGTACGCGTCCTACGACCTTTTCATACCCCCACTATCCACGTTGGCATGGAGTTGAGAATAGAAAGTGTGGCGAGCGCAGCGAGCCACCGAGCCCGAAGCGTGGCGAGCGCAGCGAGCCCCGCGAGGGGACGCGGACAGGTGTGAAGCCCGCGAGGGGACGCGGATACCTGTGAAGGTATCCGCGTCCCCTCGCGGGGCTCGCTGCGCTCGGGTGCCTACTTTAGGGTGCCTATTTGGCCTCTGTGGCCCATTTAACATTGTTTCCTATGGAAAAATCGGGTCAATTGAGGCATTGAACAGGAAAATTGGGTCAATTGAGACATTTAACATTGTTCCCTATGGGAAATCGCGGGCATCTCGTCGGTCGCATCGCACCCGATTTTTTAAGTGCATTCAATGCCCGAGATGGCCACGATGGGTGCCCTTCTAGGTAAAGAGTACCAAATAAATAATATCTGCACATATATATTACTACTGTATGTATTATCCCTGTAATTATGTAATATCCAGCTGAAAATAAACAGACAATAACTATCAGTTCCTGTTTATTCATCTGCAGCTGTCATTATTAATCATCTGATTCCAAAGAATTGTCAAAATTAATAATCATCATAATATCACTGAAAAAAAAGTCTCCTGATTTTAAGTCATAAATAAATCTCTTAGGCAGAAATGATGCGCGTCAAGCCAATTGGCCACTATAAATCTTATAGAAGAACCAGAAGCCACCAATTGCTCTTTAACAATGGATAAGTATTGTAGAAGGGACAGCATAATTTCACATGACGTGAATGTGGAACATCAGGATCAGGGTTTAGAGCAGCGGCAGGACTGGGATGCGGTCATTTGGTCTACAGCATGATGGTAGACAGTTATTAGGTTGACACCATTAGGTCGACATGGGTCTAGGTCGACATAGGAAAAGGTCGACATAGTTGTAGGTCAAAAGGTCATTAGTGTCTAGGTCGACAGTCAAAAGGTCAACATGGGGTTTTTCACAGTTTTTTGAGCCGACATGTGTCAGCAGGCAGTATTTCATGCCCTACCATCCACTAGGGCGTGGTGGGAGAAAAAAATAGTGTGCTGAGCGTAGCGAGGCATCGTGCCCGACGCATAGCGAGCGAATCGAGTGGTGCCAGGGGATGCGGTGTCCATGTTGACTGTGTTGACATTCAGGTAAAAAAAAAAAACAGTGAAAAACCCCATGTCGACCTTTTCACTGTCGACCTAGAAATTGTCGAACTAATGGCATGTCGAACTAACGACCTGTCGAACTAATGACCTTTCGACCTAGAACCATGTCGACCTTTTCCCATGTCGAACTAGACCCACGTCGACCGTTTCCCATGTCGACCTAATGGTGTCTAACTAATGACTGTCGACCATCATGCTGTAGACCAAATGATCCCAACCCGCAGGACTGATTAGATCCAGTCCGGGTTTTCCTAATCTGATGTGAATTATGGTTTGGTTAATTAACAACACCTGTGGTTTCCTGATAAATGTCTTCCCTAGGCTAGTCAGTGGCTGGGAAAATGCAGCTGCTATGAGGCAGGTAGCCGGCAAGCAGATTGTACAGAATGTGTGGATGGTAGCATTATTAACGTTTACTACTTGCCAGTCTGTGCCAATGTGTGTGCGCAATCAGCTGTGCTTAAACCCATAGGCACTGGAACGGGGACAGGTTTTGTGAGGATTTGCAAAACTACAACCTGCGGCGGCAGGCAGCGTGGGGCGGCTCAGCACAGGGCAAGGCCGCACTGCACGCCCGGTCATACCCAATGATGTACCCGCAAAATATACACCGGCTCCAAACACATGTATCCAAAATGCACCCACATTGATCAGTTGCTGCCCCTTCGCTGACCCCCATCTCCACCCTCAATGCAAACATGCTCTTTCCACACAGCTATCCACATACCTAACACACAGCCACAACAGACAATGCAACTGAGTTGCCTACAACTTGAAATAGCTCATAAATGAATACGCTTGGCTAAGGAGCAGTACAGATGGTGTAATAGTCATAACTGCCCCATAGCACTGAGGTCATGGGTTCAATCCCCATCATGGCTTTACTGTGTGGAGTTTGTCAGGGCCATTCAGTGAATGGCTGTCAGCATGCTGATTGGTATAGGCTGGAGGTATCCACCAATCATTGCATGAAAGCAAGTGGGAGATGGTGCAGGACTACAGGGGGGGGGGGCATGTTATGATTTAAGGGTAGGACCCCCAGTGCATTGCTTTGCACAGGGCCTACAATGCTGTTAAGGAGGCATTCTCCCCGTGATTGCGTGGGTTTCTTCTGGATACTTTGGTTTCCTACCATGATCCAAAAATATACTGGTAGGTTAATTGGCTCTCAATTTTTTTTTTTTAAATGTAAGTGTTCATGTGTTAACATTCTTATCTGCCGTCAAATCTGGTTCTATGCACAGAACATACAATCTGCTCTTTATTCCCATTGACCGCAAAGTGTCCCAGTGGGTTGGAGGTGGGTTCTCCTTTTGCCTGTCATACTGGAATGTGATGACCATGACATGACAAATGACGAAATACAATGCCAAGGCTGACTTTTTGTTCTAGTAATTGCCTACACAGAGGGTCGCCGGTATCACCTACTTGTCTGGTTAAACTAGTGAAACCTGTAATTCGGCAGCCCTGAGATGATGATCTGTCCAGTTGTCAAACTCATCTCCTAAGTCGGTGTCCAGGGGACAAACCAGCTGCTACATTTCACTTGTGAATTTCATGCTAAATAAAGCAAAGGATCTAAGAAATAATTAAATAGGTAAAAAAATCCTTTTCCTCCTAAAGTCATTGGTCTGGGGGGGTAAACAATTTGGGGAATATGGGGGCGATGTAATAAGCCTCCTAAAGAGTGAAGTGGACATTTATCTAGAACATTCTATAAAATGATAGATAGAAGTTGATTGATAAGGGCGACTTCTCCCCTTATTCACTTCTCCACCGTTTGGAAGGCTTGAGCCATTTCCGCCAAAGAGTTATATGGGTTATCGTCATAACCAGTGGAGACTCCAGAAGTGGAGTCTCCACTGAAACGGTTATGGCATAAATCATAGACTGACTCATCATAGACGACCACTAATGGTCGACAGTCACAAGGTCTACAGGGTCTAAAGGTCGACAGGGTCTAAAGGTTGACACCCAAATGGTCGACACCCAAAAGGTCAACATGGTCAAAAGATCGACGTGGAAAAGGTCGACGTGGAAAAAATCGACATGGAAAAAGGTCCACATGAGTTTTTAATGTTTTTAGGGTGTCTATATCGACATAGGTCGACATGGACACTGTCTAAGTGTACCGAGTCCCCTTGCATACTTCGTGCTGTTTTATTCTCCCTCCACGCCATAGTGGATGGTAGGGCACGAAATACCACCTGTCGGCACATGTCAGCTAAAAATTTAGTAAAAAAATGCATGTCGACCTTTTCCATGTCGACCTTTAGACCCTGTCGACCGTTTGACCCTGTCAACCATTAGTGGTCGACCATATGACTGTATATGATGAGTCAGTCTATGACCAGTCCGGATACCGACTGAAACACAGTTCAAAATTAAAATAGGGGAGCTGCACCAACTGCCACCAAGTGACATTCCAACTGACTCACTGGCAGTTGGTGTTTCTCCCCTATTTCAATTTTGAAATGTGGCGCAGCCCCAGCTCTGGAGCAGATACCAATAATTCTGTTCACAATATGGCAATGGGAGGTGTTACTAATCTGGGAAGGCTGCGGGGGGGGGGGAAAGGACAACACAAGGCATTCAGAGAATCCATGGAGGCCGTGGAGAAAATATGGTTCTTTGTCTGGATACCCCTTGGCCCTTCTGCATGCTACACATTACATAGCTCAGTGATTAATGTATTCTCATAAAAAGATTGGCTAAATCAAATTGATGCTCTTTTGACTTAGTTCTCGAAGGGCCAACTCATATCACTATCATTGCTTCAGGGAAAATCTGGATTATACGTCCTCCTCTAGTGGGTTAGCACAAGGGCTTTTGAAATTTCCTACGTATATAGCAGGAGACCTTCTTTACACGCTGATAAAATGGTGTAAAAAAAAAGATGAAAAACTATTGTCTTATACCGTGGAACTATAAGTCCCAGCAAGCCTCCCCTGCATTTTATCAGCCCGGTGGCCACCGCACAGGGCCACTGGGGACAGCACCAGGCTTCAGCCTGGTCAGGTAAGTTCTGGAGGGGGGGGCCTTTATTGGGGGGTCCCCACTCCCCCACTACCCCTGGCCAGGCTGACTGGTCGGTAGGGTTAATGCTTTGGCCGCGGGACCTTATATAATAAGTGTCCCCCGGCTGTGGCATTACCCTGCTGGCTGGTTGTGCCTGGGGCTGGTTCTTAAATACGGGGGACCCCTACTTATTTTGTCCCCCGTATTTTCGAAACCAGCCCCGGACCTGGAGCCTGGGGTTGGTTGTTAAAAGTCGGGGAACCCCTATTTGTCGGGTTCCCTGATTTTTAATTACCGGCCCAGCTCTTTCAGCCCGGTGCTGGTTACGGCTGTGGGGGGGACCCCACGCTGTTTTTTTTTCCATTTATTTATTAATTTTTTTTTTTTACACTAAAGCCTGCATGGATCTGACTAATCCGTGCAGGCTAAAGCCAAATACGACAGGACAATCAAGGTGTATTTTCCTGCCGTATTTTCGTGCCTGTTTTACACCAATTAGCAGCCGTATTATCAGTACGGCTGCTTAGTAAATCAGGAACCACCATTCTTTTGAATGGTGATTCCTGTCGTATTCTATCGATGGTGTAGACATTCGTATTTCTAAATACAAATACGAATGTCCCATCAATATGAATACGAATATTTGTATTTTTGGCATAGTAAATGCCAAAAATACGAATACACCGAAAAAATCGTATTTTCGTTGGAAAATACAATTTTTTTCTACTAAATCATCTTAGTAAATTTCCCCCTTAATGTCTTTGGTAAAACTCTAACATCATCTATGTACAAGGAAATGTTTTTAAACATATTCAGCAGATCATATTTTTTACCACATACTGTAGAAGCTTTCTGACGGACGATCATCCTCGCATTCTTGTTACAGGTGTGGACTGGACTATGCTGGACTATATCACTGTTTTTTGGTCCTGTCCATTAATTAGAAGCTTCTGGCTCCAGGTCCAACAATATGCTGACATTTTTGTAATTATATTTATTTATTATTTTATTTATTACCAGTAATTTATACAGAGCACACATATTCCACAGCGCTTTGCAGAGAATATTTGAACATTCACATCAGTCCCTGCTCCAGTGGAGCTTACAATCTGTATTCCCTACCACATGTACACACACACACAGACATTCTAGAGTCAATTTTGTTGGAAGCCAATTGACCTACCAGTATATTTTTGGATAGTGGGAGGAATCCGGAGCACGTAGAGGAAACCCATGCAAGTACGGGGAGAATATTCAAACTCCGCACAGTTAGGGCGATGGTGGGAATTGGCCCCCTGACCTCAGTAATGTGAGGCAGTAATGTAAACTGTTACATCATCAGTGCTGCCCTAAAAGCAGAGTGGGCTAGATTTTGTTTCATTGTGAAAGAACTGAGAATTGGTAAAGAAGACAAACTCCTGTTACTGGCTATCAGCACGGCAGCCCGAAAAAAAAAAAAACAATTCTACATGAGTGAATATAAACATCATATCTATGTTTAAATCAAAGCTTTTTTACCTTTTCCACATGGAAACGTAATTTTAGATCAATGGGGGAGATTTGATCTCGCAGATAATGCCAAGTTCTTTAATTCATTATTTCTTTCTTTGTTTTCCTTGTTTATGTTCTTTTTTTATTTTCTGTATTATATGGTATTAATGTATAATGTACCAATATAATTATATCATAAATCAGCAAATTTGACTTGTGTTCCTATCTGAATTTTGTATCATCGGACAACTCATCTGTCACAGAGATTGTTGATTTTCATTGATTTACAAACAACAGAGAGAATCAGGGCGCAAATGGACGGATATGCAGCTCCAATACAAAGCAGGCTTGTACAACCAAACAAGTACAATAATACAATAAAAAAGATTATCGGGTGTATCAAAGCGCTGTCCATGTGGTTTATTTCCTTTTATTCTTGAATTTTCCTCACCAATGTTCAATATGAAAACAGAAGAAAAATAAAGATTAACATGTGCAGAAATGTCAAGCTCAATAAATAAATGGGGGGGGAGGACAAAAAGGAGGAGGACGTAACACTCTCACATAAGTGCGTGCAATATTGACTTCATAAAGGTTTCTTTTTGTTGGAAAAAACCTACACCAGGGTCCACCCAGTGGTAGGGATAGATAGACCTACTTTTGACTCACTTAAGATGGGAATAGGGAAAGCATATAAAGGTTTCTTTTATGGGTGTACCCCAACTAGCAATTGAAGAGAAGGTTCAGATCACATCAAGGTATCTTTTCTCTATGATTCCACTGTGTCGCAAATGAATGCAATTTTGAAGGTCACAAAAATATTTCATAGATCAAATTCAAGTATAAAAACACAGACAATTAAAATTGACCACAGAAATTCCACAAACAGTAAGGTAAAGGCAGATGTTAAAAATAGGACAGAAAAAACTCAAACGGACCTTCCGGATAAGACCATTAAAGAGTCCAAAAAAGCCCAATACCTTTGCTGCTGTTTAAAGTCCTTAAGTGGTCCACCTCAGTGCAAGTCCATAAATCCAATGTGTTTTGATTAAAATCTTTATCAAGGCTCGTGCCTGGAGTTCCACTGTTTATTTATAGCCAGGAGGGAAGTGAATAGTTGAGGGGCGGTGCCATGATTCTGGTACCGCCCCTCAATTATTTACCTCTCTTGGCTATAAATTGTATCAAAATAGGTGAGAAAATTGGCAAGAAAACGATTTTTTACACAACATTTTTTATTTGAATTTATATAATAAATGTGAGCGACGCTGGCATTTTTAGCAGATATTCTGTCACAGAGATGTTGGTACTCAAAGGATTAAGGTTTATATTCAATAATCACTGATCTTTTAACCAAAAACTGTAGTTGCCCAACCCAGCAAAATTATTGCAGATTAGTGGCAGCCTGGGGATGGGTGAGTGCATTCGCATTGGGGACGCCCAGCGTTTCCTGGGCGTACCCATGAAAATGCTCAGTGCGCACAGGAAAATGATGGGCGTCCCCATGCAAACACAGGTGTGCAACAGCAGGGGACCAGACGCCGCAGGAAAAAAATCATTAGATGGTCGGCAACCATTGAATGATTCTCCCCCCTATGCTACCCTACGAATCTATGCAAAACATCAATTCGCAAAGTGGCGGGAATGTTCGAAGCATGTTGGCGGTTGGCATTCGCACACCCGACGGACGGCGTTAGAAGGCTTGCTCAGCAGTGAATGTACGCTGCTTAGCGAGCCAACCAGACTCGCCCTCACGTTGTTAGACGCCGCTGTCCGGGATCTCCAGCACCCGGACAGCCGGCGGACATCAGGAGGCATGTGAGCGCTGGGGGCGGTCCCCGGCAGCGTCTCACACCTCACTCTGGAGACGGGAGTCGGGGCGTTGCTAGGGAACGTCACCGAACTTCCGCCCGGGGGCTCCCCACGTCGCCAGCTGACGTCAGCTAGGCGGCGCGAGTTTTTCAAACAAAGAGCCGGCGTCTGCTGGGCACAGACGCCGGTTATAGCTTTCTCAAGTGCTTTCCCGGTCCCTGGTGCTTCTCAGTGTTCCTGGATACCCAGATCCGCTCCTGGTCATCTCTGGTCCCCTGCCAGTTCCTGCTGGTGGATCCTGTGTCACATCTTGCTCCAATGCCCCATCTCAGCTCCGCTGGTGTTTCCCCCAGGGTCACGTAAGTGCTCCTGTGGAGCCTGGTGTATTCCTTTGGGAGCTGCCGAGTTCCTTTTAGTTATTAGGCGGTTCTGCCATTCGTCCAGTTCCTCTGCTGGGGTATTGGACTTGCCCTGCCGTGGGCTTAGCTCATACTGCTATTCTGTTATTCACTCATTTTCTCCCTGGTCCCTGCTTCCATTTATTCATCTTTGTTAGGCAGGGCTCTCCCTTTCTTCCTGTCCCTGTTTTGGTTTTGGGGATTTGCTACCTAGCCTGGTGTTATTATTCAGTGGAGATTCCCCGTCAGTCATCCCTGGTGCCTGCGACTGGGTCGCATTCCCGTCTTTGGCCTGGTGCCGGCAGACAGGGGTTCATTTACAGTCAGGCCTAGTAGTCAGAATATCCTTTAGAGTTACCCCTGACGATCACTTATCCTTTGTCCACTCATAGACCTGGCTGCATCGGGGTTGGAGCGGGCCTAACTCGCTCCTTCGAACGCGGCGGCCACAGGTGAAGCCTAGTTCCCGCAGTGGTTTGTCATCTGCCCCGGGGTACTCAACAGAGTTAGTATAGGGTTCGCTGTGGCCGTCCTAAACCGGCGGTCCCGGCTACAGGCTCACGCCTGACCTCCCGTTCCCTGCCTCCTGTTACCTGTACTCTGTGCCTAGCGGCAAACATAACACACGTTAGTCAGAGGACCTTATATAAAAAGTGTCCTCCGGCTGTGGCACGACACCGCTAGCTGTTGGAGTCGGTGCTGGTTCCAAAATAAGGGGGACTCCTACTCTTTTTTGTCCCCCAATATTGAATCAGGACCGGTCCAAGAGCCCGGAACTGCTTTCTTATATACAGGGAATCCCCTCTATTTTTGTCCCCCATATTTGGGGAACCAGGACCGACTCAATGAGCCCGGGGCTGGTTATGCTCGGGAAGGGGGCATCCACACCATTTTTATTTTATTTATATTTTATTTGAACTTTAACACACTTTTTGGTACTTGTGTATTTTGGCGGCCCCCGCAATGTTTTTATCGCATCGCATGCCATGCACCTGATGGCATGCGATGCAACGTGATTTTTGCCCCCTATGCGATGAAACATTGTATAAGCACCCTAAAGGGTGCTTTTAAGCACCCAAATGGGTGCTTACAATGTTAAATGCACCCCCACGCCACCCCCCCACTATAAACGTGAACCCGAAGCGTGGCGAGCGCAGCGAGCCCGCGAGGGGCGGCGGTACGCGTCCTCCGACCTTTTCATACCCCCACTATCCACGTCGGCGTGGAGAATAGAAAGTGTGGCGAGCGCAGCGAGCCCCGCGAGGGGACGCGGATACCTTCACAGGTATCCGCGTCCCTTCGCAGGCTTCAGAGGTATCCGTGTCCCCTCGTGGGGTTTTGCTGCGCTCGCCACGCTTCGGGCTCGGTGGCTCGCTGCGCTCATCATACTTTCTATTCTCAACTCCACGCCGACGTGGATAGTGGGGTTTGAAAAGGTCGGAGGACGCGTACCGCCGCCCCTCGTGGGCTCGCTGCGCTCGCCACGCTTCGGGTTCATGTTTATAGTGGGGGGGTGGCGTGGGGGTGCATTTAACATTGTAAGCACCCATTAGGGTGCTTATACAATGTTTAATCGCATCGCATCGCATTGTATGCCATATACAATGTCATACAATTTTAAAATTGTATGACATTGTACAATATCGCGCGATATCGCATCGCATACCATCGCATGCCTTATGGTATGCGATGTGATGGGCGACGCCAAAATACACAAGTACCCACTTTTTTAACAGGACCATGTACAGATCTCACTAATCTGTGCATGGTTCTGTGAAACTCACCAGGCTGGTCCGGGTCTATTTATTTTGCGATTTTTGGTCATGTTTAGGGTGCGATTTAAAAACCCGCACCCTATTACAATTGCAATTTTGATGTTTTCTATAGGAAAACACCTGGATGTGATTTTGAACGCACGATTTCTTCGACAGGTCGGAACGTGCGAATTTTACCGCAATTCACCCCTAACTACATATGCGATTTGTAGAAAACATGCAAATTCGCCCGGTTTAAATAAAAAATCGCACCCTATTACATTTCACCCTGTTTTGCATGGGGTTACAGCGACATGGAATCGTGATAAAAACTTTACAAAATATAAACAGTGTTCAATTCATTATTTTAAAGAAAAAAAAATGAATGTGTACCAAATCTAAAAATGATAATAAAATGTGACTTTTAAGTTTCAGTGTAGCGCAATGACCTGATCTTTTTGTCATTCTGTAGTGGCACTAAGCAAGCAAACGCAGGCATGGTAAAGTCTTCAATTAAAATACCTATTACATTACACTTTGAAACACATTTTTCTGCTTTGGGTGTGCTTATCTGGTGTCTGTGAACATGTACAATTGTTTGTGTAGTAATTTAACCTCCACCCCATAAGTCAGATAAAAGGGCAGTAAAAGATGGAAGCCACCAGCTGATAAAACCAACAGATATCTTTATGGTGGCTGAGCAATTGGTGCTGTTTACTTTTTTGCTGTTTTTTTTTGGGGGGGGGGGTTGCAGGTTTTAGTGTTATATACAAAAGGGCAGGTCATGCAAGGCTAAGATCATATAGCTTTCACATAAAATGTGCATCCACGTTATCTTTAGCTGTTTTGCTACTAATGCTATACATACCAAAGAATTCAGAGTAATGGGGCCTACACAAGGGTCAATTTCAGCCCAGTTTCTAAGCCAGGGGTGGGGAACCTAAGGCCCAGGGGCCGTATGCGGCCCCCGTAGCCAGTCTGAGTGGCCCACCTGGCAGCTTTGCCAGGAGTCAAGTACAGGGGAATTCTCGTGAGAGGTCGGTAGTTCTCGCGAGATTCCTCTTAATAAACAGCAGCCGGAGTCCTATTCAGCGGCAGCCGCCGGACAGTGGTACGGCTGCAGCAGGACAATTTGTAGGAGACATTTTTACATACTGTATGGACCCAAAGGATTTTTTCCCCATACAAACGGCCCTTGGCACAAAAAAGGTTCCCCACCCCTGTTCTAAGGGATCTGACAAGATCGCTTAAGGTGCCCACACACTAGAATGGTTTTTTTTTTGATGATTAGCCGATTTCCGATAAATCAACCGATATATCATCCGATTTTTACCGGTAATGCCGGTATTGGTCGGATGCGCGCTCCCGCGGATCTTTTGCTAAATCTTCTGATCTTACATGCTGCATGAAAGATCAGAAGATTTAACAAAAGATCCGTAGGAACGCACACAGGATCTAAAGATAAAACTTTTGTAAAGATGTGCGCTGGCCTGAAATCTTTTGTCCAGGGCGGACAAAAGATTTCAAAGCTAATTTATCTTAAGTTCGCTGATCTTTGTAGTGTGTGGGCACTTTTAAGACAATGCCCCTACAACGCTCCATGTGAAGGGGCCATATTGGTAGCGATTCGCGGCCCGCATGTTACTATCACCCGGCGATTAATTTCCTGCATGCTGGATAAATCTAGTCCAGGGCTGCCTACTTTTAAAGTCCAAATGTCGTAGAATTGTACTATAGTACAGAGCTGGAGCTGCGCATCTCCTCATTACTGGAAAAAAAAAATAACTAGGATTGGTTCTATTTTACTTTCCAAGGACGAATGCAGGAAGGGTGGGATATTAACTTTCTGATAGTTACTTAAACACTGTTGTGGAGAAGATAATGCTAATGCAAGATTACGCTAACAAACTCTAAAAGGCCTTCATATGACCTGTAACCTCACAGAGGATGTAAGGTTTGGATTAGATCCAGGCCTGCAGGAAGTAAGGCAAAAATTCAGGCTCCGTACCAGCACTCTCTGCTTCAGTGATGTCATAGAAACTCTGCTGCCCAGACTTGGAAATATCAGGAAAAATATTATATGGAAAATAACTATCTGATAAAATGCCTTTTATTTCAGAGGCGCTTAGGAGAGGAGGGGTCCCCATGTGCAGTTTCCGTGAGGGCCCCTTCCTCTCTAGGGTGGAGCCGGCGAGTTGACGCTGGCACAGTGTTTGTGTCATATACCGTATGGGACCCCCATCTAAAATGTGCCCTTTGCCTATTCCATCATGCCAATCCTGAGGACAGCCAACATACCAGAGACTTAGTTGAGCACCAGGCTTGGGTTGAGGCTGGTATGCCTAGTTTGTGCATTCAGGGCACCTTAGGTGCCCCCGAAAGCACCATCCAGATTGCCACTTGGTACTAACCTGCCCTCATTCGTTTAGCTAGAGTTGAACGTGGTTGAGTTGATAATGTATCTTCAAAAATGACATCACAGCCCCAGCCCATTACAAACATGCTGCTGCTTAGTAGCATTGGGGATAATAAAGACAATGAATGAGTCAAATGATGTCACTAATTCAGTGCAACAGGCGCCTCCTTCACGCCGGTGCCCTAGGCAAATGCTTATGTTTGCCTATTGACAGTGACAACTGGGTCCTAGTAGCAGCAGGGCCATCTTTACGTATGGGCAGCTGCACAAGAGTGCCCAGTTCTAGCGGCCTTCGAGCTAGGGCAGATTGGGTTGTGGGCATCTGCCTCTCGAGCATCTTGGAAGACAGTAAAGAATGCTGCCTGGTCGTCATGATTGTGAATTATATACAAAGAGACAAGGCAGCATGATTGGTGGATGGCTAGAGCTATCCACAAATCACAGTCCAGTATTCTCTACCTGCCTCCCATCCTGTAGCCAAAGAGTGAATGGCTGCGAGCATACTGTTAGTGGATGGCTGCAGTTATCTACCAATCAGAGTGCTTACAGCCATTCAATGTATGGAAGCGTGTAGAGCAGTGGTGTCAAACTCACAGGCCAACAGCTGTTGTGGAACTACACATCCCAGCACGCCCTGCCACAGATTTTATATAATGGATTGCTAAAACTGTGGCAGGGCATGCTGGGATGTGTACTTCCACAACAGCTGGAGGGACATAAGTTTGAATGGCACGAGACCACAGGGGGGAAGGGGTGTCATGATTTTTTGGGAGTTTACATATTTTCCCGTGAATGGGTGTGGAGAGGTCCCAAATGCATTGCTTTGCCGGGGCCTACAGTAAGAAGACCCTGGGTAGCAGAAGGTTGTTTTTCCACTGCTTTAAAGTGTATATATACATCAGATTTGGCAAACATAAAGGCTCCCTCTACTGGTGATAACATTACCACCAGCCAATCAGCTGTGTTTTAAAAATAACAGGAGTTGATTGGCTGTGGCGTTATCACCATCCACTTTATCACCTCTTTATTACCACTTTATCACTTTATCAGGCTATATGCCCCAAATTACTGTATGGGGCTATTTTAGGGCAAACATGACAGTACAAAGTGTAAGCTGTAATTCCAAGCCCGGTACTTTGCTTTGTCAGTATGCATCTTCCAGCAAATATATCAAAGGCCTATTGTCTCTAGAGAATTGGACGGAAGAGAATATTCCTACAATAGGAAAAGGCACATGTTAAATCATGACTCTATGTCTCTGCAAATAAACAGTCTGCGCACTCGGGGGCCAAGTCCACTGAAGTTATACAACGCGATGTATGAGCATGCTGGAATTGCCAAGAAAGAAATAATATTTACTGATTGTGAAGTGCTTGAAGCCATTAGTGTTCCGGGTACAGAGAATCTACATTGAGCGTTCCTACTATACATTTCCACAATGACAAGATGTAGTAATCTATCTCAAGTGCCGTGTGCTTGAAGACACACTTTCGAGAGATGCGGAGAGCTTCTGGGTTCTAAAAGACACGTTACCATGGAAACGGGAAGCAAGAGTCTCACACAACAGCATGAATAAAGAATGGGAAAAAAAAGGAAATTTATATTACTTTCAAAATAATGAACGCAACAATATTATTAGACAAAAAGGAGGGCTTAGAAAATAAAGATCAGATTCAAATGGTATAAGTGGAAGGGAGAGCTATATCATTATTGGTTCATTAGAAAATGAATATGAAGATCTGTATCTTTCACCATTTGCAGGAGAAATGACTGCTTACTGTTGGAGTTGGAGAGTTCTATAGATGTCTTCCACTCAGCCCTAGAAAGATTGCTATTGCCATCCATTCTTCCAGAGTGACCACTGCAGCTGGCTACCCTTACCCTTCTGAATCCACTTCAGCTTGCACTTACTTACAAATCCTCACCCATTGCTGACTGCCCTTACACTCCCCTGACCTCTATGCTCCACAAACGCACACCGCCACTCCTGACAGCTAATTACTTCCTTCCATTCCTTTCTCCAAGATTTTGACGGTGGCGTTCCCTACTTCTGGAATTCCATATCCTCCAACTGTACCTTTTTGGCAGCTACAGTAATGTTTTTTATGGTCTGCACCTTTTTTTGGATCTCCAAATGCCCATTGTAAGTATAGGAAAGGGGGTGTGGCCTATCAGCCACCTGGACAACCAACACAATTTCTGGAAGATTTTTCTGCCTGACTCCCTAACTTCCTTTCCTCTGACATCTTCACCATCATCATCGGTGACTTCAACATTGCCATTGATAGCCCAAATCTGCTGCACATTCCTCCAAACCTCCTCTCTCTGCGTCTCCCAATGGACTGACTCCTCTACTCATCGGGAGGGCCACTGCCTTGATCTTGTCTTCACAAAACTATGCTCAGTTTCTGAATTCACTAACACCCCATTCCCTCTCTCAGATCACAACCTTATCACCTGCATGCTATCCTCTATTACATCAAACTCTAGACACTGAAATCCCTCAATCCATCTCAAACCCGCAGAAATTTTATGATATTCATTTGTAAGTTCTATCTTCCCTGCAACAACAGCTTTCACCTATTTCTGCAATAACTACTCCTGAGATGGCGGTATCACACCTGAACCAGACTCTTAAAACAGCCCTTGATGAAGTGGCCCCAGCTACCCACCACACTCCACCTAGGCCTATACGTAAACCATGGCACTAAATTAACAAGACACCTACAAAATCTCTAATGGAAAGTTGAATGTAAATGGCGTAAAGATTGACTTAATGGTAGCTCTGCCCCCGGTCCCTCTGTGGCATCGCTGGTTCCGACCGTTCGGCTTTTGATGGCTCCACTCTCTGTGTCACAGCCATGTGGACCACAATTTCAGGGCTTCTCTTCGGGTCGATCACCCTGGCATTTCCCGGCCTGAGGTTTGCCACTCGGTAGTCGGCATCGTCCATCTTGGGTATATACTCCAGCGTCGGCTCAGGGGAAAGTTGAGGCCTGGTCGTTTCTTGCCAGTTCTGGTGGACTGCCTCACTCCGCACAAACGGTTTCTCGCTTTCTCTCAGCAGTTTGCGTTGCCTCGTGATGTCAGGTTCTGGTGGGTGGGGCATCTGTTCTGGTCGAAGAGGGTTGTTGCTAAGCCTTTCACTCTCAATCTTGACCTCTCTTGGTCCGGCTCTACTTCTGCTGTGGCTGTACTCTTGCTGGTAGTACGGTGGAGGCTCTCTATAGCGTGGATAGTGCCAATGTTGGCGTTGCTCTGCAGCGTGTCTGTTGCTTTGCACCAGTGTTCCATTCGGACCAGTCACGTTGGTGGAAACGTTAAGGCAGTCGTGAGTTCTTACAATCTGCGACATATAATGCCTGACCACCATTTAGAACCCTAAAGGATGTGCTGCTACCACGCCACCATTTTCAACCAGTGCCGCAGAGACAGAACGCAAGTTCCTGAAAAGGCCGGATCCCCCGCCGCTACTGCGCATGCTCCTCAGCCGATCGTGTACTCGCACCGCGGCCTCCGAGCACCAAATGTCGCAAAGGATCTTCTCATGGACAGCGGTTGGGAGCCCCTGGGAGAGGGCGCGGGAAGATCTGGATAACACCACAATCATTGCATACAGGTCTATGGCACAGTCAGCGACTCTCTGCAGCACAAACTGTTCATCCACAATCCTGTTCGTGACGCCAATTGTGACAGGCTGACTGACACGGTGTGGTGTTGTACCTGGTTTCCAGATGATGGGTGGGTTCAGCACTCAGTAACTTCTTCTTCTTCCTTAGCAGGAGCCTGTGGCAGAAGGATGAACACCCCAAACAATATACACAATAACTAACATACACAAAGGCGGTGACAATAATATTTATTAACTAGGGAACTGGTCGCCGCTGCAAGTCAATTTAGGTTAAAAGTTAGGTAAATGCAACAAGCATCACGTTACAAGATATACAATTAAAGGCAATGCAATTAATAAGGCTTTGGTGGTAAATATGATAACAATTAATCATTCAGGCAAACAGTCACTATACTACTATGCTATCTATACCATTAAAGTTATTCAGAGCATGAACTGTCCTGCTCTTAAATGTCCTCCAAGGATAATGAAGAGTTTAATTGGAACTGTGCACGATTGTTTGTAATCCACAAATAGGGGGCGCTGTAGATCATGCATGTCATATCAGAGTCACCAATAGAGGGCGCATTGGATGTAGGCAATGACAGTTCCTACCAATTGAGGGCGCTTTGCAATAACAGCTTTCACCAATGTGTGTAGAAAGTGGCTGAAGAAATATATATATATATGCATCCAAAGTTTAAGGTCACATGTAGAAATAAACAATGTCATTTAGAATCTTGGGCAATAGTCACAGACTTTTCTCTCTGAATGGCAATCTCCCCTCCACAAACTTGTGCAAGTGTTCTTTTAGTTTGAGATAGGTTGGTAGCTGGCCCAAACACTCCCTTTAAATGGCTTGATCAGGGATCACAGACATCTATTGATAGTACTCACTCAGTCTCCCACACAACACTGTGTCCGGCTGCAGGATTCCTCTCTGTGAACAGGACTTCCCAATCTGCACTGGCTGTTAGATACACGCCGTGACAGGGGTTTCTCCCGAATAGCTTTCCATGCTTCTTTAGGGCTGTAAGCAGATGGCTGCAGTGACACTGCTATCAGCACTCTGTCTGGGGATGTCTCAACACTCACCCCACATGCATCACCAGTCCTGGCTTCTGTGATCCTTCCAGTGAATCCAGTATCTCACATGGGCCCTCTGTCACACCATGCTGCTGCTGCTTCTCTCTCTCTCTCCTACACGTGCTGCTGCCTGCCTGGCTGACCTCTCACCTCTCCTTCCTGCATCCCAGCAGGCTTCTCTCTGCAGGACATGATCAGAGCAGCCAGCAGGGTCCTAGTGCTGGCCAGGTTAGTTTAACCCCTTGCAGCCCTGATTACAGGGAAGGGGTTTTACTGGGCAGCTCTTGCAACAAACCTGCAATGGGGTGCCACACCTCCATCCTCATATCCCCCTTCTCTCCACCACAGTCCTCTCTCCCCTGTCAGTCCTCTCTCCCTCCTGTCAGACCTTATCTATGTCTCTCTCTTCCTCCTTCCCCCTGTCAACCTCTACTTGTGTGCTGTTAGCTGGCAGGTGTCTTGGTGGGGTGGGCGGGATACTCCTCAGGTGGAAACGGCTGTCGGGCTGCGCAGCTTGACCTCTGAGGTGATTTTAGGCCAAAATTCTGGGATCCCGCCAATCCCGATCACTGGATTGGCCTCCCTACAGTGATTGCTCCAATTCTGAAAAACACAATTCTGATTCAATCTCTCTCTTTAACTGCCGTCCCATTTTGCAGATTCCATGCACCTCCAAGTCACTTGAGAGACTTGCCTACACTCGCCTCACACACTTTCTGAACTCACACAATTTATTGGACCCACTTCAGTCAGGCTTTCGTTCCCAATACTCCACAGAGACGGCACTGACTAAAGTAGTGAATGATATGGTCACTGCTAAGTCTAAAGGCCATTACTCACTACTAATTCTTCTAGATCTTTCTGTTCCATAGGAATGACTGCTGGATCAGAGGCAGGACCAGTGGTAGTGACAGGCTGCAGGAGGAGAGACTGGTTAAAGCCAAGAGACATAAAGCAGTTGCAAAGAACAGAGTACTGCCCGGGTCAGCCTACACTGAGTGTGCCTTACAGTGATCGGCAATCCAATGCTGACAGTGTGGAACTTCCGTTCCCCTCCAAGCACTTTTGCTGCTTTCAGAACTCTGCCTTCAGAATGACGCTTGCAAGGCTTTGTGGAGTGTAAAAGCTGTATGTTATGTCAGCGGTCACAGCCCGCTGACATCATAGACTTGGGGATTATATAGGCCATCACATTTACTTCAACGCTCCACTAGTTTTTTTACTGATCTAAATCAATTATGTGGGAAAGACTTTCGCTGGAATATGACAGCATGCACAGATTTTGCAAAGTAGACACATTTTATTTTATAACAGTTTCTTATATAGCGCACACATATTCACACAGTGCTTTACAGATCTCATCATTTTCTGTTATTTATTAAAATACTTTCTGTTATGATATAATTTAGCACACAAAGGAGTCATTTGGTCCGTCAAATGGCCTCCAGTGGTCACTGGTGGTACTTCAGAGGTGAGGAGTAGTTAGCCTTTTATATGGAATCGGTACATCTGTCAGAATGAACTTAGGTCTACAGTCATTAGGTCGACCCCACTAGGTCGACTGGCAGAAAGGTCGACCTGACTTAAGGTCGACATGGGCCAATGTCGACATGACTTAAGGTCGAATTTGCATAAAAGTCGACATGAGGAAGGTCGACTGGTCATAAGGTCGACATGAGTTTTTCACTGTTTTTTATCCGAATGTCGACACAGTCGACATGGACACAGTTGGCAATGAGAATCGGACCCTCGCATCGCTCGCTTCGCTCGCAATGCTTCGGGCTAGGTGGCTCGCTTCGCTCGCCACAGCTTTAATAACCTCCTCCACGCCCTAGTGGATGGTAGGGCATGAAATACCGCCTGTCGGCACATGTCGGCTCAAAAAACAGTGAAAAACCCCATGTCGACCTTATGACCAGTCGACCTTCCTCATGTCGACCTTTATGCAAATTCGACCTTAAGTCATGTCGACCTTGGCCCATGTCGACCTTAAGTCAGGTCGACCTTCCTGCCAGTCGACCTAGTGGGGTCGACCTAATGACTGTAGACCTAAGTTCATTCTAATAGATGACCGCATCCCTTTTATATATAGAGATTTTATTTTCTGTAGGAGAAGTTTTTATTTATTTATATGGAGAGCTTTTGCAGTTCATATCATTTCCCCAATAATCTTAAATATTGTGTTTTGTTCACCTCCGCGTTTTCTTAGTTTGGCACAGTCACTTAGAAAATGCCCCTATATCGGTGTGGGGGGGCTATAGCGACAGCAATGAGCGTCTCTGCGCATCGCTGTCACTGGCTGGCATTGATGGGCAGTGTCCATCAATCTCGCTGGTCCCCAGTGTTCTCCAGCGTAGAACTGGCGCTGTCAGCTTGCTGAGCACACAGCGCTGACAGCTCACCCGACCTAGCATAGTTAGATCACCCTACACACATCGCTATGTGTGTAGGGCCTAGAAGTAATCAAAATAATTACAATAAACCAATCAATTAATATAGAATTATACTGATGTATATGTATAGGTGAGACCCAGAGCACATATTTGGCCAAATCTGATTATCTACAACATCATGGTGAAACTCATCAGCTTTATTTCTACACTGCAATTAGATCTCTGTTTGAACACACTCCATCCAAATGTAACTCTCTCTGCACATGTTACATCTGCCCCACCTGCAGGTCAGCATGGTTTTGTCCATTAAAGAAGTTTGCTTTTGCAAACCAACCTGAACCGCCCCCTAACTCCCCAATATCATCTGGGCATTGTCATTTCTATAATGGATGCAATGTGGGCGGCTCACACAGTCCCCTGGTCGGGATGTGGGCATTAGGTTGACATGCATTACGTCCACGTGGTCATTAGTTCGACACAAGCATTAGGTCGACATGGAAAAGATCGACATGAAAAAGATCGACATGGGTTTTTCAGGGTTATTTTTTTCAAAAAAAAAGTGTGTTTTCATACTTTACTATACAAGTGGGCATAGAGTGAGAATATAATAGTGTGGCGAGCGCAGTGAGGCACCGCGCCAAAGCATGGCGAGCGGAGTGTCAATGTCGTTACAAGTAGACACCAAATAAAACCATGAAAAATGTGTGTCGACCTTTTCCATATCGACCGAATAATGCATGTTGACCTATTTCATGTATTGACCTAGTAACTGTCTTCATAGTTATTTTTTGCACCCATATTTTATTACTTACCTTTCTGGAGTCCCGCGTCAGAGCTGCATCTGCGGCAAAAAAAAATCACAGGCTAAACGCCCCTTCACATGTGTAGTATGGATTTTGTCTCCGGAATATGGTGGGTGCCATGTTTCTGGAGACCTGCGCAGTAGGCTCTGCCACAATGCTAGAGTCTTCTCCGCCATGAAGAGGGCCTTCCTCTATTAAAACATCCCTGTATCTGGGGTTTGTAGATGGAGACATATCCATGACTAATGGATATCAAAATGGCTCCCTCCTGACGGCAGTTGGGAATACCCCTGGGATTATATCTGCATGCCAAATTAACTTTTAGTTGATAAACACAAGACAAGCATCCATTGTAAGCATCTGTATATACAGTGATTCTATGGCAAAACATAGAATGGGACATGCATAAGAATTCAAGATCTCTGAATTGATTCAATGAAACTTTAATAATGAAATCAATATTGGTAATAAATCATTATGGGTACTTAATAAATAATATTGCGCACCTTCTATCGCGCCCAGTAGGGAAGCCAATCCCGGGGCATTTTTTCAATCCCGGAATTCGGGATTGAAAAATGCCCAATCCCGGGATCCCCGGGATCCCGGGATTGGCTTCCCTACTATTAAAAACCCACCTCGGCCGCCCCGCATATTTACTTACAGATGCGTGGTGCGGCCGGGTGGGTGGGCGAGATGGGGTGATGGAGCCCCGGGCTGGTCTGCAGGTGGCCCGGCAGGTCCATTGCTGGGCGGGCGGGCTGGTCCAGGGACAGGATGGCTGGGCAGGCTGATCCGGGGACAGCCCGGGCTGGTCCGCTGGTGCCCCGGCAGGTCCGCTGCTTCTGATCCGGGGACAGACAGGATGGAGGCAGGGAGGCAGACAGCCTGTGCGGCCTGAGCAGCGTGACCTCTGACGTCGTCACGCTGCGCAGAGCCGCACTGCCCGGGACGGGAGAAGCCGGGCAGCTGCTGAGCACCCGCTCAGACGCTGCCCGGCATTAGACTGCGCATGCGCAGTCTAATCCCGAAATCCCGGGATTGGAAACTCCAATCCCGGGGGCTGAAATCCCGGTGTTTTGGGGGCCAAATCCCGGGATCCCGCGGATCCCGATCCCGGGATTGGCCACCCTAGCGCCCAGCTTTTACAGAGAACGCAGAAGAGGCGTCATATTTCCGATCGATGAGGATTGCGTTCCAACCAGGCCTTCTTGATCCACTACGATGAGAAATGAAACCAGTAACTAGGGATGTGCACCGGCCACTTTTCGGGTTTTGGGTTCTGATTACCTTGAGGTTTTGGGTTCTAATGGGTTTTGCCAAAACACCTCCTAAGTGTTTTGTGTTTGGATTTCTTGGGTTTTGGGTTCTGATTTTTTTGTTAAAAAAGCTTAAAAACTGCTAAAATTGCAGAATTTTGCAGGGTTTTTTTTTGCTCCTACGCTATATTAACCTCAATAACATTCATTTCCACTCATTTACAGTCTATTCTGAACAGCTCACACCTTACAATATTGTTTTTAGAGCAAAAGGTTGCACCGAGGTAGCTGGATAACTATGATAAGCCAGACAAGTGTGCGGCACAAACACTAGACTGATATGGCACACTTAGCATACCCTCTAGGCTGAAACTGCACACCTAGAATTACCCCTGGACTGATATGGCACAGGTAGCATCACCCCTGGACTGATACGGCACATTTAGCATCACCCCTGGACTGATATGGCACACTTAGCATCCCCCCTAGTCTGATACGGCACACCTAGCATCACCCCTGGACTGATATGGCACACTTAGCATCACCCCTGGACTAATACAGCATACTTGGCAGCACCCCATGAATTATACGGCAGACTTGGCTTACCCCAGGAATTATACGGCACAGATGGTGGCACCCCTGACCTGATACAGCACACATGGAATTATATGGCACAGATGGCGGCACCCCTGGACTGATACGGCACACATGGCGGCAGGCATGGAATTATACGGCAGACAAATTCCTGCAGTAAAAATAAAAATTTGAATTCTTTTAATTATTAAAAAAAAGCAGCACACCTTACTTAGCAACACCCCATGAATTATACAGCACTCTTGGCTCACCCCTGGACTACAGCGCATTTAACAGCCCTTGCAGTAAAAAAAAAAAAAACACCTTAATTTTATTTTCATTAAAAAAAAGGGCAGCTCCCCTGGTCTGATATGGGACACATGGGGCACCCCTGGAATTATACAGCACACATGCGGGCACCCCAGGACTGATACAGGACACATGGGGGCACTCATGGAATTATATGGCACACATGCGGGCACCCCTGGACTGATACAGCACACATGTGGGCACCCCTGGACAAATACAGCACACATGTGGGCACCCCTGGATGGATACAGCACACATGCGGGCACCCCTGGAACATACCTCCCAACAGTCCCGATTTTAGCGGGACAGTCCCGATTATCAGGGCCTGTCCCGCTGTCCCACCCCCGGGCGGCAGTGTCCCTCGGTGTGGGGGGGCTGTTGGGAGTCCCCCCTGTCAGCTGCTAAGCAGCGGGGAATAAACGCTGTGCGCATGCGCACAGCGTCTATTCCCATAGCCAGGGGGCTGGGGGCATGGCTAGAGGCTCACAGATCCTCTGGGTCATGCCCCCATAGCGGCAAAATGGGGGTGTGGCCTCGCGGGAGAGCAGCGAGTATAGGCCACGCCCCCCAAAAAATTTGGGCGCGTCTGCGGCGCGCAGCAGCAGCATCCCGCCGGCTGATCACACAAAGTTGGGAGGTATGCTGGAATGATACGGGACACTGGGCAGAGCAGCTGGACTGATATGGCACACTTAACACCCCTTGCAGATTAAAAAAAAAAACACCTTTTTTTATTTCAATTAAAAAATGGGGGCAGCTCCCCTGGACTGATATGGGACACTGGGCAGCACAGCTGGACTAATCCAGGGCAGCTCTGTAGTAAAAAAATAAAAAAATTCAGAGATCCCTTTAGATGTCCCTCACAGTGGTCCCATATAACACAGCCCCCTTTAGTAGTAGCCTTAGTAATGCCCCCTTAGTAGCTGTTACCTGAATATGTTTCCCCCTCAGTAGTTCCCCCTTAGTAGATGTACAACAGTTCCTGCACATGTAGTTCCCCCTTAGTAAATGTATCTTTTGTTGCTTCCCGATCAGTGGCGTAACTATGGAAAAATCTCCCCCCCGCAACAACCCTTTTGTGCGCCCCCCGCCAGGTCGACCCCCCAACCCCCTTACCCCCTGCACGTAGTGCCGCTGCGTCTGCCCAGGGACCTTCAGCCGGCGAATCAGTCTGCGCTGCGGCTCTCCGTCTCCCTGCTCTCCCGGCTCCTGCTGTGATAAAAAACATGTCACTCAGAAAATGGCTGCCCCCGTACAGCAGACCGTTTTTAAGGATGCTAGAGGAGGCCTCCGCCTCCTCTAGCATCCTCAAAAACGGTCTGCATTATGGGGGCAGCCATTTTCTGTGTTTCACCTTTTTTATTGCAGACGGAGCAGGGAGACGGAGAGCCGGCAAAAGATCCCGTGGCAGACGCAGCGGAACGGTAACAATAGCCCCGCAGCCCCCCGGCGCCCTCACCTTCCAAGCGCCTCCCTGCCACCGCGGGGGCTGCGGGGCGATAGTTACGCCACTGTTCCCGATATATATTTGTCCCCCTTAAGCAGCCCCCATAAATTTATAGCTTCTATTAGTTCCCCCCTTAGAATGTCCTCCACAGTGGTATTATGTGATTATTGTTCCCCATAGCTTTTTTACCCTGTGCGCACAGACAGCACGGACACATCCGTGCTGTCTGACTTCTACCTGCCGAATGAAGATGGCGCCGGATCCGGATCTTATATAGAGATCCGAATCCGGCGCAGGGTGATGGCGTTTCACCCTCGTTTTGGACCCAGGAAGATGGCGGCGACCACCGAACTCCCTGGATCCGGCCTCGGATCAGGTAAGTCCGTGGGGGTTCGGATCTCTAGGATCCGAACCCGCTCATCTCTACCAGTAACGTGAGTTAAAGTGATGTAATTACCAGGAATATAATGTTTAAATTCTAGTAACTATCAAACAGAAGGTTTGCATTTGGGGCTGATTTCTCCCGGAGCAGCATGAATTCTAGCTCTCCATTGAGTCTGTGAAGAGGAAACTGTCAAATGTAACTATTTCAGAATGTTAATCTAAAACATGGGACTACTGAAAGCCCCAGAATGACCCTTTAACAATGCTTAGTTTATTCTGGGTGGCTATGGAATTGCCTTGACTCCTGCTCATTTCCCAATAATTACTGATAATTGTTCCATTGAAACCGAGGAGAGGAACAACAGGCTCTTTCAAAGAGCTGGGAGCAGAGTCTGTCCGGCAGCCGTCCTTTCCGCTGTGAGGTGAGAGGAATTACATCGACCTCTTGGCTGCGTGGAAGCTGGTCTTCTTGATACTAGTGGTGGTATTAGTAGTGGTGGTGGTGGTGGTGGCACTGACTATGAGCTGTGCAGAGTGCTAATTACCCACCGTCTGCCTGTTACGTAATAAACATCATGTAACAAAGCCAAGAGGCATCAAAGTGAAGGGTTTAACCGTTTGATTAGATGGTTGCTGAAAAGCCATCTTTTATTAGCACATAAAGTACTTGGAGTAAAGGAGGAATGCAAAGCATTTCTACACGTCTAGATTTAGCGTATTAACCCAACAGCATTTTAATTAAGATTTATATTACGATTGGGTGATATGCGCATTAAGCTTTTTTGGTCCTGTGTACTGGTGCTGTTATTTTTTTAAATGAGAAAACAATTGGCACCAACTGCACTGTTTTATTTATAAAAAAAAAATATTCAAAATGCCGCTTGTAAAATAGGTGCAGATATTGCCTGAGACAAGGCTCCTGTAACCCATAGTTACGGTACTAATAAACACGTTCTGTTTTTTTTGTTTGCACTATAGCTTGGTGGTTATTCATTACCGCTCGCTAAGCAGCGGCCCTTCGCTGAGTTTTATTTACGTGAGCTAGGATGAAGATGGGGCGGTCGTCTGATGACCTGTGACATCAGACACCTAACCCCCCCCCCCCCCCCCGCAGGCAGAATGGTTTTTGCAGTGACTTATCTCTGCCCTGCAGTTCCCATCAATGTCTCTGACAACAACAAAAAGACCATATTCTGCCCATGGTATATTCAGGGCCGGTGCCACCACTAGTCAGCTTTAGGCATTTGCATAGGGTGCCGGCCAATGGAGGGCGGTAGTTGAGAGCAGGGACCCCGCTGGATTGAGGTGAGGTCACAAACCCCCCCCCCCCCCCCGCCATCCCAACACCCCCACCCACCCCCCGTGGCGCCTTGCTGGGGCGCATCATACCGGGCGGCAACCCAACCCAAGCCCCCCTCCCACTGTGGAGCGGCCGCATTGCATCACACACACCCCCCGTGTGGGGGAGGGAGGGGGGTTGTGAGCGGGTGAGCCGCGGCATGGAGCGGGTGAGCGGCGAGCGCCGGGGGGGGGGGTGAGCGCCGGGGCATCCCCCCACCTGTGGTGCTCGGGTGCCTTGCCTGGTATTGGTCATTTCAAACCAGTAACGTGCTGTACCATAATCTACTATAATGTGGCAACCAGGTGGCAGTATATTACCTGGGATGTATTCAGGATATTGGCGGTCACAATCCCGACAGCATTATTCCAATGGTTTCTGAAGGTAAGTGTTAGGGTAATGGTTGGTTTTCAGGCATACTTACCTACTAAGAATTCCTATCTAGGAGGTGCCCTTAAATGTGGTGTCTCCTTAGTAACTGGTAAAATAGGCAAGTATGTTTTAGGGTTTGGACTAGGCACTAATACCTCTTTCACACCAGCCAAAATTCCCAGGTTAGCCCCAGGAACAACCCTCGACTAGTGCTGGTGTGCAAAGTCCAGCAGCTCTTAACGCCCCACTGCCCGAAAAATAGAGCTACAAGGGCCCAGCCGCCGCTGTCCGGATCCCCACAGTCTGGCCCCAGACCCCGCCACCAGTTGCCTGGATGTCACACCAGAAATGCAGGGACTGCGGTGGTGTGAAAGGGGCCAACCCGGGAATGTCCCTGCTTGACCCAGGGACCATTTTCCCTGCATTTTCTGGTGTGAAAGGGGTATAAGGGGAGTGTTAGGGTTAGACACTAGATAGAGGGTTACCAATAATCTGCAGGAGGGAGTGGTAAAGGGGAGTGCACACAGTGCGATTTCCTTGCTATTCGATCCCGATTCGATTTGATTGAATAAATAAATTTTGATATCAAGAGGACACAGTTACTTGTCCTTGATACAGTAATTATAAATTATTATTAATGTTATTTGCAGCAATAAGAAATTAAGTACCCTTCTTGTTTACGATGGATTGGCTTGAGACCTCCCAGTACAAGGAAACCTTGACGCCTGCTTTGTTTTAAGGCTGGCATAAATGTATTCAGACCCTGCCCCCTGCAACTAAACTTGCTCTTAGGCAATGTTTTCAATCTACAACCTGGTAACTCCTATCAACTCCTCAAAAATAAAGACCCTATTCTCATATAAGATTGCCACTTTTTTATTTAATTCCCTTACTCTACCGATTCCAATCCCCCCGCCTCTTTTCTCCTTTTTATTTCTTCACTCTTTCCCTCTTCCTCTTCTTGCTCGAGCCTCTTCTATGGATGGATCGCCCTATAGATGGATCGGTGGCCTTGGGAACCGGGTAGGCACCAATGGTTGTTTTTATTAATGTTGTCTATATTGTTTTGTGCTCCGTTTTGGACAATACCCAGTTTCGTTATACACACATCTTTCTAGGCGAAACACAGATTCTAACATTTTATTGTTATATGGAACTCTATATTATGTACGCATAGATTAATCTGTTGTGGACCGCACAATTTGCTTCATGCAAGATAAACTCCTACTCTAGATGTGTGTATATTGTTCCTGTAAACCGAGTTGTTATATAAAATTAAGAAAAACTGTTGACAATATGTTGTTGCTTTAGACTACTACAAGACATACGTGTACAATTTATTGTTTGACCACTCTTGTGCACTGTATATATGTGCACCTTCACTGTATGTTGTCTCATTATTCAAGTTTCAATAAAATACATTTTGAAAAGAAAAAAAAAATTAAATACCACTGGAAAAATCAATGTACACATGCAGTGGTCCCTGTGACGCCATGCTACCGCATAAATGCAATCTACTGACCGCGCATCTGCAAATAATGAGTACTAAGGGTGGATCCTAAAGATACCTCTCCCATTCATCTTTGCAATGTGTAGCCTGTAGGCTACAGTGGCTATTGCCATCTTTGGGTAGCTATTGGAGTTGCTGCTACAGCCACTTTGTTAGAGCTATTGATTAGAAGGGAAATTGATTAGAAGGATTAGAAGATTGGTGCAGACACAGAAGACATTGTTGTGAGTTTCCAGCACTATTTCTTAATCCTTTGGTCCTATATAACACATACTGAGCATTGAGCTTTGGCGGTGGCATCACCAGTTCATCAGAGCCAGTCGGCGGTGCAGTGGGTGGAATGAGTGGCCTGGGCCCTTCCTTTTCTGTCAGAGTGACCAGGCCTGGGACAGTTTTGCCCACAGCACCCCCTTAATGGCGGCCCTGGAGCCACATCATTGCTCCCAGGAGCGAATACGCCAGGGACCGAATGATGCTGAATCATTCCCATAGTACACTCTCAGAGGACCGCTTAGTCCAGTTATATCTCATATTATTTGTTGTATTTTTATAAAATGTTAGTAATTATTAAAGTCCCATGTACATATTTATATTCTGTTATTGGGTACAGAAATTGTGTATATATATAAACTCACCATCGGGTATCCCTTTGGTCCCACCTGTCTGTTGACACACTTAAATATAACTTATATAACCTTATCTAAAAACTTAACCTAAAATAAAGACACGACACAAGTGCTGGCGTTTCAAAACAGAATGTCAAATTTATTTGACAAATTAAACTAAGACTATGAATGGTGGCGGTTCCAAAGAACGGTCATTATAGGAAGGAGGGGTTAAAGATCACTAAATCATACATACAACGCTGGATGACCACTCTCCCTGGTCAGCCACCAGGCCTGGTGGTGACGGCCATCCCCCGGGCAGAAGCGTGGCCCATGACAATCGTTGTCGAGGGAGAGTGTACCCCACTACCTACACACACACAGAGTTCTTAAAGCATGACCGTTCTTTACCGCCGCCGAAGAGGAAAAGAAAAACAGGGAAGGGTGGGTGGGGCTTCTTGGACAGGGGCAGATCACTCTAAACTCGTGATCATTCCTACCCTGCTTAGACCCTCCCCCCTGTTCTGATAGGCCTTGTGCCCATCCTCATTATCATAGTCACGTGACCAACAGCAGAGTGTACCCTGTGAGAACCCTTAGTGGTTTATGTCACTTCAGGCTTAATCAGCCTTCTGTGTTTCTTATATATATATATATATATATATATATATATATATATATATATATATATACACATACATACATAAATTTATCTATGATATAAATATAGAAATGGATATATGCGCACACACATATTTGTGGAATATTCTCTAAATGCACATTAATGCCTGAGAATGACTGAGGGCATATTCCTACGCCCTCGGTGCTCAGAGGCAAGCCTGTTCCATAAAGCAGACATCTGTTCCACATTCCTATAGAAAGTACAAGAAACATTGTTCAACAGGCCAGGCACAAAGTATGTGAATAATTTGTTGATGATTATGTATTGATTACTCCAAAGTCCGTCCCAGCGTTGAGACCTAACATGACCTGCTTGTGTCCTTCCTCAGGATTTCTGAGCAGAAGTCTTGCCCTTTGTCGGGAAGTCATAACATAGCTAAAACATTTAAGAGGCCTGAAACCCGAGCCCCCAACCAGCTAATCCTCAAAGCTTTTGTGTATTGGTGGTATAATCAGCTCAGACGATGTGAAATTTCCAAGAAGAATCGGTCAAATTTTGTAATATGTTCTACATCTTACACCAATCTGTTTCCATCCTGGGATCCTCTTATAAAGCCGGAACTGTCATTTGTATTATATTACTGTTATTATTCAAATATTATTTAAATACTATTATTAGTGGCAATTTTAAATGCCTGCTTTGGACCATAGTTGTTGAAATTGTGAACGCTCTCTGTCCAGCGTACTGGACGTCACATCATTCTTGACCACTCTCCCTGACCACCGGGAAATAGTGGTCATCTCCCTGATTTGCTGAAGAGTCTAGCAATCTATCTTTGCCAGGCTGAGTGAACACAGTGATGATGTAATCAAGCATGCTCCACCCACTATGGAAGAAGCACCAGAGAGAATAATACTGAGGATGTGGGCTACAAGATGGCTTCCACTTTTAAGCAGTTTCATGACTAGATGAGTATATGTGATGAATTGCATGATGAACCTGATGGAATAATGAGAGTATAAAGGGATTGCTATAAAACACACAGAGGCAAGCAGCCCTATTACCTGACTTTCTGCCTAACTTGGTCATCAAATATGATGCCATAAGGAGTAGCAGACACCCAATACACGACAAAGGTGGAAGAGATGGAGAAGAAGTGAGCATGGAACAGATGGTTAGGATGAGCAGTGGCTGGGCTTGATGAAGAAGTGGGTCTTGAGAGCCAGTTTGAAGGTTTGTAGAGAGGTGGAGCAGAGGTGGCTCCAGAGGAGGGGATGCAGCACAGTTCAAATATGGGAGCCACACCAACTGCCATTGAGTCAGTTTGGAATGGCAGTTGGTGGAAGTGGGTGTGGCTCCCTATTTGAACTTTGAACTGTACTGCAACCCCTCCTCTGGAGCATACCACAGAGGTGGAGAGTCTTATAGGGAGGGGTAGAGAATTCGAGAGGTAGTGTAGAGAGCACCACAGCATCTCAGAAGTAGGAGTAACCAGTTTGCAGGAGAGACGACATGTTTTTATGGGTGTAAGAGATATAAGGTCAGATATGTATTAGAGAGGAATGGGTGAGGGCTATGTAAGAAGCTTGAATTGGGAAGGGGGAAGGAAGCCAGTGTAGGGCTTGTAAGAGGGGAGAGGCGGGCGTAGAAAGTTTTGGTGAGAAATACACACATCCTCCTACATTCTTACTGCAATGGGCCTACATCACAGCAAGGATGTCACAGGATAATGGGCGCTCATGCGATTGCAAGCTCACCATATTCGATTGAAGTGAACAGGAGAATGGGACCTGGCAATATGCGGCATGCCACTCTGTGTTCTCATCGAGATCCCCCTATGTTAAGCTGCTATACGCAGCAACAATGAAGCGGGACACATCTGTATGAGCAGCAGCACTGAGGACAGACTGGAATGGAGTTGAGAGATGTGTTTGGGAAGCCAGATAGCAGGAGGTTACAGTAGTAGGTGAATGGATAGAAAAGAGATTGGGCTGGAAATGGCTATACACCATACTTGTGTTAGAATTCTGACTAGAAGGATTGCTGGTGTCCTTTCTTAGCCACTATACAGTTTTCAGTATCATCTTATAAAATAACTAGCTAAGCCCGCTCGAAGCAAAAGCTTTGAAAGCTAGTCTGCTACCTTGTGATTGCCTCTGTGTTTCTGTGTGTGTGAAAGAGAAAGAGATGAAGTTTCACGCGCTGCCCGCAGATTTAGTTTACACACGGATACTAGACATATATATATATATATATATATATATATATATATATATATATGATAACACGGCCTAGTAAGAACTCTATACCCAATCATATTAATCTCTGAGTCCTCAGAGGTTCTATCAATGGCACAGGAGCAATGCATATAGCATACGTCTCTCAAGTAGGTCCTAAGAGCAAAGGTGTATGTACTAAGCATGAGAGGGAGATAAAGTAGACGGAAATAACGAAAACCGCCAATCAGCTCCTTATTGCCATGTTACAGGCTAGGTTAAAAAAATCCGAATTAGGAGTTGGTCAGTATTTTATCTCTTCCCCCTTTATTGCTCTCCAAAGTTTACTACATAAACCCCTTAGACGCTTTGTTGCTTATATTGCGGGCTACGTTATCTGCTGAAAATGTCTCTCCAAAAATGGCTGCCACCTTGGAGGAGACAGATTTATTATTTTTTTTTATTTATTAACAGTTTCTTATATAGCGCATACATATTCCGCAGCGCTAGGTAGAGTATATCACTAACCGGCCGGGGCCCCACAGCTTTCCGTCTTGTCACGCCATTGGCCGAGAATGGGATGTGCACGCGTGTCAGATGCTCTCGCGTCCTTGTCTCGGTGAATGGTGTGCCGGGATAGAAAGCTGTAGCGCGCCGACGGGTTGAATGAGCAGTATATATATATATATATATATATATACACTGTAGGTTTTTTAAATGGCAAAATACTCTAATTATGGTATTTTACTAGCAATGCATCAATTTATTTTCCTTTCCAAAAAAAGAAAGCGAGAGACCGGAAATCAATGTTTTATAGTCTGTCGGAAGGGTTTGTAGGAGATAATCTCAGATCTCAGACAGCCCAATGAAGACCCATTTCCTTCTTCACAAACTTTGGAAGTGGAAAAAGCCCATAAACAATTGCTTTAACGCTACATTTAGGGTTGGTTCAGTTTTTCGTTTCAAGTACACGTCAGACACTTTTTAAGGTTAGAAAAAAAAAATAACCAAAAAAAAAAAACAATGCATTGAAAGGCAATAAACAATGGGTTAAGGGCAGGAAATCCTGCACTATCACTGGGGCGGCTGGTGTGACTTTCCCTACTATTTATTCTTTTTTTTTTTTTTTCCCTTTCTTTGAACTTGAATTGAAATATTGAAGCGTTATTCCTGATGTAGAAATAATTCTCCTGGACGTATTTTCTCAGTTGCGGGATATATTTAGATCGGGACGGCCATCTGTTCTCCATCTCGGTAAAAATTTTCAGCCTCTTGAAAAAAATTCTCTTTTCTCTACAGAATTTTTGAATGCAGTAAATATGGTGGCACAGAGCAGATTCTGTGTGTCTCGTCAATCAGAGAGCCCTTATGGGGGGGGGGGAGGCAAGGTGGTGGAAATGACTTAAATACTTTCAGCTTTGGGGGGTTAGTCGCTATTAGTAAAAGGAGAGCGGCTCTCTCAACTATTTTGCCTACATTTGGGGAATGTCATTTACTTATAGCCGTTCTGTCATCTGGTTTTCAGTGATTGACAGTGGCTTGAGAGGTCTTAATTACGACCAAAGAGGTTTTTTCCCATACTCATGTTACCTATATCAGCAAGTCTGTATAAGGGTATTCATGAGAGTGTGATAGGGCCTGAGCTACGCATTATCAAACAGAAAGTCCTATTGATTGTGTGTTTGTGTTGGCTATTTCCTAGGTATCGTGACCTACAATGAATCTAATGTTCTTTAAACACAGTCTTGATTGTAGGCTTAAAACAATATCGTTCTGCACAGGGCTACGATACAATCTTACCTTACACAAGGCATGGCTTGTATGGACGTTTGCTAGACCAGACGAGGCAAAGTGTTTGGATAGCGGAAAAACTGGTAATGGTCAGGTGATGGCGAAAAGGTTGCATTTTTTTTTTTTGAGGTTGGAATTTTTCATCGTAAACCTTGCACACACCACTGCTGTCATATATGTCAGTGAATGGTAGATTGTGCAATTTTTATTTATCGCCATTCGCTGTACATGGAATGGTGGAAAATATGTATCCATACATTATCATTGCCAGTTTTTAAGCCAAAGTTACGCACAAAGATTCAATAATGCTCTACAGAGACTATTGTGGTCTCTGCCCTAGAGGAGCTTACAATCTGTAGTCCTTATACCTTTGGACACACATGCATTCTGGGGTTAATATTGGCAGAAGACAACCTGCAGGAATGTTTTTGGGTGGTGGGATTTGAGCCCAGTGCTAACCATTACACTATACTGCTCATTAAGGATGGAAGTAGACTTAACCACTTGAGTGGTATGCCCGGAAATTTTCCGGGCTCAGCTGTGCTGCCGCAGCGGGATGTCACGGAAAATTTTCGGGCATACCACTATGTAGTAGGTGTGCGCCAGTGGTTCCTCCATCGGAGCACCACTGGCGCACTACCTTTAGGGCTCCCCCCTCCATCACCCCCCCCCCCCCATCCCTCCAGTTGGTCCCCCCCAGTCCCTCCACTCCGGCGTACCCGGCGATCGTATGCCGGAGCTCCCCCGCCGCCAGCCGCCAATCACCATACTGTAGTGACGTAGGCAGCAGGCTCAGGGATGTTCAGGGCAGCTCGGGGGGACTCGGGAGAGTTCAGGCACCTGAGTCCTCCCACAAAACATCCCCGAGCCTTCCGCCTGTCTTATGACTGACAGGCGGCTGGGGCAGCGGCGGTAGGGGAGCTCCAGCATACTAACGCCGGAGCAGAGGGGAGGGGGGCGGCGACTTCCTATGATCTGTGGTGGGTTTTGCTGGGGCAGGACAAACTTGCCCTGGTAGGTTTGTCCTGCCCCAGCAAACCCACCACTCAAGGGGTTAAAGCACAATGTTGACATTACATTGTTGTTGATATGCTGAATGTCCATATAATATACTACACCTTCTCATATAGGGGGCGAGATGTACTAAGCCTTGAAAAGTGATAAAATGGAGAGTGATAAACCATCAGCCAATCAGCTCCTCCCTATCATTTTTCATTCACAGCCTGTGACATGGCAGGTAGGAGCTGATTGGTTGGTGGTTTATCACTCTCTATTTTATCACTTTTCAAGATTAGTACATCTGGCCCATAGTAATTAGCAAACACCAAGCAATTATTTCCTCCTATAACAACTCTAGGGTAGATGTTTGAAGCAGTGATAAGGGAGGAGAAGTGAGCCAGAAGAGAAGTGGCCCATGCCAACCAATCAGCTGCTCTGTATAATTTAATATTATGCAAATTATTGATGTTACTTCAGTGCTGATTGGTTGCCATGGGCCACTTCTCCTCTGGCTCACCTCTCCTCCCTTATCACTGATTCATACATCTACCCCTCTGTGTGAGATTCTAACGGAACCTTGCAGTTAAACAACGCTCTCCTTAGCCAGGGGCGTAACTAGATATTTGTAGGCCCCATAGAAAAAGTTTGTAAGGGCCCCCTATTTAGCAACTGATGGTGATAAATGTATGTAAAACATGTTAGATGGAAAAGATGGGCCCCCTTCAGCTCTGGGCCCCATAGCAGCTGCACCCCTTGCACCTATGGTAGTTACACCATTGCTCCTTAGTATTTTCACGACCATGTTTTCTGATGCAGTATTCAGCTTATATGAAAGTGCTGTCTTCCCTCATATTTGCCCTCATTCTTTCTCTTTCCTCGTACTCTTCTCAAATCCATTTACATGCTAGAAAATAGTGGATACGTTTATTATACATGATACATAACAGCAATCCAACCACTGAAAGAACATAGAATGTCGATAAATGTTATGGGAGGTGACAAAACATATGCCGAAATCCGGTATATCTGCAGCTGACTTAATTTGTCTTTCAATCAACTTCATTTGCAGACACAAAGGAATTCTAATTGGTCTACAAGTCATGTCTTTGGAGAGGTTGCGAGGACACGGAACATCTGTGTGCGTTACTCACTAAGCCCAATTAGATACAGGTTGAAAGTTACTCTCATCTCCTGGTCAGTAATATACATATCACATGCAAGGGTGATCCTGCAGGCTTCCCTCTGTGGTGGTCTATATATATATATAAATATATTCTATATTTAGTAGCATGCCCAGAACATATCATATCTGTCATCAGAGTATAAGATGAATTTTATGGAACAAAATCTCTACCCCTTTTGTGGAGTGTTTGATCTGTTCAGTTACGTTGGCCCCCATGAAGTTTTTTGAAGAGGAAGTAGTTCTGTCCCTACTGCATTTGCCATATTTGTGTATTTGGAAATATTAATAACGTCCATTAGTGCCCTATTGCAGTCTGGGAGAACTTACAAGTGCCTTCGGTCTGCAAGCTTATCCCATTGCTAAATAAATCTCAGCTGATATTTTAAACAATACAGTTTGCGATATGCAAGCGGCCTGCAACAGCCCTCAATGACCTCCTTGGCTGGTGCCATCTTCCCAGTGATACTTGGGGAGATGGTACATGTGCACTAGAGAGCAAAGACTTTGGCACAGTGCCGGAGTCCTTTCCATGTGTGGCGCCATCTTTCCGTAGATATCACTGGGAAGATGGCGCCTGCCTTAATATAGGTATACATTTGTGTCTATCTCCACTTCAGTAAATGTAGCCTCTGAGGGAATCAGACCTTTTTAACCATGAGCTATACCAAATAAACCCGTGATGACAGGGGAGGAGCATCTGGGACATAAAGTGTACCCCTATGGGCCTGCTTTGCTCACCATCAGGGCATAAAGTGGTCATGCAGAGGTGGGGGAACTCATTTCTCTATGCCACCTAATTAAACCCCCTCCCCCCCCCCCCCCCCCCCGGTAGGCAGAGACAGGGCCAGTGGTAGGGTTTTTGGCATCCCATTTCAAGCTACGAATTACTGTGCAGGGTCTATGTGGAGGTTAAAATGTTCCACCTCACCATTAGAGGTGGTGGAACTCAGTTCCACCCCGTTCCCCCTCACTTTAACCCCTGCTCACCATGCATCAGGCCAGGTTACTAAAGAGAAAAGATTGTATCATGGATAGTTAAACTTTGCTGTTCTCCTGTTGCTGTGGGTGAAATGGTATGTCCCATGGGTCACATGGTCTGATGATGTCATAGACTATTGTACATTGCCTGGAGTCAGTACTGAGAAGAGACAAAAAAATAAAATAAAAGAGTTGTAGATAAGGAATGAGACAGAGGTGATGTTATAGGTGGCAGAGGACACATCAGGCTGTAGATATGAAGAAGGAGGGGTAAGTGTGAGAAACTTGGGTACATTTACTAAAGCTTCTAAAAATGAACAGAGGTGATGTTGCCTATAGCAACCAATCAGATTCTGTCTTTCATTTTCTAGGATGCAATAGAAAAATAATAGACAGAATCCCATTGCTTGTTATGGGCAACTTGATTTTTTTGTTTTGTCATTTTTAGAAGCTTTATTAAATTTACTCCTTAATTGATGTCATGATAGTGGATGAACCCTCCACCAGGTTTGTAGAGAGGCACCTCATAGCACTAAAGGGCACGTTTTATCAATCGTTCTAAAGAAGACGGAGGAAGTTGGTTCCCACAGCAAAGAGTCAGATTCTAGATTTCATTCTGGATATCATGTTGTAATGACAGGCATTGTGTTCAAGGTCAACTGGATAGCCAGACTACCAAGGATTGAGAAGGACTTTGAGCTTTCAGGGGTCTATTGACCTGTACATGCTCAGAAGAAGCACATACTCTCCTCTACCGAGCATGGACCAGCATTGTCTGCCATTCTACAACTTTTGTCAGCACCAGTGCCATGTTCTTTCCCTCTGTAGGCCCCAGCAGTATCCCATCTATTACTCAAAATATCTTCTCCAAGCTCCTCCACTCAACTGTCACAGGTTACTAGTACACAGTGGATCAGTGCAACCAAGTTACTAATGAAGGGATTCAATCGCTCAACCATTTGCACATTTGGAAAAATCACCAAACTAAGGCGACTAGTAGTAGTACAGGTTGAGTATCCCGTATCCAAAATGCTTGGGAGCAGAAGAAGTTTGGATAACAGATTATTCCGTATTTCAGAATATTTTTATATTTCAATGATGTATCTTGAGGTATCTTGCATTTATGTTGTATAAACACATCAAACACATGAAACACACACAAATATATTTTATTTGTGCATGAAACAAAGTTTGTATCCTAGCTGAGGTACTAAATTTAAATGCCAATCAATCATTTTCTTGCACATATTTAGTGCCAGTTACAGTACATATCATATCCTCAGTAGTGCCAGTTACATATCATATCCTCAGTAGTGCCAGTTACAGATCATGTCCCCAGTTGTGCCAGTTACATATCATGTCCTCAGTAGTGCCAGTTACATATCATATCCTCAGTAGTGTCAGTTATAGTACATATCATATCCTCAGTAGTGCCAGTTACATATCATATCCTCAGTAGTGCCAGTTACATATCATATCCTCAGTAGTGCCAGTTACAGATCATGTCCCCAGTAGTGGCAGTTACAGATCATGTCCCCAGTAGTGCCTTTAGCAACAAAAAAAAAAACTTTGGATAAGGGATACTCAACCTGTAGTAGTAGTTGTAGTAGTAGAAGTAGCTTTATTATTCATATTATTCTTATTTAGAAATCACCGACAAAACATCTGCCGTTAGAGATCTATAGTTCACACAAAGTCAAGCTTCATCATAGAAACATAGAAACATAGATCTGTTTAAAGAATAAAGATCAGAACTTGATGTACCTGTATCAGTAGGTAGATGTGGCTCATAGAGAATCCAAAGAAACCACAAAATTAAATTCTTCAGCTTGTTGCGTGGCAGAAGGGAAAGAGCCATCAACACCCACAAAGGAAGAGTTCAGTTGAAGTTGAAAGGATAATATGATCTTTGACCTAATAACAAGGGGTCCAGATAAGCAGCGTGGACTGTTCTTTCATACCTGACAGCAAGTACACATCCAGATATTGTAGCTGCCATGGGAATTATCTGTTGAAATGTGAGTAACCCTTGCTACAGATTCTGGAATGCAGTCAAGAGAGTATTGGAAGATATCAGCAAAGGTCAGTGTCAGACTGGGGCAAGAAGGCCTATCAGGGGAATGCAGTGGTAGGGGCTGATGCCTAGTAGTGTGGTCCGTCTCCAAAGGGGGTACGGCAGCCACCATAGAGCCTGTCCTAACCATTAGAGAGTGTCTTGTCTGGGGCCATAGATAAATATATATATATTGTATAGTAAATACTGCTAGTTGATGTACAGAACCACATTAATAACAGCAACGCAATGTAGAAAACAGGCCATAGTCCTATGCAGTATAAGGTAACATTTGTTTAATTAAAGTGCACACTCTGGAACCTGATCCCAAGATGAGACGTTGGGCCCCATAGGCAGTGATCAGTGGGGCCCACCAGGGTTATCCCTGTGGGTCTGTCCAGGCTTGGCAAAGGTTGTCCCTAAACTCCCTATACAACCACCAATGGGACAAAAGTCCAATTAGGATCCAGATTGGACTGGAAGCTCCAATGGTCACAGTCAGCGACTGGTTACTTTGTAAATGTTGTTATATGTTGTAATTGTAATTGCATATATCTATTTACTTATCACATAATATCTCCCATCTCGACCTCTCCGCTCTGCACAAGATCTGCGTCTCTCTTCTGCACGGATCACTAGCTCCCATTCACTATTACAGGACTCTCATCAGGCTGCTCCCATTCTATGGAACGCCCTTCCACGCACAGTAAGACTCTCCACTAGCCTCCAAACTTTCAAGCGTTCCCTGAAAACTCACCTCTTCAGGCAAGCCTATCATATTTAAGTTCTACACGCATAACCTTCTGAGTCACTTATGTATTATATAGCTTCCCTTCTGGACTTGTAACTTGGTGGGACTGCTATGCTATTACTGATGCCTGTCCTTGTGTTTCCCCCCTATATCCCTATAGATTGTAAGCTTGCAGCAGGGCCCTCCTACCTCCAAGTCTGGCTGTTGTTACCCAGTTTGTTCTATCACTGTCTACTATTTAAAGCACAATGGAATCTGCTGCGCTATATAAGAAACTGTTAATAAATAAATTATGTTAGCACTTTTTTTTTGGGGGGGGGGGGGGGGGGGTGCTTGTAATTTCCCCAGGCCGCAGTCACGGGTTTGAACAAATCTTAAAGAGATGTATGACTGGGAACATCCAATTCCAACATAATAACCACCTCTGGGGGCCCAAAAATACTCCGTGCTATTTTTCAACCACTCCATGTAACGCAAGTGTGCACTTATCTCCATTGGCTGACTATTCCTGGCCCCAATGGACGAGAAACAGGCTTTGCAATTGAGAATATGACATGTTTTACATTTATGCCAACATTCTTTTTAAAAAGACTTACATGCTCTTTTATTATCATGTTATTGTCTTACTATTTATTGTGTAAATGTTATCATTTTTTTTTCTCCATTTTAAAGGTATTATAAATACTTTGAGAATCAAACTTCTTTTGGCACCGCAGAAGTGACCGTGGGCCTTTGATAAAGGTCCATGGCCACTGTACGGTGTCCCCGCCTCCACAGCTGTGACTGTGCGGTGACAGATTACAAATAGATTGCTTTGAAGTGGGTCCTTATGTTTTTCACATTGTTTGAATTAATAGGAAATTGACTATTCATACTCTGTATATAAAAATCAATCCTATTAACCTAGTGTCATTGTTCTTTGGCACAGATTTAACAATATGTAAAAGTCATTTGTCTAAATGTAATTTGCTTTAAGCACGTTCCTTTTAACACGTGCCATAAGAGGACAGACCATTAGAAAAGGAGAGCATACATTTTATAGGGTAGAAGTAATATTTAGTAGTCTTTTCATCATCAATTAATACAACATCAGGTGGACATCAACATTTTCAGCTGCTGAATAAATGAAGTGATATTGCATTTAGTCAAATAGTAAAGCAGGAGCTATCATCAATATCTACTGCCTACTTTTCACTCCCGATCTGGACCTTTCTCCCCAAGTCTGGGAACTTGTTCATTGGCCAGATCTCCAGATTGTTCGCGGAACCCTGCTCCTTCCCTATTGGAAGAAGTTCCAGTTGCAATGTGAAATCCGTTCGGATCCCTCCGCCACTGCCGCGCTCTGTCTACTGGTAGCAGTGAAAAGATTTGTGGGGAGAGCAGGTTTTCAGAGCTGCCGTCCAGGGCGGGCAACAGAAATCTTAGGGCCCGGAACACTGATATCTCGGGGGGCCCCCCAACACCGAACGCGGATTCTTATTACATTGCATATTGAATGTATTTTTTACTATTAGAAGTAAATTGATAATTAATATTTACAATGCAATATAATACGGGAGGGCAGAAATGGGAGGGCACAGCATTGTGCGTTGTGTGTTGTGTGGTTTAGTGTGTTGCGTGATGTCACTAAACTCATTAGTACAGGTAGCCAGACAAGTGATTAGGCAGCCATGCTTTCAGACCCCGAGTCCCTCAAAGTATTGGGGCCCCTCAACTGGACGGGGCCCGGTATGAGTGTCCCCTTTGACCCCCCCCCCCGTCGCCTGCCCTGCTGCCATCACTGTGCAGGAGAAATGCTGAATTACTACGCCACCTGCAACGAGTCCAGTCCCCAATAAGAAGCATAATGAAAAACGTACTCATGCTTTTTAGACTCGGATATGTGATTTGTCCTCTATGTCAGTTTGTTTAATGGTACTTTTGAATGCCACCTTCAGAGATTATACCAGGCGTGGTTTTATTATTTATTACTCCCAATCTTACATGCAAGGCACCAAGATGGGCATGACACAGAGAATTAGTCTATTGCCATCAGTAGACCTCAACCTACAGATCTACAGTAGGGGAGATGGTAGAACTCCCAGCACATGTAGTCATGTCATTTCTTTCCATAACCTGCACTAGATACATGAGTATGGCCCATTTCTTAACCATCTCCAGTATGGATGGGTATAGCAATCAGCAATCTCTCCAGTGGGGCCAGGAAATACCCACCAAAGATATGACGGGGCACCAAGAGGGTTGGGGTGACATATAGGGAAGGAATAGTCACACTCCCAGTTATGCATTGTTCCATAGAATTGTAAAGCAAGCCTAGGGGCATGGGGAGACCTGGGCCTCACATGGTAGTTACGTTTTATTGTCATCCTAGAAACATTACTTCATTTTTATTTTAATCATCTATATTTTACTTAATACAATGTTTTTTGACTGCAGCAATTTACAAATAGAGATGAGCTGAACTATTCACTTAACTTAATAAGTTGTCAGATTTGGGCTGGATCCTTGGGAATTTCTTTGCAGAAGTTACATGGGAAGGTCATTCACTGAGATAATCAGGCAAAAACAGGCGCACTCTATATAAACCTTGTATCTATCTTCCCTTTTTCCCCCACTAACAGAATTGAAGACACTGGTATGCGCCGCAGGATCACGGATACCGGGAGCCGGATCCTGCGGCGCATACCAGCGTCATCAGTTCTCTTGGTTTCTGGATTGCCTGAGGTCGTCAGTGGAGCAGCTTGCCCCGGGAATTTATTTACACCAGCCCACAGCGTGATTGTATATGGTACGAGCACTTGCTTTTGATTATTGTTTGGAGTACGTTTGTATGTCTCCATATTAAAACTCTGGTACTTATGTAGTATCTGGGCGCCCGATTTTCTGATTGTATGCCTTACCTTAAGGCATACAATTAGATGTGATTCGACGCTATGCGATTCGATGCGATTTTGCATAGGGTTCAATGTTAAATAGGTCCTGTTCATTTCCCCACTATCCAAGTGGGCATGGAGTTTGATATAAACCTGTGGCGAGCATAGCGAGCCACCGAGTCCGAAGCCTGGCAAGCGAAGCGTGGCGAGCGAAGTGTGATGAGCGAATCGAGCCCCACAAGGGGACGCAGATTTTAAAAAAAGTATTCTGTGTCCCCTCGCGGGGCTCGCTACGCTCGCCACAGGTTTATATCCAACTCCATGCCCACTTGGATAGTGGGGAAAGGAAAAGGACCCCTTTTTCCCATTGAATTCTGTTAAAATGGACTCAGACCATTTTAACATTGAATCCTATGGAAAAATCGGGACCATCGCATCGCATACGATTTGGTCGCATGCGATGCGATGCGATGTGCCCGATCCGACCTGATTTCTAAATCGGGTGCCCAGATACTACATAAGTACCAAAACTCTTTTACCTGCACCATGGAGCGCACCTTTGTCCTTCTTTGTTCATATATTTTTTTTTTTTTTACTTACAGTTTCTTATATAGCTCAGAAGATTCCGTTACAGTTTCTCATATAGCGCAGCAGATTCCGTTACAGTTTCTTATATAGTGCAGCAGATTCCGTTACAGTTTCTTATATAGCGCAGCAGATTCCGTTACAGTTTCTTATATAGTGCAGCAGATTCCGTTACAGTTTCTTATATAGTGCAGCAGATTCCGTTACAGTTTCTTATATAGTGCAGCAGATTCCGTTACAGTGTCTTATATAGCTCAGCAGATTCCGTTACAGTGTCTTATATAGCGCAGCAGATTCCGTTACAGTGTCTTATATAGCGCAGCAGATTCCGTTACAGTTTCTCATATAGCGCAGCAGATTCCGTTACAGTTTCTTATATAGCGCAGCAGATTCCGTTACAGTTTCTTATATAGCTCAGAAGATTCCGTTACAGTTTCTTATATAACTCAGAAGATTCCGTTACAGTTTCTCATATAGCGCAGCAGATTCCGTTACAGTTTCTCATATAGCGCAGCAGATTCCGTTACAGTTTCTTATATAGCGCAGCAGATTCTGTTACAGTTTCTTATATAGCGCAGCAGATTCCGTTACAGTGTCTTATACAGCGCAGCAGATTCCGTTACAGTTTCTTATATAGCGCAGCAGATTCTGTTACAGTTTCTCATATAGCGCAGCAGATTCCGTTACAGTTTCTTATATAGCGCAGCAGATTCCGTTACAGTTTCTTATATAAAGCAGCAGATTCCGTTACAGTGTCTTATATAGCGCAGCAGATTCTGTTGCGCTTTACAGTAGTAGACAGTGATAAAACAAACTGGGTAACAACAGACAGACTTGGAGGTAGGAGGGCCCTGCTGCAAGCTTACAATCTATAGGGATATAGGAGGGAAAAGAAGGGGGGGTCGAAGTGGATTGCGCTGCTGGTTATAAAGATTTAAAAAACACACACTGATTGGCTGAGAGAAGATGAATGAAATGCTGGACACACTGTTAAATTTATAATTTTTATATGGAAAAATACATCAATACAAATACATACATTTAATACATACAAATAATCAATAAAATTATACTAAAATATCTCATAAAGAGGGATCCCTTAGTTAGGAGAAAATATATCTTTAGCCAGTAGACTTGCAGCCAAGTAGCCTGTTTTATAGGGTTAAATAACCATGAATAGAGGGTGGTGGTTGTGGTGGTATATGGAAGATAGAGTCCAGTTCATATACAGTCAGGTGGTAATTTAATTTGCAAATATAGATCGCAGGTTTTAATTTTATTGCTCACCCTTGAAGGTAGTACTTGCTCCGTGCCAGTATGTGGGGGTATCCAGCGAGCGGTCTCGGTTGTTGGAGGATGGTAGCTCCTTTCCTGATGTGACTTGCACTCCTCTCGGCTGCTCGCCGGTGTAGCCTGCCTGTAGTTAGATACGGATTCACCGCACTGAACACAGAAAGGTCAACACATTTAAATGTTGACATAAGTGTGCCACTTCATTGGTGTCCATGTCGACACATGAGAATGAATATGAAAACATTCAAAAAGTGAAAAAAAAATCTTCAAAAACTCATGTCAACCTTTTTCATTGTCGACCATAGCCATGTCAGTGTTTTGCATGTGCCATTTAATCGGGGGGGGGGTGCCGTGAATGGGGGGGGGGAGGGAGGTGGGGGGTGTCTGCAAATTGTGCGGGGGGGGGGTCGCGGGGGCTGCCGCGAATTGCGGGAGGGGGGTCGTGGGGGGTGGGTGACGCGAATTGCAGGAGGGGGGGGGGTAACGCGAATTGCGGGAGGGGGTCGCTGGGGTGCCGCAAATCGCCACAAGAAAAAAATCAACACAGAAAGGTCAACACATTAAATGTTGACATAAGTGTGGCACTTCATTGGTGACCATGTCGACACATGAGAATGAATATGAAAACATTCTTAAAATGAAAAATAAATCTACAATATCTTTTATGTAAGCTGCTTGATAAAAGCCTCACCGGCTGAAACGTCACGAACTACACAAGGGCCTTATTTTGGTTCATTCTTTCTGACAAAATCCTTCTTAGATGGGCAAAACCATGTGCACTGCAGGGGGGCAGATGTAACATGTGCAGAGAGAATTAGATTTGGGTGAGTAATTTTGTTTCTGTGCAGGGAAAATACTGGCTGCTTTATTTTTACACTGCAAATAGATCTCACTTTGAAGTAAAACCCCACCCAAATCTAATTCTCTCTGCACATGTTACATCTGCCCCACCTGCAGTGCACATGGTTTTGCCCATCTAAGAAGGATTTTGTCAGAAAGAATGAACCAAATTGTGTGAACTTGTCGTCTTTTGGATCTAAGTCCCGAGTGCCGCACTCTCCCCCCCCTGTATACATTGGAGTTCTGCGAACGCAGCCCTCTTTGTGAAGGCACCGGGCCATACCCGCTATAGGAACGAGTGCCAGCTACCCCCGAATTTGTATATATATATATATATATATATATATATACTGCTCTGTAAAACATCTGTTTATTATTTGCAATATTACATTTAGCCACTGGAGGCACAGTTCTTCAAAACTTCAAAACTGGAGTTGAATTTGTCTTCTAAAGAAGCAACACAGGAGCTAAGAAGAATGATAACACCCAAAAAACACTGGGAAAATTAAAGTTTTAAAAAAACTCCACAAATTGCTATGTACCCCTGCTTTGAACTTTGCCTCTAGTGGTCCAAATTAAGATATAAGACATTTGTTTTGAGCTGGCGATTATGCTGTGTCTTATATGGTATCAATTCTTTTCTATTCCGGGGGAATAAAGACATAAAAAACATAGGGGGGTCGGGGGCATTAGATTAGCCAATTAAATTAGCCAATGATTTCTCTGCCCTTCGGCAACATGCGAGGGGATGTGTTCTTGTACACCTGCAGGACATGACGGCGCCGCAGTTAAATCCATTTGCAAAATGTTCCTCACTTGAAAGCAGCCTATTTCTTCTTTTTTATATATATTGATACAACAAACAATAAATCGGAATCTACGGCATTTCTCCATCATTTAAAAAACATTGTTAAAAACAATGGCTCCTAGCACTGACATGATTAATGCACTGAAAGCCTTCTCTGGCCCTAGTGGAATGTAATCTCCATTACGAACTTGTTGAGTACAGTGGATTTTCTCTGACTTGCATGAAGAATGCTTTGTTTAACATGGACACTGTTTATTTTGCTTCTTTTAAAAGTTTATTTTCCAGGTAGGCCACAGGGTTTGGTATGGGAGAGGTGAACAGCTGTTTGGAGCGAAGTGTCACTTCTTATCTACGCCTCTCGCTTTGAACATTGAACACAGTTGACAAAGTGAAGAAGGTCCCAACGGGCTGAGCTCTTTATTCCAGTCCCTGAAGACCATAAGCCTACAAAGGACAGAAAGTACCATTAAGGAAACAAGGAAGGGAAACAGAGATTTGTTTTATTGGTGCACTGAGAAGCCTAATACAACGGTAGTCACTCCTAAATATGATGGCTGACTATCATGCAACACTGAGAACCGGCAAATCTGGCCAAAATATTCAATTATTTATCCTTACTATAGTGCATAGTTGCCTTCTTTAAATGTTGGTAGTAGAATTTTGCACAGTGCCCCATTGAGGGGGCGTGTCATGCTCCACCCAAAGGGCGTGCCTAGTTCCCTATATGGAGAGATTGTGAAAAGAGATTGTGAACGTGGCACCTAGAAGCGTGGGTGTGTACTGCTATATCTGAGAGGTATCTTTTAAAATGACTTATATCCAAATGTAGATGAGCCCCGGAGCAGTTAGTAAGAGCTACTATACTTGATAAAGTGCTGGGAAATGGCGCTGATGATACAATGTAAATGTATCTGTCTCTCATTCCTTTTTCCCCAAAAAATGTAACAGTGTAATGTGGGCTAGGTGAAATGAGGGAGATTGTAGACTAATGAGGGAGAGAGGGAGATTGCTGCTATGTCAGGGAGTCTCCTGCAGAATGCAGGAGGGTAGGCAACTATGCTATAGTGCGAAGAAACAGTAAATTTATTCAGATGGGAGTTGTACCCTCCAACACAGCTGGACAAAAAATGGGTACAAATTAGCATAAGGGGCGTGGTCGTGTGTAAATGAGGCGTGGCATAGGGGTGCTCCCACAGGAATAGAAGACCGGTAGGTGTGTGGTTTGGGCTCATGTACCAGGCACTCAGTAGATATAGCTATGGCAGTTATGGGCTGGCCATAAAGTGTGACAGTTGGTGAGGCTGCACTGATCATACAGATACCAGACTAGCAGGCAAGAGTCAGCCACATCTCATACCATCACATGCTGAGCCACACACAATCAGCCACAAGATTAAGTGAGGGCTGTATAGGCACGAGGGCATTTAAGATTTTGTGATTGTCCTAATAAAGTTGTTGAATAGTTCATTACCCAAAGAAGAGCACGTGATTGATAGTTAGAGTAGCCAATTAGGTAGAAAAGGGGTGGTAGCTTATGCAGGGGTATATAAAGGGGAGTCAGATGATGCTGCTTCCTCTTTGAGTCTGGATTCCCACCCTCCCTCCCTTGCTTTTTCAATTGCTACCTAGCCTTTTGGCCTTCACCTAATTTGGCTTTACAAAAATAATTAATAATTGGCGGGAAGGCGCTCTCGACCAGCGGGCAATTTTGAGGTACAGCTGGTCACTGTGCGGAATTGCCCCCCTCTCCCAGGATGGCTGGTAAGTCCTGCCCCCGAGTGGGGACGTTGGCCACTTCCTTGAAGTGTCCTCGCCATACCATAGGAGGGGCGGTAAGACCGTCACAGTGCGGGCTGTGCCTTAAATTCAATGGGGGTGGTTCATCGCCCTGGTTATAAGTTGGGGCGTTGTAGTCGCCGCCATTACTAACATTTTTTTGACCTGAGCTGGTCTCCAAGCGCTTTCCTGGCCATCCCTTTCAATAGGGTCATACCACTTAATAAATATTGTCAACCTTTTAACTTATGCAGTTGTTGTCCGTGTGATTATTTTAGAATAAGGTGTCCGTGTGATTCATTTCTAGGGGCTAATTTAGAAGTTAAGTTAAGGTAATTGTCAATCATGATAATTCAATAGGCGCCTTATAGAATACCTGCAGAGGAAACTACCCCCTCCCCTGTCTAGCAAGCCCAACCAGCAAAGGCACCTGCAGCACAACTCCATGGCGGTCTGTGCGGTAACGTAATGGTGGACTTATGTATAGAGGCAGATCTTTTTCAGGCTCCAGGGCTGGCTTCTCGACGTGTATGTCACTCAACGTCATTAATTGGGCAGTACTAACCTGGTTGTACCGGTACTGATTGTGACACGCGCCTATTTCCAGGTAAATGGTGGACCGAAAGTGGGCGTCTGCGTAATTCCTGCTGCTGCTGGCTACGGCTATGAACCGTACAATCAGGACATTGGTTTTTAGCCATTACAGACTGTTAAAAAGCGGTACTGTACCAGCTGAATTGGTACAGTTGGAGGCTATAGAGTTCTTTTGAAGATGGGATGTTGCCATTAGCAACCAATCAGATTCTATCTATTATCTTCTAGAGGGTTCCACTTAAATAAGAAGAATCTGGTTGCTATGGGCAACATCCCATCTTGAATAGAACTCCCATTTATTCTCCCTCTGCGCCCTAGTGGAAGGTAGGGCATGAAATACCGCATGTCGGCACATGTCGGCTCAAAAAAACTTGAAAATCCAATGTCAACATTTTGACTGTTGACCTTCCCATAGTCGAACTAATGCTTGTGTTGACCTTCCAACCCTGTCCACCTTAGCCATGTCGACCTATTTCAGGTGTCGGCCTAAGCTGCGTCGACCCACTGCATTTCGACCTAGTGACCGTATCCCCTTGCCACATAACTCCGAAACGAAGTAACCAATTACAACAACAATATCTGCAAATACAGATGGAGCCAGTCTAGTTCTTGCAGGGGCTGGCGATACTTTCACCAGTCCCCGCCAGTGGCCGACTCCCGCCAGGGGCGTGCGCACACGAGACGCTCGCGCGCCCCATGGCAATGAAGCTTGCCCCTGGTCTCCACCGCCTCCCCCCGATCCCCCATATCCGCCCTGACACCCCCCCCCCCCCCCCCCTCCCAAACCCTGCCCGTCTCCCTGAAATGGAGGCGGGCAGGGACCCGCAGCGCCGCCGTTGAGAGACTGGGACGCGCGTGCATGTGAGACACACATGCGTCCCAGTTCGGTGTAGCCCCTGTCCGCCGGCGCTCGCCAGAAGGGAGGCTCTGGTGAGCCCTGGCCAAGGATGGCAGGGGCTACATCTGTATACAGACCAATGCCTTTAGATTGGTATATGTGCCCTGCTCAGTGCCATCATACAAATATGTCACTCATAAAAGTCATCCTTCTGCTATTAATATATAGATATAATTGGACATTGTTCAAAGAAATGGGACTTATTGTAACAATAAATATTTGTAATTATATTTATAAAATGTATTCTGTTGTTACCTAGAATTAATTCAACTATTTCAATAATTAACATTAAGTCAAATTCATCGAGTTTCACAATCGCCTGGTTCAGAGGCGTAACTATAGCACCGCAGCCCCCGCGGCCGAGGGGGGGCGCTGTGCATGTGTGGGCGCCGGGGGGCTGTGGTGCTATAGTTAGCCCCCTCCCATCCGCCTATCTGCCGCCCGCCAATCCACCGCCCACAGCCTTACCTGACTTTACTGGTCCCGTCCCGGCTCCCTTGCTGGCTTCATTCTTCTGCTAGTGAGACGGACCACAATAAAATGTCCGCCCCATATAGCAGACAGTTCTCTGAAACTGTCTGATGTATGGGGGCGGACATTTTGCGTTGGTCCGTCTCACTAGCAGAAGAATGAAGCCAGCAAGGGAGCCGGGACGGGACCAGCAAGACAGGTAAGGCTGCGGGCGGGGGGTGCGGCGGGGGGCGCCCCCCATTAACGGCGGGGGGGCGCCCAATTCATAGTTACGCCACTGGCCTGGGTGCTCCCTCATTGATGGGTGGGCAGAGGGAGGACGCAGGGGACCACCCAGCATTTTATGGGCGTGTCCTCTAAAATGCAAGAAATACCCGGCGAACGCAGACGTGTTTATGCCTGCTTTTGGTACCTACATGACGTCAGTGCCCGCCCCCAATTTATCCGTCTCCATTTATTTTTTTTCCATCAAGTATAAAAGTAAGTATAGACTTGCGAGGGGACGCGGTGCTACGTTTCAGTGTCCATGTCGACTGTATCGACATTCGGGACAAAAAAAGTGAAAAACCCCATGTCGATCTCTTGACTGTCTACCTTTCCCATGTTGACCTAATGCTTGTCGACCTTATTGACCTTCCTGCACCTTCAGTCATGTCGAAATTCATGCATGTCGGCCTAGTTGTGTCGACCTAATGCTTGTTGACCTTGTTGCTGTCTATCCAATGATCCGTACCCGGAATATTTTAGTTTGTTTGTTACAGTAAATCAATTTTTTTATTTCCTATGTTTAAATACAGATGTACAGTAGTATAGTTGTCTGAATGTTCCCATATGTCATGTGGGGTTATACCCCGGAAAGCGCTGCTCGCTCAGACGTACTAAACGAATGCATTTTCTACGCACATTTCACGCAATGCGTTATTACCGACAGAAACCAATTGCCATGTTCATACATTTTAAACGCTGTGTTACCATTTTACAATGCAGCGCTGCAGACAAGCCCGTACAGTCCCACTCGTCCTACTGGTAATGCAGTTTTCTGGTGTGAGTTAAAGGCTGAAAAGCATGTTAACAACATATAGGTGTGAACGGCCATTGGGGAGACACTGATAGTGCTTTTCTATTGCTGGTTGATTCTAGGCTTCTGTGTATCAGCAACACAATTATACTTTCACATTGTAAATGCTGAGTCGCACCCGGGATATGGACCCAGCATATGCAAGGTGAAGCTCCTACAACTACACACAGGGAGGTGCTGTGGGTACAACTGTCCCGTGTCCCAGCCTCTGGAAGGGCCCGAGCAGCTCATTTTGCCCACCACAACCCCCTCCACTGACTCCGCGTGCACTGAACAAAGCAGGTACCGGAGCGCAGGCTTATTCTACAAAGGACGCCAGCTGCCAATTGAAGTGCTGCACCTTTTGAGCCAATCAGAGCTCACGTACCGGCAGCCAATCAGAGCGACTGTCAGTACGCAAGCTCTGATTGATTCACCAACCGGTGCTGCTCTGGGACCTCAGCAGAAGAGGAGATGGGGGAGCAGAAGATGGATTACGGTAATTCAAGTGAGGAGGGGGGCCCGGGGCCCAGACTGGAAATGAGTCTCGAGCTCCAAAATTCCTGGTGGCAGCCCTGGCGACCTGTCAATAAGCTGGGTCGCTGACGCCATTAAGAGAGGGTGGAGCAGAGTGGTGGCTTGTCAATGTGGGCGGGGGAGGAGGCAGCACTTGCACAGCAAACCGGGTCCGACCCTGGAATAACGCTTCTATTAAACCGGGTCGGATTGCCGGGATGCTGGACCCGGGATTTGTCAAGAGGCCCTTTTCACACTGCACAGTGACCCCGGTTGACGTGGGTTATCTGTGCTGTGTGAAAGGGGTATTAGTGGAAGACTTATTAGGGGAGTGATTCAGCCACACTTCACCAGGCTTAATAAATCAGCCGCTTAATTGGTCGGGAACTGAAATAAAATTCTACTGCCAAAATATATATTTTCTTACCTATATCTTTTACTGTTTCGTTTGCACAAAGCATGAACCCGTGCACAAGTGCATCCACTAATTACAAATATTCCCTTATAACGAAGGCTGAAAGTCAAAACACTCACCCCCTACGCCCCCGGCACTTTGCGAAGAGTATATACGAAAAAGTTGGGTGAACTTTTGTAACCTTCTGAATTTAGCCGCACAATGCTACCATCTTAAATGTGTTTCCTGTGTTTGTACGTTTTGAAACACTTGTGTAATCCTCAAGCCTTTCAGTAATAGAATAGAGAGCACTGTATAGGCATTACTCCCTTCCAACAGTCACCTGAAGGGGCAATCATTCAAATGTGCAGACAGAGTCCTGCCAGCTTCTGGAAGTAGTCTCCCTTAATGTCAGTGCAGGGCAGAGTTATGACCTCTATTGTACATAAACACAACTTTCAACAACAGCTGGTTCCTTGTTTCAGTAGTTTAGTTTTATCCTGGGTCGGTCATTAAATCACAAAGGGTGGGCTTGTTATCTCTTGAGTTTTAAAGAACCAACTGCCCTGGCTCTGCTCTCAGCCCTGCTCCCACACATCTCCTTCACACATGCCTCCCGTAGTAGTCAGTGGCTGAGAGATAGGTCAAGGCTGCGGTGACACAAGTGCAGAGGAGAGGTGGGCGGTGGTACCAACAGGTTACAGCGTAGAGTAACAGTAAACGTAAACTAATGGCTTGACACTATAATTAATTGAATAATATATAATAAAACTATTTTGACCATGTCGACCTAAGGCATTTTGGCCTTTTTCATGTGTCCACCTATGACCTGCCAACTGCACCCTGTATCAAAGGCCCCTCTTTGCTGCCCCCTGTTGTCCACATCCCAAATTAAGTGGAAGTTTCAGACAGCTTAATGACTTGATTCATTGTTACCCCTCCCCTCACTTTTATAGAATTGCCGGGAGCCCATGTTGACGCAAGTTCTATTTCATGCTCCCTCTCGGCACACCCTGCTGCGTTCTGCCCCCTGGACTTATCATCCACCCCAGTGGGGACAGCTAGGATGTCTGCATTAATGATCTAGCCCAGTGGATCCCAAACTGTGCGTCATGGCACCGTGGTGTGCCTCAGATTACTTGTGCCTTGGATTAATGGTCCAGCCCCAATTCAGATTATTTATGTAATAGGCGAAACCAGTGCTTATAGAATATATTCATCTTTATTGGCCATGTGTGCTTTCGCACACTAGGATTTTTTTGTGGATATACAGTGCAGCATCAAGCAGGGATGAAAGGGGGGGCATTACATACATTACATTGAGACATTACATGCGGGGAACACATGCCTGCCGAGCAGCACAGCGCCTAGGCAGCCATCAGCAGCGCCACTTTCACTGAGGCGGCTAGGTAGGTAACAGTTAAGCAGGGATAGTACAGTTATCGCACAGGAAACATATACACGCCGAGCTGCACATCGCCTAGGCAGCCATCAGCGGCGCCACTGGTCGCTGCAGCAGCCAGATAGGTAACAATATAAGCAGGGACAGTACAGTTATCACACGGGGAACACCTACCTGCCGAGCTGCACAGCGCCTAGGCAGCCATCAGCGGCACCACTGGTCGCTGCAGCAGCCAGATAGGTAACAGTAAGAGCAAAGACATCACAGTTAAAGCAGAGACAGTACAGTTATCACACAGGGGACACAAGGTTACATATGGCTGAGTGCACAGATCCTAGGCAGCCATTTGCGGCGCCAACTTCCTGTAGGAGAACCAGGCTTGCCTACCCTCCCGGAATTGCCGGGAGGCTCCTGAAAATCGGGTCCCCCTCCCGGCCCCCCGGGAAGGTCGGCAATCCTCCCGCGTTTGCCTGGCAACCCCCGCACCTCCCTTCCTTACCGCACTAATTACTGTTTTTTTCACTGGTCCGCGGCAAGGGGCAGGACTCAAATGACGCAAATCGCGCAATTTCGCTTCATTTTAGCCCCGACCCCTACTTGCAGACCCGCGAATCGTGGCTTTTGCCTGGATTGGGGCAGAGCTTTCAGTCATCAGCCCTGTCCCCTGACCTGAAGAGCCGCCTGTCCTCTCTGGGCTTCTCCCGGAGAGGCTATCTGAAAAGTCGGCAAGTATGAGGAGAACCACAGCAGCAGAAGGGCTCAACAGCACACAGCAGGGTGGATCCTTAGGCTGTAGGGGGGGGGGTGGCAGTGTGTCAGGGCCCTGGCTGGAGCTGCAGCTGGGGGGGGAGAGGCAGCATGCAGGGAGAGGGGATAGACAGAGAGAGTCAGTGGGGCTGGAGCTTGGGCTGGAGGCAGAGTCAGTGAGGCTGGAGCTTGGGCTGGAGTCCATTGCTCTGCACTGGGTGTTTGCGGCCTGGAAGCATTGCCGGGGGGGATCATGGTGTCTGTATTTGGGGGGCACGCTGCGGCCTGTGCCGGCGGGGCCATCCTCCTTCCTCCTCTGTCTCACCCCACCTCCAGTCCAACGCAGTGGGGGCAGCATCCCGCCATTGCCAATGGGGGGGTGCCTCCTCGCCCTGCACTGAGGGCCACAGCCACGTTCATGCCGGGGGGCGAAGCCGCATTCTTGCCGTGTTGGTGGTTTGTAGGAGGATGAAAGAAGAACCAGTTCATTTGTAGCCATTTCGAGTAGTCGAGCAAAACTGATCAAGGGCTTGATGCACTAAGCTTCAAAAGTGATAAAACAGAGAGTGATAAACCACCAGCCAATCAGCTCCTACCTGCCATGTCATAGGCTTTGCTTGAAAAATGTCAGGTAGGAGCTGATTGGCTGGTGGTTTATCACTCTCCATTTTATCATTTTTTGAAGCTTAGTGCATCTGGCCCTAGCTAATGTTTTAAATGGTACCTCATTTATGGAATTTGGTTAAGTATGAAGGGAGAAAATGGGATCATAATTTTAGCATGGGCCACCTAGTAGGTTTTATGTTTCTTTCCTTAAATTTCAGACATAGCTCAAGAGGAGCCCTTCCCCTCTTATTATAGAAGAGGGGTCTTGGTCTGTGGGCGACCTGTCTGCAGAGACAAGGAAAGACATATCAGGGCCTAGAGGCATCCCCATTGCTAGCTGCACCTAAGGACCGGAAGGTAAGTAGCCTTTCTTCCCGCTGCCTTTGTATGTCCCAACTCTTAGTCCCCACTCACGGCTTTGCAAGCAGGGATGTGGCCGATTCTCTAGCTTGTCCAAGTGCACTTGTCCTGCTGCAGCTGCACGGAGCTCCAGGGCTCTGCCTCCGACTGGGGCCGCATGTCCTACAAGAAGTAGTTGAGAGGGCTCTGTTTCAGCTGTCAGGTGTGGGGGGGTTAAAGTTTCGATTCTTAAACAAACAATACAGTGTGCAATTGTGAATTAGCAATTTGTCAGAAGCGGAACCTCATTTATTGATTTTGATTAAGTATTGAAGGGAGAAAAAGGAATCATCACCAAAAATTACCTTCTAGAAATAATATATGTGATTCGTTAAAAAAAATTCTCAATTAGAGACTATTAGCCCAAGGGTGCCATGAAACAGATTTTGATACCCTAGGTTGCCATGATTCAAACTTTGGGTACCACTGTACTAGCCTGAAATAGTGCATCACTAACCTGCTAAATATGCAAACGATATTTCAAACCGTCTTCAAAGATAGATTGAGTTTATAAACACTAGCACACAGGTGGGGACCCCCGTACATCACCACACACCACACACTATGGATGACATCATCATACCTCTGTGTCATTGAATGGTGACCCACTCTGACCACTTGAAGTATTTGCCAATAGACCTGTCCTAAATCGTAAAACCTGTGGCTTAAAATGTTTTTTTTTTTTTAACTAATATTAAAGAATAACCACATCTCCTGGGTTCCTTACTCCCGTCTCATCTTGTAGTCAGGGCAATAGATAAAACATGTTACGAATGATCCAGATTTAATAACAGTTTGATTCCTCTGTTACTATAGAAACCTCTGTTTATTATTCTGTATTACTTTCTTCCTTGTTTCACATGTATTCAATTTCAGCACAATCATGTTTAATCTAGAGTTAGCGAATAACAATGACAAGCATTTAAATAGCTTATATCAAAAGTGCTGTATCTATTGTCTCTGATCTATGGATTGGGCCGGTTTAATCCAATGTCGGAATAAGACATGCAGCCATGAGTTTCAAAGTGTATATCATTTACAGTAATACTGTAATATATGCATACAGTATAAGCACCTTGAAAAACAGACCGTTGTAGGTCTTGAAACATCGGAAAAAAGCTCACAAAACCGAGGACAGGTGCCCGTCGGTACTCCTATAAAGGTATATTTGGCCCTGTCTCCGATGGTGGGGGACTGGGCATTCGCAGAGGCGGTAATCCCATACTTGCCATTCTGGCTGCCCTCTCCTGGAGAGTGTAGCCAGTTCAGTGAGGCAGGGGGGCCATCGCCAGGAGTGAAAAGGGTCGGTGTTGAGATGGAGCCACGGTTGGGCTGACCAGTTTGGGGGCCTAACTAGAGTGATCGTGCCATTTTAGCCCTACAACCAACCCCCCCCCCCCCCCTCGCTGTGCAATGCCAGTATTTCAGGCATTCACTGTGGGGGGCGGGGCTAGAATTAGGCAATCGCGTCATTTGACCCACGGACCCCCCTTTTGCAGAGGAGCGGGTCGCGGGAGATGGAGGGCTATGCGGGGGGGGGGGGGTGTTTCACCCCCTTTCTGGGGGGCCGGGAGGGGGACCAGATTTTCGGGACCCTCCCGGCCATTCCGTGAGGGTAGGCAACCATGAGTGATCCGCATGTGCAGACCCCCGCAGAACACGGCTTCGGCAAGATTTTCACTCGCCAAAGTGTTCGCATAGTGATTGGCAGGCAGGGGGCGTTCCGGAGTGGACACCCGGCGTTTCATAGGTGTAACAACAAAAACGACGGGCATGCACATAGAAACGATGTGCGGGCCTCAATGAACGAAGGCGTTCCCGGGCCTGCTCGGGGCAGGCGGATGACGTCACATGGCGTTAGTGCTCGCCCTCAATTCGTAGAAGACTCTCCAGCAGAAAAGTAAGTCCTGGGCCACTTGTCTGCAGCCAACACAGAGAAGTCACCTGATAGTACGCAACCATCAAATGATTTCTCCTCTGTGCAGACTCATGCGTGCGGATGTGTAAGCGCACACAACTGCTCTCAGCATAGCGAGGGGATCTGGCGGATGGGGGGGGATGGCGTTTGCCGGCAGCCTAGCGAGCAGCTCTGAATCAGGCCCAGTACATGTGTGTGTCCTGTCAACGTAATCTGACTTTTGATCCCTATCTATAATTTATAAATTGCCCTGGTGCTTCCTACTTTCCTGTATAGCTCTTATATAACTGACATCATATGGTTTGAGTTCGTCTACAATTTGAGGCATATTTTGTATTCCAATACATAGCAGAATGCGCCACCTTGTGGATAAATGAATGCCCTGCCTTGACCCTACTCGTTAAAAATTAAAGAGACACTCAACACTGAAAAATGCCAAATATATGATATATATATATATATATATATATATATATATATATATATATATATATATATATATATTAATTCTGCTCGCTTCATGGAAATAATGAAAATGAAATGAATTTAAATAACACTGGAGTATAGTATAGTATACTAATATAATGCACTCATTTCAAAAGAGTCTAGTAGGGGGCAAATGTATGAAGGTCCGAGTAGTTATAAATAACACACTATAACACTGTATCAGTCAGGGACGTGCAGTCAGGGGAGGCAGAGCCTCACCTGTCATAACTGATTTAAAAAAAAAAAATACAAAGATGAAATTTATAACACATATGCTGTGTTATAAAAATCTTATTTGATTTTTTTTTTAAATAGTTATAAGGTGGGGCACTGTGGGAGGCTGGGCGGCAGCGGGAGCTATGCCTCCCACTGATAATTGAAGACTGTCGGGCAGAGGGGGGCGGGGATAACCTGCAGGGAGAAAAAAGGCTGAGAAGCCCATTGAAATTGTATGTGGAAGCGGCATCTACTCCTCTGCCTCAGTGACAGAGATGGATGCCCCTGTCACTGACACAGATGTGATAGGACAGCGGAGCAGGCTGTCACTCACTGACAGCCTGTACCCGCTGCCCCTGAGCTGCATAGTGTGTGTCAGTGTCGGCTCCCGTATCCCCGCACACAGAGTGCAGCTGCCTAGGGGGCCCGAGGCTAAGCACGCTGTCCCCTGCACCCATTAGAATAGTGTTTTTTTTAACATTTAAAAGTAGTACCACGAGGGCTGAGGCTGCAGCGGTGCGGCTGCCCTGTGTAATCCCCAACCTTCCCCGTCAACCTTCGGTTCAGCGGCGGTTGGCGCGCAGTGTAGATAAAGCTGATCCAGCACTCCTACCCCGTTCTGACGCTGACGCTGCCGGGCGGGTTGGAAGGATCTAGGCAACAACGGAATCACAGAAAAGACACTGAGACCCTGCCCGACAGGCAGGAGGAGCAAAGACCCGGCGCGGACATGCGGAAGGACCAGCACTGAGGTTGACACCGCCACACCGGCCAACCCTGCTGCACTGCAGGACCAGGTACAAAGCACTGCTTGTACTGAAGGAGGAGGGGGACAGCGCAAGGTACATAATGTACCTGGGGGGGATGGGATTAGGAAGATGATGCCTGTCAGCCATTGCAAACCCCTGACCGCCTCCCTCTCTCTTTTTGTGTCCACTCTTTTCTTCTTTTCACTTACCCTCACCCTCACTGTTTCCCCACATTTCTTCTCACCTCCTGCCCCCTTCTCTCTACCCCCTTTCTCTCTCCCCCTGTCCTTTCAACCCTCTCTCTAACTCTCCCTACATCTCTCTCTGCCCCTAGACTCTTTGAGGTTAATGTGGTACACAGTGAATAGCATCGGGGAGTGGGGTGGGGGACTATTATAGTCAGAATGCTGCTAAATTGGAGAATGCTTGTACTCGAAGGTGTGTGAAGCAGGATGATGGGGAATGTCAGGGAGACTGGGGCATGTGGGGAAGCAAAGTAATGGGGAATGTCAGGGAGACTGGGGCATGTGGGGAAGCAAAGTAATGGGGAATGTCAGGGAGACTAGGGATGCACAGGGGGCATGTGGGGAAACAGCGGGGTGGGGAATGCAATGGAAACTGGCGGCATGCAGGTGGCATATTGTGACTCATTGCTATGAGTCACAATGGCTCATATATGTTGCTGCCACCCAGCCTGCTCCAATCCGCTAGAGGCCAGACCCTTAATATCTACAGTGAGTAAATTAGGCTCATCTGCTGCCTGCCCTAAGCTCAATTTCAGTCTGGAGGGAGAAGAGGGTCTATGATCTCTGCTCATCCACTCTCCTCTCCCTACTGCTCCATCCCTCTACTTCCTCCCTGTCATAAACTGCCATTCCCATACTGCTTCTGTCCGTAACCTCTGCCTTTCACCCACTTCCATTGTAATTATGGTGTGTGGCATAATTTTTAAGGGACATTACAGTGTGTGTCATAATGGGTCATGTTCATTACAGTGTGTGGCATAATGTGTCAGAAGCAACCCGCACCCACTGTTCCCCAGAAAGTCCATCGGTGCTGGCTCCACCAAGCCAGTGCCTCACCAACCACTAACCTCACCGCACGTCACTGGTATCAGTATACATATCATAATTATTATACATTAAAAATGTGCAATATTGTCAGACAATAATTACAGTATTATAGAAACAGAAGAAATGGGTGGAATTCAGAAACTAGGCGCTCTTCATATGGACATACAGGGAATCTGAGGATGATCAATCAAAGATATACTGTATAGAAAATTACTTCCCTTGGTGTAAAAATGATGTTCTTTTGTCCGTTTAGAGGACGTCTTATTTCCAATTCTTCCTTGTATCCTCCAATGATTTTATTTGGGTATATGTGAAGAGAATATACAAACAATGTGTTATATCCTTCACTTTTAACATGCAAAGCGTGTTTCACAGTTCGGTCGGAAATTCACAAGCGTACCAAAACTCACTATAAATAGTGGTTGGACACACATATAAAGGTGTCTTTCTACTAGGTGACACGCACCCGTACTCACGGTGTCATCTGCTGTGCGAAGCTCATAAAGGTATCTTTTTCCTCTAAATTTCTTCAAAAAATTTTTTATTGGTGCACAGCGCAATGAAAAAACAGGTTAAAATTATTTCTCCCGATTTGAGACTATTTGAACCACTAGTTTAAAGCAGGTGGTGATAATGTCCAATCAACACTCCCAGATGGTGTTCCGGATCCAAAAGGTAGTGGACTGATACATATACACTCGATCCTGGCTGTGGTCCTCCAGTCTTTGCACATTCAGATCTGAGACGACATTTTCGAGACTAGGAGGAAACATGTCGTCTCAGATCTGAATGTGCAAAGACTGGAGGACCACAGCCAGGATCGGGTGAGTGTATATGTATCAGTCCACTACCTTTTGGATCCGGAACACCATCTGGGAGTGTTGATTGGACATTATCACCACCTGCTTTAAACCAGTGGTTCAAATAGTCTCAAATCGGGAGAAATAATTTTAACCTGTTTTTTCATTGCTCTGTGCACCAATAAAAAATTTTTTGAAGAAATTTAGAGGAAAAAGATACCTTTATGAGCTTCGCACAGCAGATGACACCGTGAGTACGGGTGCGTGTCACCTAGTAGAAAGACACCTTTATATGTGTGTCCAACCACTATTTATAGTGAGTTTTGGTACGCTTGTGAATTTCCGACCGAACTGTGAAACACGCTTTGCATGTTAAAAGTGAAGGATATAACACATTGTTTGTATATTCTCTTCACATATACCCAAATAAAATCATTGGAGGATACAAGGAAGAATTGGAAATAAGACGTCCTCTAAACGGACAAAAGAACATCATTTTTACACCAAGGGAAGTAATTTTCTATACAGTATATCTTTGATTGATCATCCTCAGATTCCCTGTATGTCCATATGAAGAGCGCCTAGTTTCTGAATTCCACCCATTTCTTCTGTTTCTATAAATCTGTGGGGTACTGTTAGGGTAAGACCCCAAGGAATTCGGAAGGGCGAACTCCAAATTCATCAGGCGCCACGTTTACCTTCATTCCAATTTCTGCTATAATAATTACAGTATGTAGCCTTTTGAGAGATAGTATGGGGTTTATTCTGCTTGATTCGCAAGGCTGAATCCACTAAACCCCGCTTTGCGAATGGAGGCCCGGCCACCACCCATTCGCAAGGACAATTCGCTCGCACAGCCTGTGATTGGATGTTCATTTGATGGTCGGCGACTATCGAACGATAGCGAAGGTGCACGCATATAAAAGTGACTCTCAAGTCATGGATGCTCGGGAGGAAGTCGGCGGGCAGCTGAAGTGATGACACCTGCCCACACCTGCGTCATCGTCCCATTAGCATAACGCCCAGTGTTCTCATGGGATTGCCCATGAAACACTGGGTGTTCCCATAAGCAAATGGCACAGCCACCGAGGGAAGGTAATAGTAACGGTATCTTATCTACTGACCAGAGACGTTCAAAAACTGGGTGTGGCCTAAGAGATAGACCATCAGAAGGTGGACAGTAGGTCGGCACCATGAAGTCAACAGTCAGTTGGTCGACGGATACAAAAGGATGACATGTAAAAGGCCTATAGTACAAAAGGTCGACAGGGTTACAAAGTCCACATGAAAATGGTTGAAAATGGTCCACACAAGTTTTGGGGGGATTTCTGGGTGTTGGTTTGTATCTTTGACCATCCAAAATAGGAAAAACACATTTTCTTTCTGGGCTCACCACACTTCTTCTACGCTTCGCTCACCACACTTCGGACATGGTAGTACACTCTTCTACACTTCGCTCACCACACTTCGGACATGGTAGTACACTCTTCTACGCTTCGCTCACCACACTTCGGACATGGTAGTACACTCTTCTACGCTTCGCTCACCACACTTCGGACATGGTAGTACACTCTTCTACGCTTCGCTCACCACACTTCGGACATGGTAGTACACTCTTCTACACTTCGCTCACCACACTTCGGACATGGTAGTACACTCTTCTACGCTTCGCTCACCACACTTCGGACATGGTAGTACACTCTTCTACGCTTCGCTCACCACACTTCGGACATGGTAGTACACTCTTCTACGCTTCGCTCGCCACACTTCGGACATGGTAGTACACTCTTCTACGCTTCGCTCACCACAATCTACCATTATGAATAGTTGGATACATGGATAGTAAAATAGTTGAGAAACCATGAAAACTCCCCCCCCCCCCAAAAAAAAAAAAAAAACTGCTTGTCAACCTTTTTTTGGGCAACTGTTTTCATGATGACCATTTAACCCTGCCGACACTATGTACCCGTCGATCATTTGTACTATTGACAGTTTACATGTCATCATTTTGAGCTTGTTCACCTTTTGTATCTGCCGATCTCTTCACTGCAAACCGTATGGTGTTGAGCCATTGACTGTTGCCCTGATGATTGTTGATCTGTCATCCACCCGCCATTAAGGTAGAGAGATAGTGGGGCAAATCTACAAAAGCTTGCAGAGAGATAAAGTGTTTAGAGATTTAGGGTGGGATTTATCAAAGCTTGGAAAGAGATAAAGAGGACGGAGATAAAGTACCAACCAATCAGCTCCTAACTGCCATGTTACAGATTGTGTTTGAAAAAAATAACAGGAGCTGATTGGTTTGTACTTTATCTTTCTTCACATAATCCCTGGACCCCCGCAAACCTATTACCCAGGCACTAACTGCCATTGGGAACACCAACTTCTGTCTTGAACACACATATAACAGGAATCACCAGGTGCTACTAATCAGCCAGTGATTCCCAGTACATCCTAGGAAAACCCCTAGCCCTGCTGCTGCTGCTGCTGCTGTTGCTGTTCTAACCACTGGGCTGGATCTTCCACATTACCCTCATGTGGAAGTATGTTGTCCCTGCCACATTATGCATGAATAAAGACCTTCTTACCGACCCTTTTGAAGATAGAGATTGGTGGGAAACATCCACAGACCAGGTATGAATGGCTGATTGATTGTTTATCAATAATTTAAAAAAGATACAAGTAGCCTTTAACACAAAATATGACTGTATCTGACTTGCATAGTACAGCCCCCAAATAATTATATCTTCAGCATTGATAATGCTTAGTTATATATCCCCCATTCAAAAGAAAACCATCCACAATGGCTTGATGACAATCGCCTGGGCGTTGTCCAACAATCTTCCATTTGAAGAGCAGCTCCGTCTGCACCAACATTTTGCAAACAAATATGTGCGATGCGCGGGGCGAGAAATTATGTTTAGATGTTGAACTTGAGGAAATCCTTTTTTTTAAGTGTATCCTTTCCAAATGCAACATACATTCATTGTTTACAAAGATGTCCCATTTCCTGATAAAATGTATGACCGCTGATTATTTCAACGTTTCATGAATGGAAGTGAAATACAATTTAATTGCACAGGAAAATTCTTGAAACTGTGCAACCACCCAAACACCATCACTTCCTCCTAGGATGGGAAGTCTCGGCGGTAATGTTACATAAGGGAACTGTGAATGATAAACTGCTGGGCTCAGGCTATCTCCTGTACAGTGCATCAATCTTCAGGCTTTTCAAAATTTCAATTAAATAACACAAAAAAAGGGAAAATCAGGATGTCTACTGTCACACGCGGAAATGACAGCAGGAAAAAGGAAAATGTAATTATATACCGTCTGTGACAAAAGTGAAGTCTAGACAGTTTCGGGTCCTTGATGTTTCCTGCACCCCAAAGAGAGATAACGTCCGAATAAACATGAGTCAGTAATCATGTCATTTGTAATAAATGGGACAGAAGGGAAAAATGTGGCTTTGTTGTAATAACACATCCAAAAGTGTCATTATGAAACAGGAGATGCGTCGGCATTTGTCGTCGGCAGTGCAGGTCTACCTGTATCTAGCAGGTGTAAGTGTGTGGAAATCGTTCATATTTTCAATATTTAAGCTTAAAGCCCAGTGTCATGGGCAGTGGCGTAACTACAATTTGCCCCACACACACACACACACACACACACATACACACACACTCACCGCTGTATCTTCCGCCGCCCGGTCCGTTCTTAGCCAGTTGGGACCAGCAGATCCTCCTGTCTGCAGTTCCGGCACTCCTCCTGATAGAATGTCACATGCAAAATGGCGGACACCGCCTTACAGCAGACTATTATTTGGGATGCAAGAGGAGGTCGCCGCCTCCTCTAGCATTCTTAATAACTGTCTGCTGTGAGGGGGTGGCCATTTTGCAAGTGACTTTCTATCAGGAGTAGTGCATGGACTTCAGATAGGAGGATCTGCTGGTCCCATCGGGTCAGCACGGCAACAACATATTCGGCGGCGGCTGTAACAATAGCTTCTGCAGGGGTCTGGTGAGCTATAGTTACGCCAGTGGTCATGGGTGTCTCAGTTACTGCAAGTTCCTATACTCTGTGTGCTGCAAACATTGCTCAATGCACTAACCTTTTAGATACAGGTGCTAGCAGTCCGGCAGTGGCGTAACAATAGCCCCGCAGACCCCGTGGTCGTGGGGAGGTGCTGTATAAGTGCAGACGCCAGGCAGGGCCGGATTAACAATGGGCCAGATGGAGCTACAGCCCATTTAGGATACAGCCCAAATAGGCCCATTTTGTAGCTGAGGGCCAGGGCTTTCCAATGAGCCCAGCACCGTGTCGGTAGCCCCCCGGGAACCGGAGATACCGCCAGGCAAACCTGGAACATTTTCCCTATAGGATAACATTGGACCCGCTAATTCCAACATCCACCCGATTCCAACGGCTGCCAGTTCCCCCTCTGGCATCACAGAAGCTCGAGGTTGATCTCAGTCGAACCCAAATCGCTGGGCCTTCAATCTGATACCTGGTCCATATGGGTTCATTGGTTCTAGAGATATTGTGGGTAAACCCATTTTTTTTTCATTTCTGAAATGTAATTTCATGGCTGTTCATGTTGTTTGACAGATTTCTCTGGAACCAAACAGCCCCGTTTCACGGGATCAAAATCATTCGAAGCCTACATGTAAATGGGTCAGTTGGTTTCAAAGATATAGCTGGTTGTTTAAAGGGGACGGGGGTGGTTTTCTCTCCCCCTCACACCAGAAAATGCAGGGACTAGGCTGGTGTAAAAGGGGCCAACCCGGGAATGTCCCTGCATGATCCTGGGACCATATTCCTGGGTAAGTCCCTGCATTTTCTGGTGTGAAAGGGGTATTATTTTAAATAGCCGGGACATGCAGTGCTCTGAATACAGCCGGGCAGCCCCCTGCTCTCTACCCGGCTGTCAATGGCTGTCATTTCTGCCCGGCGGCGGCTGCCCCCCAGTTACCGCAAGCATGTATTCCCTCTTGGCAATGAGCATGTAATCCCACATGGCAATGGGCATGGAACCCCTGGCAATGAGCATGGAACCCCTGGCAATGAAAATTTATGTAGCATCATTTTTAATAGGCATTATGGTGTTTGGCATAATACGTAATGGAGATTATCGTGTGTGGCTTAACATGTAATGGGCATTATGGTGTAAATTTTTAATGCGTGCCTTTGGCGCGCAATGCCCCTATTTATGAAGTTTATTGTTCATTATTGCTCAATCTGTTTGGTATAATAATGTGTATTTTGGCTCAATCCATGTGGCAAAATGTGAATTTTGCCTTAATCTGTGTGGCATAACATGAATTTTGACTCAATCTGTGTGCCATAGTCTGAATTTTGGCTCAGTCAGTGTGAATTTTGGCTCATTCCATGTGACACAATGTGTAAGAGGCAAATACAGTATAAGGGGGTTACTATTGTTAAAAACAAGAAAACCAGTATCTAGAGAGTGCTGGGAACACTCAGAATTTAACTGTTATAAAATTCTTATTTATTTGTAATATATTGCACACAAAAGAACATTAATAAAAAATGGTATATAATATACATTAATGTATAGATCCCTAAATAGTACAATTAATACAAATGTGTAAAAGAGACGGTAACACTTTGCCAATTCCTGCCAGCTAGTGGTATACTTCAATGGACCCTATTGATCATATGTTCCAATAGCCAATTAATTAGTAACCTCTCAGATTAGCATTTCCACGGGAATATAAAACTTCTGGACTTTATATTTAATTTGTAAAGGTGGAAGCAGTCCAGGCAGACCCGTTTTTAGTATGAGAGAGTCGCTTGATCTGTAGCTTTATGTCTACACATGGGGCCAAATGTAATAGGGTGAGAGTTTCAGAAAGTGAGAGATTTTGGGAGAGTTTTCCCATGTTCTTTAACCCCTTACCGCCGCAGCCTGTTTTTGCCTTCCTGACAGAGCCCTTTTTTTCAAATATGACATGTATCACTTTATGTGGGGATAACTTTTTATTGCTTTTACTTATCCCAGTGATTTTGAGATTGTTTTCTCGTGACACATTGTACTTTAAGTTAGTGGTAAATTTTGGTCGATACAGTCTGTGTTTATTTGTGAAAAATACCAAAATGTCGTAAAAAAATTGAAAATTTAGCAATTTGCAAAATGTTAAATTTTCTGCTTGTGAGACAAATAATCATACCACTCAAAATAGTTAATAACTAACAAAGACCATATGTCTACTTTATGTTGCCATCATTATTTCAACCTCCTTTTAATTTTTTTGGACACTAGGAGGCTTAAAATATGAATAGCAAATTCTCAAATTTTCAAGAAAATTTCAAACACTGATTTTTTTAGGGACCAGTTCAGTTCTGATGTGACTTTGAGGGACTTGTATGTGAGACACCCCCATAAATGATGCCATTTCAAAAACTGCACCCCTCACAGTATTTAAAACAGCATTTTGGAAGTTTGTTAACCCTTTAGGTGTTTCACAGGAATTAAAACAAAGTGTAGGTGAAATTTCAAAATTTCATTTTTTTAGCAGATTTTCAATTTTAATACATTTTTCTAAGGAACACAGTAGATTTTACTAGAGAAATGTGACTAAAAATTGATTCCCCCAATTCTTTTGTTTTCATAAATATCCTATATGTGGCCCTAGTGTGCACGTTGACCAAACCACAGGCTTCATAATAGAAGGAGCACCTACTTGATTTTGGAGCCTCCTTTTTATGAGATTATTTTTTAGGCACCATGTAGGTTTCTAGGCACCATAAGATGCTAAAAGTTAGGAAGCTCCCCCACAAGTGACCCCATTTTGCAAACTACACCCCTCAGGGAATTCATCTAGGGGTATAGTGTACATTTCAAACCCCCAGGGGTTTCACCAATTTTGGTACAACTGGGCTGTGAAAATGAAAAATTACATTTTTTTACACAAAAATGCAGTTCTGGCTCAAAATTTTTCATTTTCACAAGGAATGAAGGAGACAAAGCACCCCAAAATCTGTGCCGCAATTTCTCCCGAGTACGGCAATGCCTCATATGTGACCAAAAAATACCATTTGGGTGCATGGCAGGACTCAGAAGGGAAGGAGTGATATTTGGATTTTGCAGCACAGATTCTGGTGGAATGAATGGTGGGTGCTATGTCGCATTAGCAAGACCCCCGAAGCACCAATACAGTGGAACCCCCCCACAAGTGACCCCATTTTGCAAACTACACCCCTCAGGGAATTCATCTAGGGGTATAGTGTACATTTCAAACCCTCAGGGGTTTCACCAATTTTGGTACAACTGGGCTGTGAAAATGAAAAATTACATTTTTTTACACAAAAATGCAGTTCTGGCTCAAAATTTTTCATTTTCACAAGGAATGAAGGAGACAAAGCACCCCAAAATCTGTGCCGCAATTTCTCCCGAGTACGGCAATGCCTCATATGTGACCAAAAAATACCATTTGGGTGCATGGCAGGACTCAGAAGGGAAGGAGTGATATTTGGATTTTGCAGCACAGATTCTGGTGGAATGAATGGTGGGTGCTATGTCACATTAGCAAGACCCCCGAAGCACCAATACAGTGGAACCCCCCACAAGTGACCCCATTTTGCAAACTACACCCCTCAGGGAATTCATCTAGGGGTATAGTGTACATTTCAAACCCCCAGGGGTTTCACCAATTTTGGTACAACTGGGCAGTGAAGATGAAAAATTAAATTTTTTTACACAAAAATGCAGTTCTGGCTCAAAATTTTTCATTTTCACAAGGAATGAAGGAGACAAAGCACCCCAAAATCTGTGCCGCAATTTCTCCCGAGTACGGCAATGCCTCATATGTGACCAAAAAATACCATTTGGGTGCATGGCAGGACTCAGAAGGGAAGGAGTGATATTTGGATTTTGCAGCACAGATTCCCCGAAGCACGGTGAAATGATGAACCTAATAATCCATAGATGTGTGGTATATTTTAAAACACTCCTTCATACATAGGCCGGGTTTGTCGGGGCAAGTTTCACAGTGGAAAATAGTTTGCTTTCTTATTCCCTTTTTATAGCAAACTTTGCACCTTTTTTGTGTCCTGCCCTTTTTTCCAGTGGAGGGGATTTCGTTAGGAAAATGCTGCCATGATACAATACGGGGGCCAGTACTAGAAGTACTGGGGCCAGTACTAGAAGTACTGGGGCCCTCTGCCTGCTGGTTCCCAAATATTAGGCCCTTTATGACTTCCTCTTGAAAGTGCATAAATGTCCCCGTCTGGCTGGTAGAACGGAATAGTACGTAAGCGTTATACAGTGCCATCTGGATGATATACACGGCCAGCTTCTTTTACCATATTTTTGTTTTCCGCAGGGCACTGTACGGCTTCAGTACCTGATCTGAAAGATCCACTCCGCCCATGTACTTATTGTAATCTAGGATACAAATAGGTTTTGAGGTGTGGGTACTGGTACCTCGTACAGGGACGGAGGTGGTACTGTCTCCGTGAATTGAGAAAAAGACTTTGAAAAAGTCAATTTCTTTGAGGCCTGTAGTATCAAATTGGATTCCTGGGTTGGCCAAAAACTCAGGAACCTGGGGCTCAAAATTGTCTGGTGGTGGGGTCCATACGGGATCAATCATTTGGGGGGGGGTCTCAGCTGCTCTACGGGGGCGTCTTTGAGGGGGTCCCTCATCACTAGAGGAGGAAGAGGAGCTTAAGACGAATGCAAATTCATCGCTTACATCACTGGCTGTGTCAGTGTCAGAGGCAATAAGGGCATATGCCTCCTCCGCTGAAAACAGTCTTTGGGATGATTGGGACATTTTTATTATTTTTGTGTTTGTGTAAGTGTAGTGTTTCAACACGTGAATAGTGTAGGGGGGTACAAACTTTATTTCAACACGGGGGGTATGTAGTGTGTATGTAGTGCTTTAACACGTGTAAGTGCACTTAAGGGGCAGCAGCTTCAAGGCAGCTTTCGGTACAACCTTGAAGGGGTTAAAAGAAAAAAAAAAAAGCTCCTGCGCCAAAAATTGAGCACAGATGTTGGTCAGTAACGTCCGTCACTGATCAGTGCTCAGCGGCCACAGGACACCCACAAAATCACCGTGGGTGTAAAAAAATTTTTAAAAAAAGACCCCACAGCACCCTCCCAAAAAAAAAAATTAAAAAAAAACTGCTGATCAGTCAAAGGCAACAGGAATTTGATCCCAAAAAAAAAAATTAGATCAACCCTGTGCCAAAAATGCTGATCAGTGATGTACGTCACTGATCAGCGCTCAGCGGCCACAGGACACCCACAAAATCACTGTGGGTGTAAAAAATTTTTTTTAAAAAGACCCCACAGCACCCTCAAAAAAAAAAAATTCAAAAAAACTGCTGATCAGTCAAAGGCAACAGGAATTTGATCCAAAAAAAAAAATTAGATCAACCCTGTGCCAAAAATGCTGATCAGTGATGTAAGTCACTGATCAGCGCTCAGCGGCCACAGGACACCCACAAAATCACTGTGGGTGTAAAAAAAATTTAAAAAAAAGACCCCACAGCACCCTAAAAAAAAAAAAAAAAAAAAACTGCTGATCAGTGATGCAACACTGATTAGCAGTGAGGGGTATATATACCTATATATGCAGGCGCGCAACCTGACGGGGTATATATATATAAAAAAAAAAACCTGCACCCCCAAAAAGTTGCTGATCAGTTAATTTATACTGATCAGCACAAAAGGGGGGCAGCAGGGGGCAGCAGAGACAAAATTATATTACACAATGACGCTGCAGCAGCAGCAGCACAACAACCAGGAAGCACCAACAACCAGGAAGCACCAGCAGCAGGCAGCACAGATGCCACCACACCACCAACGCTGATCAGGTCAGTATAAGAGGACAGATGGGCACGGAGACCGCTCTGCACACTGTTCCTGACCGGAATGGCGGCTGCAGGGCTGTCTCCGTTATTTTCTCTGAGGTGTAATGGCTGTGATTGGTCCGTCGGTCCGACGGACCAATCACAGCCTTGGGGGCAGGTGGGGTGAGGTGGGGTGACCACCAGTGACCCCTTTACACCCGGTGGTGATTGGTGCTGTACTTAACAGCACCAATCACCACCGATCCCTGTGTTACCGAGCGCCGTTAGAAAACGCTGCAATTGGCTGTTCACATTTTGAACAGCCAATCGCAGCGATCGCCGATGGGGGGGGGCATCGCTGCCCCCCCTGGGCAATGAGGGAAGATGTCTGCTGTCAGGGACAGCAGCCATCTCCCCTCTGTCACCGCGTCTATAGACGCGGTGACACTTTAAATGCATGACGTACATTTATGCCATGCGTCGGGAAGTACATCCCGACCATGACGTAAATGTACGTCAAATGTCGGGAAGGGGTTAAAGCAGCAATCAGTTACATAGCAAAAATCAACGTGGTTTTGCAGTGTAATTGATTGCTGCTTTAAAAAAAATGGGAAAACTCTCCCAAAATCTCTCACTTTCTGAAACTCTCACCCTATTACATTTGGCCCATGGAGAGATAATAGCGGTCAATGATTTGAAGTTCAATATATAAAGGCACCTGTATTGTTGTCGCTTTAAGCCTCACTTATTGTGGGTATAACCTCCGATACCATATATGTGGGAACAGTCCGGCAAAACAGTGCAGCAGAGTACCTTAGTTTGTATATTCGCTGTTATTTCCACAAACCTGACCGCAGTATCGAGACCAGCTCACTGCGTCAGGGAGCCAACCGCACGCACTCAGCTGGGGGCGGATGCTGCAGGGAATCAAGTGTCACAGCCGTTGTAGGTATAACTACCTCTGCTCCAGACAGGTGAATGTCCGCGTTCGCCGTGCTCCGCTTGTATAGCTGTAGGTCCAGTGTCCCCAGACACTTTTAAGGAGGGGTTCTAATGGTTCTTAAGGAGGTATAATAATGTGTATTTTGGCTCAATCCATGTGGCAAAATGTGAATTTTGCATTAATCTGTGTGGCATAACATGAATTTTGACTCAAACCGTGTGCCATAGTGTGAATTTTGGCTCAGTCGGTGTGAATTTTGGCTCATTCCATGTGGCACAATGTGTAAGAGGCAAGTATAAGGGGGTTACTATTGTGTTGCATGATTTGTGTAAGGGGTATATGGTGTGGTAAACTTAGGTGACCACATAAAAGGTGCTGAAATGTTGTCTATCAAGTTTCGGCTTTCAGTATTTTTTTATGACTGGAGTGCCGCCTCACCCCGCAAGTATCTTAGGACATCGCCGTCCTGCGGGTGCACCTTTGGAGTGCACGCGCCAATATATCTCCCTGCATTTTTCCTATGCAAGCCCCCTGCCTTTTCCAGGCATATATAATTAGTTGAAAGTATTTACACAAATAGAGACACACCCATGAGCAGACCACCCAACCAGAACACTGGTCACGCCCCCCACATTATTAGGTGCTGGCCACAACCCCTATTATTGCGCATAATAGGCCCTTGATCATTTTCAGCTCCAGGCCCATTTAGACCTTAATCTGGCTCTGGCGCCGGTGGTCTGCGGGGCTATTGTAATGCCGCTGTGCTGTGGCCGTAACCGCAGATTTACCTGTCTGCGCAGCGGTCCCGGCTCCCCTCCTGCCCTGGCTTCTGCTGAAATGAAAATGGGCCATCATAAAATGTCCGCCCCCATACAGCAGACAATTCTCTGAAACTGTCTGCTGTATGGGGACGGACATTTTGTGATGGTCCATTTTCATACCAGGAGAAGCCAGGGCAGGAGGGGAGCCGGGACCGCAGACAAAATATGCCACAGCACAGCGGAGGGTAAGGCATGGGGACATGGGCGGCGGGGGGGGGGGGGGGGTAAATGCAACCTACAGTACATATGTGTTGTATCCAGTGGCAGTTTTTACATATGGGCTGCAAGACTCCACCCCCCCCCCAGGTAAATTCCGTCACTGTGCTCAGTGTTAGTGAATCCAGATGCAGTTCGTGAGACTGCATTGGCTACACTGTGACTGGCAGTGACTTTCTATTGGAATTCCGACCTGCCAATCACCCAAGACAGTCCCATTGGGAGGTGTTTTCTCCCTCCATAGAAGCTGGGGGTATGCGCATACGCAGTACTGAGGCCCATACTGTACATGTGCTTGTGCTGGTGCCTGTCAGGTACTGGGACTGTAACTGACTACTAACTCGCCCAAATCTCAGCCCATTCAAAAGTCCTATTACCAATGACATTTGCCCAATATGTGACACACTTAAAGGCAATGTTATACCATATGTAATTGTATATATGTAATGGACATTCCTGGGTGGTGATGGGAGTTTTGCATATCTGGTTGGTCAGACGCTTAGGGGTACATTTACTAGGATGTGCTATTAAAGACGGGATGTTGCCTGTAGCAACCAATTAGAATCTGTCTATTATCTTCTAAAAGGTACTAAATAGGTAAGTAGAATCTGATTGGTTGTTATGGGCAACATCCCATCTTCAACAGAACTCCCATCTTAGTAAATTTACCCCTTAAATTGCTTACATTGGAGGCCAATCTTGGATGGCGGGTGGCCACTACTGCCATACTCAGCCCTTGCTGGGGGGTCTGCCCCAGAGCTGGATTAAGCCTTCGGGGGGCCCGGGGCACTTTAGAAATGGGGGCCCCCTCGTACTTGTCATTATTGGCTGCAAACTACACGGGAGAATATTACACTGTCAAACACACAGAATAAGAGCAGTATAAACTTGGTCAATGGTCAACTGCAGGGGAGGGGGGGGTAAAATATATATACCACATGAAAATCCTGTGTTTGTCCCTCTGTAGGAGCCCTGACAGGCTCAGTGCTGCCTCTGATTAAAAACCCTCCCATAACAAGGCAGCTGCTGTTGCTATCCCTCATGGGCCTGAGAAGCATATGATGAGTTCCACCAAGCAGAGCTCAGCACAAGTATTTTTAAAATACATGCCAACCACAGGGGGCCCCTAGATAGAGGGGGGCCCAGGGGTACTGACCCCTTGTGCCCCCATTATAATCCGGCTCTGGTCTGCCCATGCGCGGTTATGCGCTGACCCCCACCGACCCCGCTGACCGCAGCGATGTGTAGCCCATAGGCTACAATGGGCTATCACCATCTCAGAATGGCGATAGCCCAGGGGGGCAAGCTGCCGGCGGCGGTGCAGGGGGGGATCGCAGCAGGGATCAGAGATTCCTGCTGCGATCCTCCTTTGATACATTTGGGGGATACTTAATATTTGTGGCTAACCCCTGAAAACACAGATGTAGCTGTAAAATATGGTTTGATAAATGGGCCTGTATAGGTTTAATTTTATTTCAGGTGTATTTTTTTTTAATAACTGTGTGGATTTTATTTTTAATTAACACTCGACACATTTATGTCAAGCATAATGCTTATGTTAATAAACTTTATTTAATTAGGCATGTTTCATTGTGTCATTGAGAGTCACATTGAATTAAGCAGTAGATGCTTTTAGGGCTGAAAGCTTGCCAGCTGTCTTTCCCAGTCCATTATATTCTGTAACTAGTTGCTCGAATGATATCCAGAAACAAGTGTACTGTACCTGGTGTCCAGCAACAAGTGCACTGTACCTGGTATCCAGCAACAAGTGTACTGTACCTGCTGTCCAGCAACAAGTGTACTGTACCTGGTGTCCAGCAACAAGTGTACTGTACCTGGTGTCCAGCAACAAGTGTACTGTACCTGGTGTCCAGCAACAAGTGTACTGTACCTGGTGTCCAGCAACAAGTGTACTGTACCTGGTGTCCAGCAACAAGTGTACTGTACCTGGTGTCCAGCAACAAGTGTACTGTACCTGCTGTCCAGCAACAAGTGTACTGTACCTGGTGTCCAGCAACAAGTGTACTGTACCTGGTGTCCAGCAACAAGTGTACTGTACCTGGTGTCCAGCAACAAGTGTACTGTACCTGGTGTCCAGCAACAAGTGTACTGTACCTGGTGTCCAGCAACAAGTGTACTGTACCTGGTGTCCAGCAACAAGTGTACTGTACCTGGTGTCCAGCAACAAGTGTACTGTACCTGGTGTCCAGCAACAAGTGTACTGTACCTGGTGTCCAGCAACAAGTGTACTGTACCTGGTGTCCAGCAACAAGTGTACTGTACCTGGTGTCCAGCAACAAGTGTACTGTACCTGGTGTCCAGCAACAAGTGTTCTGTACCTGGTGTCCAGCAACAAGTGTACTGTACCTGGTGTCCAGCAACAAGTGTACTGTACCTGGTGTCCAGCAACAAGTGTACTGTACCTGCTGTCCAGCAACAAGTGTACTGTACCTGCTGTCCAGCAACAAGTGTACTGTACCTGGTGTCCAGCAACAAGTGTACTGTACCTGGTGTCCAGCAACAAGTGTACTGTACCTGGTGTCCAGCAACAAGTGTACTGTATCTGGTGTCCAGCAACAAGTGTACTGTACCTGCTGTCCAGCAACAAGTGTACTGTACCTGGTGTCCAGCAACAAGTGTACTGTACCTGCTGTCCAGCAACAAGTGTACTGTACCTGGTGTCCAGCAACAAGTGTTATCAAAGTTTTTAAAAAGCCCCTAACCATGTTTGATAAATAGCTGTTGGGAGCTGATTGGTTGGAGCATCATTTATCATACACAAAGAGTTTTAAAACTCGATGCGTATGATAAAACTCATTGATAAACTTGACCCTAAAAAGAATAAAAATAAATGGGGAAAACCCAGTTCAATCTGAGCAATTACGCTCTCTCCGTGTCATTAGTGCTAAAATACTGTACAAATGAAAAATGAACAAGGGTGTGTACTGCGCACACACCACTGCCAGTTATGTCTGGGTCTCTTACACTGTTTCCTTGGTAATGGTCTTGGTTCTAGTCCATGTTATTCTAGTCCATGCGGCTATATGGTATGCGATGCATAAGATGCCATAAGATGTAAATCGTGGGCGCCGTGCTAGGAAACAAGTACCAATTTCTCTTACAAATTGTCCTGCTACAGCCATCTCATGCTCCGGCGGCTGCCGCCGAATAAGACTGACAGTCTCCGGCTGCTGTTGATTAAGAGGAATCTTGCGAGAATTCCCCTGTACTTGTCTCACGGCAAAACCACCAGACGGGTGGGAGGGCCACTCAGACCGGCTACGGGGGTCGCATACGGCCCCCTGGCCTGAGGTTCCCCACCCCTGCTTTACAGTAACATGTGTCTGTGTTTTTTCCATCGTAATGATTTGTGTAATTAAACTAAAATGGTGTAATCCACTATGACCATATTTAGTTAGAGTGTTAAAATATATTGGTGTTTTAGGTAATTTTTTAATTGCCATACACTATTGTAAAATTTACTTACCAGCATGTCATCACCAAGGGATACCACAGGATAAGCAGGTTCTTTCATTGGGCTCTGACTACTCCCCTAAATATTGGTGATAATGTATGGCAAATGGTTTATGGTATGTAAACACACTTACACCAAAGGTACATGGTAGAATAGTTTAGAAATGCAATTACCTGAGAAGTAGCACCCAGCGGCGTAACTAGATTTTCTGCGCCCCCCTGCCGACAATGCAGGAGGCGCCCCCCGGTAAAAAATAAAAACGGAGCGGAGCCGGGGTACGGCGGGGGGGGGAGGGGGGTTGTGTTTCTGTGTGTGTGTGTTTGCATGTATGTGTGACGTGTTTGTGTGTATGTGTGTATGTGTATGTGTGTGTGTGTGTGTGTGTGTGTGTGTGTGTTACCTCTGGCCGGCGTGGCCGCATCCGTCTGCGCCGGGTCCCGGGCGGCTCTCCCGTTACTGCTGCTAATGAAAAAGTGACACTTGGAAAATGGCTGCCCTTATACTGCAGACGAAAAACTGTCTGCGGTAAGGGGGCAACCATTTTCCAAGTGTCACCTTTTTGTATTAGAACAGCGCTGCGGCTGCCGGGACTCGGGAGAGCTGGGACCCGGTGCACTGCAAATAAAACCACCGGCGCCGCGGCAGAAGGCAAACAGTGAGTAACTATCGTCCCGCAGCCCCCCCGGCGCCCACATACCCTCAGCGCCTCCCCGCCACCGCGGGGGCTGCGGGACGATAGTTACGCCACTGGTAGCACCTGATGATTTCCCTATGCATCAGATCCCCCTCTGCGTACTCCTAACTACCATAGGTTGGGTAGTTTCAGCTTCCTGCACGACTGCTGCATTGCATCCTCCACATAACGTGGTTGGGAAAGGGCAGTGTTGTGTAACATGCAGCAAGCCTGGACGATCATCACTACTTTTGCTGGGTGGTAAAGCAGTATTCCTGATGATCTGTTCAAACACGTGAAACGACTTTTCAGCACCCCAAAGGTGCGTTTCACGACATTGCGGGTGGCAATTTGTGCTTCGTTATAGCGGTGCTGTGCAGGGCCTTTGGGGGAACGCAGAGGTGTCATGAGCCACGGGAGACACCCATATCCTGAGTCACCTTGAAAGAAAGAATGAGGTCAGTACAGTATATGGTAACATATGTTCATTTGTTTTAAATGAGCAAGGGGAAAAACACCGATATTTAAAGAAGTATGGTAAAAGAGAGGGACTGATTACACCTATATATATTGGACATATCAGGAGACACAACACACTAAAGTGTCAGTTCTGAGTAAAAAAAAACATGCACTATAGTACAGGGTACACTTACTGTTGGTAATTAGTGGTCCCATAATTTATCCAGACTGACATCACCTTTAAAAGTGATTGAGGGTTAGATACATTTGTGGCTAAACTTTACACACTATTCACACACTACAAAGGAGTGCAAAAATGTATAGTATGTAATTGAACACATAATAGCACTATACATAGTGCCCAATCATTTACATAAATTAAAATGTATTTACCAAGTAGCCAGCCCTCCGGCATTTGGTGGTCCTGGAATCGGTCCCAGAGGGCTGAGTGACGCAGAATATAGGCATCCTGGCAGTTCCCTGGGTAGCCTGCAACCACACTGAGTATTTTGAGGTTGGCATCACATACCACCTGCACGTTCAGAGAGTGCCGCCCACGCCGATTGACGTAGACGTGTCCCCTCACGTGCGGTGCCCGAAGCCCAATGTGGCTGCAATCTATGGCTCCCAGCACATTTGGGAATGCTGAGAGCCTATAGAAAGCCACCTTCAGGTCCTGCCACTCGGACTCACAACGTGGGAATCTGATATATGTGCGCCACAGCTTCCTGGAAGCAAGTAACACTTAAGTGAAATGCTTAGAGAAAGTGGCTTGTGAGACCCCCAACGACCATGAGGTCACAGCCTGAGTGGAGCCTGTGGCCAAGAAGTAGAGGGCACACATTAATTACTGCAGCCCAGACACTGCATAGTTGGCACCCTATAAGTCCAACAGGTTAATGCGGTTCAGCCGAACCATCCCCACAACCTGTGGATCAGAGAGGGAGTCCAGGTACAGCCGAGCACGATACCTATGTGAAGCACGCAGTAATCGAGGTACCTGGATCTGGCGCGCAGCAGCCTCCCTTCTCCTGTGCAGCTCCTCCAAATGTAGAAATTCACAAATAGCCAGCTCCACACCACTCTGCACAATCTCCATCTCTCAAACCCTCACAAGTGTCCTTAATGATGTTTTGGTATATGTAGGGGAGTTTATGAATAAAATTGTGGACACCTTTGTGAAAATTAACCATTTCTGCATTTGTACAAAGTTGCTTTTGGGTCAATTCGCCCATCAGGACCTGGTGTGCATCATAGGTGATTTTTTAGACACTTTTGAAATGTGAATTCCATAGCGCATTCCATTAAATAAGCAATTTGTATACTTTTCTATGCGAAAACATCTGGATGCGATAAAAAAAATTAAGCGGCAAGTTGAAAAAGTGCGATTTTGTCACAAAATATGTGATTTACGTGACTTAGCGCACCTTATTAAGTAAGCGGTTTTGCCAAAATGTGCAAAAACGACAATTTGTTGCCTAAATACAGGTATCACACAATTTCTACTAGTGCATCCTATTAAATGTCACCCAATATTTTTTTACACATTTTTTATTTGAATTAATATAACAAATGTGACATTTTAGTGGATATTTTGCACATCTCTCACAGAGATATTGGCCCCCAAAGGGTTAATGTTCTGTGGGAGTGAATTACTAATGTTATGCGAGGTCTGGTATAATGGTATCAATGTTATGTGGTTGCTATTTATATAACGTGGGACTATTGATGTAATGTAGAGTTGGACAAATCTATAGAGGCTTTTAATGTAATAGGAGCTACAGTACAGTATACTTCTATTAAAGGTCTTTATAGTAGGAAATGAGCTTATTAATTATATGCATTACAGGTATATATTTTCCAAAGTGTGAATACGATAAATAATTTGATGTATACAGTAGGTTAACTATGAGCGGAGCAGCTTGGAGGGAAAGTGGTGAGGAAAGGCAAATTGGCAATGACAGATTGGAAGTGGAGAGGGGTCTTAAAACCATTCTTTTGTCATGGTACCCTAAATCTTGCTCTGTTGGGCGATAAGTTTGCCTAACACCAGGCTAAATCTAGAAGAGTGACCAAACCTGTCCTCAAGATCTAACAACAGTTCATGTATCTCAGGCAACCTGTGGATCTATAGTAGGAATGAATGCAGCAGGTTTGAAAATGTGACAGTTAGTAATGACTACAGCTGCTGTGCACCAGCTAGGTGATCTGGGGAATGTGACAGTTAGTAATGACTACAGCTGTGCACCAGCTAGGTGATCTGGGGAATGTGACAGTTAGTAATGACTACAGCTGTGCACCAGCTAGGTGATCTGGGGAATGGGACAGTTAGTAATGACTACAGCTGTGCACCAGCTATGTGATCTGGGGAATGTGACAGTTAGTAATGACTACAGCTGTGCACCAGCTAGGTGATCTGGGGAATGGGACAGTTAGTAATGACTACAGCTGTGCACCAGCTAGGTGATCTGGGGAATGTGACAGTTAGTAATGACTACAGCTGTGCACCAGCTAGGTGATCTGGGGAATGGGACAGTTAGTAATGACTACAGCTGTGCACCAGCTATGTGATCTGGGGAATGTGACAGTTAGTAATGACTACAGCTGTGCACCAGCTAGGCAGTACGGATGGTGTAATGGTTAGCATTACTGCCTCATAGCGCTGAGGGCATGGGTTCAATTCCCACCATGGCCCTAACTGTGCGGAGTTTGTATATTCTCCCCATGCTTGCGTGGGTTTCCTCCGGGTACTCTGGTTTTCTCCCACAATCCAAAAATATACTGGTAGGTTATTTGGCTTGTAACAAAATTAACCTTAGAATGAGTGTGTGTGCGTGTACATGTGGACAATATAGATTGTAATATTTGAACATTCACACCAGGGACTGGTGTGAATGTTCAAATATTCTCTGAAAAGCGCTGCGGAATATGTGTGCTCTAGATAAGAAACTGTTAATAAATAATAATGACTACCGCTGTGCACCAGCTAGGGGATCTGGGGAATGTGACAGTTAGTAATGACTACCGCTGTGCACCAGCTAGGGCAGGGTTGGCCAAACCGGTCCTCGAGATCTACCAATGGTCCACAATTTTCAGGTTACCTAGCTGGTGCACAGCTGTAGTCATTACTAACTGTCACATTTAAAAACATGCTGCATTCATTCCTACTATAGATCCACAGGTTGCCTGGAAAACATGCGCCGTTGGTAGATCTTGAGGACAGGTTTGGCCACCCCTGAGCTAGGGGATCTGGGGAATGTGAAAGTTAGTAATGACTACAGCTGGGCACCAGCTAGGGGATCGGGGGAATGTGGCAGTTAGTAATAGCTACAGCTAGGCACCAGCTAGGTGATCTTGTAAATGGGACAGTTAGTAATGACTACAGCTGTGCATCAGCTAGGTGATCCTGGGAATGTGACAGTTAGTAATGACTGCAGCTGTGCACCAGCTAGGGGATCTGGAAAACCTGGACCATTGGTAGATCTCGAGGACCGGTTTGGCCACCCATGCTCTACATGATCTTCTGGTTCCGAGGCCATCCAAGCTGACTGCAGTGCATATCCCAGCTTTGCATAAGCCCTACATGTAGTATCTAGACATGAAAACTCCTGAGCTGCACAGAACACTGTCATTATTCCTGTTTGATCCATCAGACACCGGCTGATCCTGAGCGTGTTCTTGTTTGACACCAAATGAATGTCAGCCCGGCATTTTATTATCCCCAGGAGTGATGGCGGTAAGGCATCTATTAATCTAACACCCTTAAGAAAGAGTACTCACGATTCCGGAATTCAACAGTTTAATATATAGTTGTGTGATAAGCTGTAATTCAATTATATGCTGTGATTATTTCTACTTTCACTGCTTCTAGGTTTTTATATTAGAATCCCTGTTGATTTTTTCCGCTGTCTTCCTAAGACTTGATTTAACGTTATTAGCATGTCGCTCTATAATGAGGGACTGTCCTGCCACTGCTTGTCTCCAGGGACTGAATTTAACAAGTCTTTCAGCTGATCTATAACTCAGTGAGAATAATTATATATACACGCTCGCTGCCATTACCACATCATGACAATGAGTCTCCTGCTTTATAATGTATATTATTAATGGATGCAGCCTGCCAGCACTTAAGAAAGTGAGATACTTTCACAAACGCTGTATAACCTTAGGCCATTATCTTTCAACATATAGAAATTATTGTTATAAAACACTGTAACGATTCCATCCAGAACAGAGCATTGCTGCTCTATACAAATAAAGTATATTTACTACCGCTTCGGATTAAGTGTGTCCATACAGCGTTATTAGTGTTATATTCAGTGTGTGAAGTGCTCAGATATTTAATGCACTGTATGCATACTTACCTACTTTTGAAAACTAGTTTCAGGGAGATTATAGTTGGTAGTAGAATTTTGCAAAGCAGAGGGGGTGTGTCATGCTCCACCCAAAGGGCGTGTCAAGTTCCATATATGGGGAGATTGTGAAAAGAGATTGTGAACATGGCACCTAGAAGCGTGGGTGTGTACTGCTACATCTGAGAGGAATCTTATAAAATGACTTATATCCAAATGTAGATGAGCCCCAAAGCAGTTAGTAAGAGATACTATACTTGGTAAGGTGCTGGGAAATGGTGCTGATGATTCAATGTAAATGTATCTGTCTCTCAATCCTTTTTCCCCAAAAAATGTAAAAGTATAATGTGGGCAAGGTGAAAAGAGGGACCCCTGTCAGCTTATCCAGCTATTCACTTATACCCCTTTTACACTGCCTCAAAACCCCGGGTCTTCGGCAGGTCAGACCCAGGTCAGAGGCGGTGTAAATGGGACATGCTGTGTCCCTTTACACCGGACATCTACCCAGGTCCTGACCTGGGTAGAACACGGCTAAGACCTGGGTAGAGGGCGGTGTAAATGGGTGGACGTGCAACCTGCAGGACCGCAGCGTCCGCAGGTTGGACGGGGGGCACAGACAGCCTGCGCTGCTGTCTGCTATACCTTGCAGACAGCAGCAGTGGCAGCGGAGGAGGTGAATGGATGCCTGGGTGTGGCATCCATTCACCTGCCGGACAGGGGCTGGGGGGGTGTACGGAGGCTGGAGGCAGCCCAGCAGCTTACCTTAGTGCTGGGCTTACCCCCAGCGCAGTGCTCCGGGTCCTGACGGCTACGATCGGCGCTTGGAGATGACGTCATCTCCAAGCGTCCGGGCGGAGATGCGGCGGTGGTGTAAATGGGAGCAAACGCCGGGTCGCACCAGGCTTGAAGCGGGGATCAAAAACCCGGGTGCAACCAGGCGTTTTTGGTATAAAAGGGGCATAAAACAATCCTGTTTTGGAAAGACAATCACCGAGTTATGGCAGCTGCAGTGAGCAACCACTGCATCAATAATTGTCTGTTCTGCCAATTAGATGGCATAATTATTACCTGTTTTACAACATGTAAAAGAAAAATAGATTTAACATTTTGTGCCACAATTTTCTGCATGAAAACCCTTGGAATTCACAACATATATCGCTGTGTAGTTATACAGAAACGTGTGATAATTAACTTTGCATCCAAAAACAGCCACTTCTCCCTGAGAGTGTATCTCACCCCCACTCACAGAGCCGCATTCACATTGCAAGGGGAGGAAAAAAAATGAAATAACAATTCTTTTGGATGCGATGTGTTGTTCTTTCAGCGGCTCCGTTTGATTTGCCAGCCCTCACGTTTAGCTTCTGCTCAAGGCGCAGGAGGGTGAGAAAAAATTTGGTTCATATAAGAGAGAATATTGAAAGCGAATGTTTTCTTTAGTATCCATCTAATAAACAGCGCCTAAAAAAATACCCCCCCTCTTTCCAGAAACACTACCCTCTTACTTTTCTTTGGCCGCGCAAGTTATATGATCCTTGGCGATTTTTTTTTTTTTTTTACTATATAGTTCAACGTTTCTATTAAAGTATGTGTTACCTTATATCTGGTGACACTATTATTTACGTTACAAAGTCTAAATGAAAGAGCTGGCTGCCATTTTCTCTACAGAACCTCTTTCTGTTAATAGCGATCTTATTAGGTACGTTACGTAAATAGTCAGAGTTATAATGAAGAAAAAAAATAATCTTTGTATTTTTTTTTACTAATTGTTTATTTAAGCTCTTAAAATCCTTTATCATCAGAATAAATTCCACATTTGCTAACAAAAATTGTTAATCCGTACAAAATGTTTTTTAATTTTTTTTTACAGAACAGATGGAATTTTTTTTTCTTGCTGGTAGAACATTAGAATAAATGAATGTTCCTGGTAATTTTATTAACAAAAATATGTAACGTTTCCGTGAGCCTTCCCATAGTTTCAAAATATTACAAAAAAACACAGACGTTCGTCCTACGAATGTAATCGACTGGGTCTGTTGCTATGGTTACCAAGTATTTCACATGTGCCTTGTGCAATGTTTGACACAGTTATATGGCACAATGTCTGAGGCGGTGATGGGCAGCAGGTGGCTCTAGGTCTAGCCAAGTGCAGGACTCTGAGTCTGCTGTATATCCAAAGCTCCTTCTTGCTCTGTTGGTGGATGCGCTTGTGACACTTGTCTGAAGTGACTGCTCACATGTTATTACAGATACTGATACTGTAGGTGTCTCTTCTTTGATAGAATGAATTGTTTTTACTTATTACTGAAATTAATGGCAATGTGTAGAGGAGGCTAGGTGCTACAATGAATGAGGTGGAGTGGGGTGGCGTAGGGAGTAAGGGAGGATGACTTATAAGCTTCAAAAACTGTAATTTATCTATTTTTCCGCAATACATATAGTTCCCTCTATGTATTAAAAGGTCCACAGCAGATAGCGGAGGTGTTACGAGTCGCCTCCGACAGATCGGTGTCATTCATGTTCTGTTTGGAGTTTTACATTTTCTCGGGATCAGCACGCTGGGTTTTGATGATCCACCTTGCCTGGTTTTCATGCATACCTTGGTCTTTGGGTGTGTCTGCCTGCTAGGTCTCTTGGTATATAGAGTAGGTAAACTGCCTGCACTGAGAACCAGCAGATTATAGTCTTGTTAAAGTCTTGTTAGAGTCCTGTTACAGTCCTGTTATCGTGCTGTATACATCTGTTTAGTCCTGTTATACACTTAGTATATTCCTGGTTCCTGGTTATTTCCATGTTCCGGCACACATGCACCAGCCCTGAGATCTCCCTTTCATTGCTGGTTGGGGCGGCATTGCTGTGGCAGGATGCAGCATTTTGTGGGAGCGGTCCCAACAACACAGGCGTGGAGTGAAGTGCTCGTGCTTTAGCGATGTTCACAAAGTTTTGTAGGCAGACCTGCTGTGCTGGGCGGCCTACTACCACTAGTTGCAGTTTCACAAAACTGCAACTATCTGGTCCTAAAGGTGGTCAAGAAAGGAGAGTCAGGACCAGGGCCGGCGCTACCCGCTCAGCAGAGGATGCAGGCCAGGTAGGTGCCGAGCAGAATAGGTGCTCTCCCAGCCCTGCATCCTCTGCTGTCCTCTGTGGCTGCTGGCTGCTCCTGGGCCAGTCATGAGCATGAGTGTCAGAGGCAGCGGCGCTGGTAACACAGAAGGCTAACCCCCTGCCAGCGGGCATGACTGAAAAGGGTGGGGCTACATGACCGAGGAGGTGTGGCTACATGGGGGAAAGGGGCGGGGCTACATGGGGAGCAAGACTCTGATGAAAAAAAGAAGCTGCAGCCTGAACTAGATGAGTACCACTACTGTGTCAGCAACTGGTGTGGACATACAGAATGTAAAGGTAGCACTAATACTGTCGGCAAATGGTGTAAGCGGTACTCTTTACTTAGAAGGGCGCCCACGATTTTGATCATGGGCATCGTTAGTAAAAAATCTCGGGCATCTCGGGTATTGAATGCACTAAAAAATCGGGTGCGATCAACCGACGAGATGCCCGAGATTTCCCATAGGGAACAATGTTAAATGTCTCAATTGACCCAATTTTCCTGTTCAATGCCTCAATTGACCCGATTTTTCCATAGGAAACAATGTTAAATGGCCCACAGAGGCCAAATAGGCACCCTGAAGTGTATAATGGCCACCCGAATTGTTAACGCCACCCCACGATCAACGTCAACCCGATGCGTGGCGAGCGCAGCGAGCCCGCGAGGGGCGGCGGTACGCGTCCTACGACCTTTTCATACCCCCACTATCCACGTCGTCGTGGAGTTGAAAATAGAAAGTGTGGCGAGCGCAGCGAGCCACCGAGCCCGAAGCGTGGCGAGCGCAGCGAGCCCCGCGAGGGTACGCGGACAGCTGTGAAGCCCGCGAGGGGACGCGGATACCTGTGAAGGTATCCGCGTCCGCTCGCCACGCTTCGGGCTCGGTGGCTCGCTGCGCTCGCCACACTTTCTATTCTCAACTCCACGCCGACGTGTATAGTGGGGGTATGAAAAGGTCGTAGGACGCGTACCGCCGCCCCTCGCGGGCTCGCTGCGCTCGCCACGCTTCGGGTTGACGTTGATCGTGGGGTGGCGTTAACAATTCGGGTGGCCATTATTCACTTGAGGGTGCCTATTTGGCCTCTGTGGCCCATTTAACATTGTTTCCTATGGAAAAATTGGGTCAATTGAGGCATTGAACAAGAAAATCGGGTCAATTGAGACATTTAACATTGTTCCCTATGGGAAATCTCGGGCATCTCGTCTGTCGCATCGCACCTGATTTTTTAGTGCATTCAATGCCCGAGATGGCCGAGATGGGCGCCCTTCTAAGTAAAGAGTACCGTGTAAGCATATGCATTGGCAGTGCTACTACTGTCGGCAACTGGCGTAGGCATGTTGGCAACTAACGTGGGCATATTTATCGGCAGCGCTACTACTGTTGCATCGCTACTACTGTCAGTAACTGGTGTGTGCTTATTTATAGGCCCACACCATAAATGTCATTAGGTTGACACCAATAGGTCGAGATACTGAAAGGTCGTCAGGGGTCTGGGTCGACATGGTCAACAGGTCATTAGGTTGACACAAGTATTAGATCGACATGGTAGGTCGGCAGTCAAAAGGTTGACATGGGGTTTTTCACTGTTTTTTTACCCGAATATCAACACAGTCGACATGAACACAGGTTAAAGTGCACTGTGTCCCCTGGGAGGGCTCACTGCGCTCACCATGCTTCGGGCACGGTGCCTCGCTATGCTCGGCACACTATTTTATTATCCCACCACGGCATAAAATACCACCTGTCGACACATGTTGGCTCAAAAAACTGTGAAAAACCCCTTGTCAACCTTTTGACTGTCGACCTAGACCATGTCGACCTAATGCTTGTGTCAACCTAATGACCTGTCGACCTTGTCCCATGTCGACCTAGACCCCTGTTGACCTTTCAGTATGTCGACCTAGTGGTGTCGACCTAATGACTTTCAACCATCTTTAGGTCGACCATATGACCGTATCCTAGTTGAGCATGCCCAACTACCTTGCCAGTATCACCAGGTAGCTAAGCATGCCCAACCACCTTTCCAGTACCACCAGGGGTCTGAGCATGCCCAGCTAATGTGCCAGTATCACCAGGGGGATGATCTTTCTTTAATTGCATTAGTACTAGATGTGCGGGCTCAGATTTCCCAGATCAGAGCCCCCATCAATCCGAACCCTGATCCGAGCGGTCTGTGTACGGAGCGTTGTTAGGTTAGGTTAGATTAGGGAGCTGTGGTTTTTTTTGCTGCTGGGGCGACTGCCAGTGCCTACTAGTGCCACAGTCTGCTCTGCTCTCTGGTGGTGTGTGCCCTGCCAGCCCAGTCAGCCGTAGTACCTCTACCTGGTCACTTCAATCATACTGAACATGTGTATATGACTGCAGTGTGCACGGTTGTTAAACTTATTAACCACTTGTATACCAGTCTTCTTGTGCATCTGCTGTATAATTAATAATACCCCCCTGCTGGTGGATTTTTTACAGCTTTACATAACTAGTAAACATATTCTCTACTGGTGCATTTACTGTACTACTGGATCTGACATAAATAAATATTAATAAATTAACAGTGTACTGGTGCATCTACTAAAGAAAATAATATCTCTGCTGGTGCATATTAATTATACTGCCGTATATATAATATCTCTTTGGTGGTGCCTAATTAATTACTGCCGTATATATAGGAGTTTGCAGATTGCAATGTCCGGGAAGCAAAAGATAGGCTGGCCGCTGATTGGCTGAGAGAGCAGCCAATCAGCGGCCGGCCTATCTTTTGAATGATCAAATTCTGCCACCACTGTCCGCAGTGTTCCAGGACACTGCGGAATACTACAAGCTCCCAGCCATATGATGCAATATGATACTGGTCTCATGTAAATGGGTCAGTTGGTTCCGAAGATATAGCTGGTTGGTTAAAGGGGGGTAGGGAGAGGGGAGTGGTTGTCTCTCCCCCTCACACCAGAAAATGCAGGGATTAGGCTGGTGTAGAAGGGGTCAGCCTGGGAATGTCATATTCCCGGGTAAATCGCTGCATTTTCTGTTGTGAAAGGGGTATTATTTAAAACAGCCGTGACCTGCAGTGCTCTGAATACAGCCGGGCAGCCCCTGCTCTCTGCCCAGCTGTCAATGACTGTCACCCCTGCAGCTTCCGCTCCAATTCTTCTCCCCGCTTTCACCTCAGCCTGCCCCCCCCCCCCCCCCGACATCACGCACAACAACAGCGCTCACAATATTTTAAATGTCCTCTTGGCTAGAGGGGACACCAGGAGGGGAGTGGGAGCGTGCTCTGCGCTGCACTCTGCTACTCTCCCCATAGAAGCAGCTGCACCGCTCTCCATCTCTCCCTGCAGCAGCAGCAAAGGCTCATATAAAAATTTACAGTAAGTGGCACTTTTGGGGGCATTGCTTAAGGGACGCTATAAGTGGCGGTATGTGGGGGCATTACGCAAAATGTGTTGCTTAATGTGTAAGGGGCATTACGGTGTGCAGCATCATGTGTAAGCGGCATTATGTGTGCAGCATCATGTGTAAGGGACATTATGTATGCAGCATCATATGTAATGGGTACTATGGTGCGCGGCATCATGTGTAATGGGTACTATGGTGTGCGGCATCATGTGTAATGGGTACTATGGTGTGCGGCATCATGTGTAATGGGTACTATGGTGCCATCAAGCAAGAACCCCCTAGCAATGAGCAAGTAGGTAAGCAGCACTTATGTGGCAAATATGTAATGGGCATTACGGTTTGTTATATAGTATGTAATGGGCATTATGATGTGTGGCCTTATGTGTAATTGTCATTAGGGTGTGTGGCTTTATGTGTAATGGGTACGGAGTTTGCTAAAATGTGTAATGGGCATTACTGTGTAAAAGTGTAATACCACACCCCTTTTTGTGATGCCATGCCTCCTTCCCATGAGGCCACACCCCCTTTGTGCCGCGCAAAGGTCCCCCTGCTATTATGTCTAGATCTGGGACCACCCATTACCATAATTCTAGATTCGCCTATATCAAGGTGTCATGATGACACAGCATTCCACTCCACTCTCATTCAAGGCTGACCCCAGTCTTCTTTGAAACCTAGCCAATGGGAGCTTGGAGGTGGGCCTAATGCAGAGTCCCGGGTGCTCTGTTGCGCCTGTGATAGACACTGTGCTGCTGATCTCCATTGACCTGCAACCAGTGTATATGTTACATATATCTCTGTATGTAATGTATGTTGATATCACAGTTGCCTACACTCATGCATTATACAGGAGACTCCCCGGAATAGTAGCAATCTCCCTGTCTCCGTAAGAGTCTAGTTATATTTACTAATGCTTCTAAAAGTGAAAGAGGTCACGTTGCCTATAGCAACCAATCAGATTCTGTCTATCATTTTTTTAGCATCCTAGACATTGGTAGACCGTTGCTAAGAGCAACATCAACTTTTTTACATTTTAGGCGCTTTAGTAAATTTACCCATAGGAATCTCCCTGATTTCACCTAACCAAGTGCAGGGGGCTGCTCAGCTGCAGGGCATGCCCGCAAAATGATGACACCAAGTGAAGGGGGCGGGGCAAAGCTACACCCTCCAGCTGAGTCCCCACCCCTTTTCAGATGCAGGAATAATTCAACAATTTTTTGTTCTCTATATTTTAAAACTTTCTGAATAAGGAATTTCCCGATAACAGATCAGTATCTATATATAGTTTTATTTTGAATTGCTGGCTGCATGATTGGTATTTGTCTTTCAGGTTTGCAGTATATCACTTTTATGTTACAGACAATACTGCATCATGAAACTTCCGTCATCTGAGGGATCTGGAAATGTACCATTTTATTGCCTATATTTATCTACATTTCCGCACAGTCAGCTTGATGACAATATCGTAAATCAAAGTGGCGAAATCACTGCTACGTTGACGTTATAAAACGCATTCATTTCACTTGTGGCTGTGATTTACCAGCTTTTCCTCAGTCATCAGTCACAGAAATAGAAGAGAGAGATACATTCCTTGCAGAAATTGAGCTTATTTTTGTTATTGATAAATGTTCGCTACCCTTCACGTCTAATGTTCCGTACACACATGACGATCCCCAATCCGGCAAGTACATACACATTTGCCGATGCCAGTGTGGGGGGGAGCAGGGGCCATTCTGCAGCATGGCCGTCATTAATGATCAGCTCTCCTTCGTCGACACGGGGGGACATTGATGACCCGCGGGAGCGCGCATCAGGGCTAAATTGAGCGATATCACTCATTTTATCGCCCAGCGTGTATGGGGCTTAAGGCTAAACAAAGCCAAAATCATATCTCCCAACTGTTGTAGAACGGAGGACAGCACTTTTGCACTTGCCCCAAAACCGGTTATGGCTTACAAGGGGTACGGCCTTGCAGGAAATGCCACACCCTTTAATCCACGCCCCCTGGTTTCAGCACGCTGGAGAACAACTGAACGTGCTCTCACTCCCTCTCTCCATTGATTAGACACCATACAAATATGCATTTGGCATTTATTCATCGCTTGCAGCCCCCAGATGAAATCGGGAATGTACCAACAAATCCGGCGCAGTTGGGTAAAAATAAATCATAGATAATGATTTTAAATAATTATGAAATCATGTTAGTGGTAACTATGTATACTAATACAATATTTATTTTTTGGGAGGGGTGGCTGGGAAGGCGCAGATCCAATTTCTATTGCTAAAAATGGATAATGTTTTGCTTTAGCAGCAATGGGATATAATAGTTTATGGGAATTCTATAGACACATCAGGGATGGTCTACTGTCCACTTTCCAAATCAGAATAGGTGATACAGTAAGATATTACATTATCGATGGCGTTTGTGACATTATACGTGGAATCAACAAATTTTAAATGCTCATCTTTCTTTTTCTTCCATTTTTCGTAAATCCAGAACTTGATAATGGCAGTACTTTGTGCCCTTCACGTCATGGAACAGCATGGAAATTCTGTTGCATTGAAGCATTGGCCGAAACTGAGACCCACCGGCCCTTATCAGTCGCCGAATCAGTGGGTATCTTTTCTCCAGGTTCGTGATCGGCATAATAGAAACTTATTTATTGGGTACTTTTGTAATATCTGGGCGCCCGATTTTTTCATTGTATTGCATCACATCGCATCCGATTTTTCATTGTAAAGACCTGATTTTTAATTGTATAGTCAGCCATGGGTGATTTCATACCCCACTATCCAACTACGCATGGAGTTGATCTCATATAGTGTGGCGAGCGCAGCGAGCCACCGAGCCCGAAGTGTGGCGAGCACAGCGGGCCCCGCAAGAGGATGGCAGAATACATGTAAAGTAATCCGCGTCCCCTCGTCCCGCGCTTCGGGCTCGCCACACTATATAAAATCAACTCCATGCATAGTTGGATAGTGAGGATATGAAATCACCCATGGCTGACTATACAATTAAAAATCTGGTCTTTACAATGAAAAATCGCATCACATGCCTTAAGTAGTGGCATGCGATGAAAAATATCGGGCGCCCAGATAATACATAAGTACCATTTATTGTGTTAAGTGTGGAGCCTCAAATGCAACTTTTGTACGTTGTATAAGGTGTGCACCGTTATACAACTATTTTGGTCTTCTGACAATTGATTTGTCTCCACCTATCTTGTAAGTGACCTACGCTTATCAGCCGGATGGGCAACACTTGGTGTGATTCCTATCATATTGTATGGGTTAACAGATCTCTTAAATATTTGGGAATTGAATTACAACACCATATAGATAATCTTTGTGGCCTTAATATGAGAAGATTGATTGGGGAGGTTGTTGGAGAATTGTCTAGGTGGCGACATTTATTGCTCCCCTATCTGGCGGGACTCATTTATTAGAGGTGATCTCTTTTCCCAAACTCTTATACCCATTGCAAATCTTACCAAGTTACCTATAGCAGATAAAAAATCTCCTTGTAAGCTCCACTGGGGCATGGACTGATGGGAATGTTCAAATGTTCTCTGTACAGCGCTGTGGAATATGTGTGCGCTATATAAATAACTGGTAATAATAATACCTGTGGTCATCTTTTTCAAAGGTCACATAAATATAGTGCTGATATAATTTAATATCAGTGATGCCTAATTTCCTATCTTTCCCAGTATATAACAAAGCAGGAAACACTAGGAAGTGCAATCTGACCCAGCCTCTTGGTCTAAACCCCTCCATGCCTATAAAACACCATACAGCTTTGTCTGATTGCAGGTAGTCTGCACAAGTCTGTATTGTCTGCAATTCTGTCTACACTCCCTCAGAACACATGCAACATACATGTCCGTTGTCATGGAGGACTGATGGTACAGGAGTCCCTGGCCCATAGAGAGGCCTGGTTGCACTCCTACTACTGTACAATAAATGTTTTTTATTTTTAAAGTCTTTAAGACGGTAAGTACTGTATTATGCCGGTGCTAGAGAGACAAAGGGGTTAGGGTTAGAGAGACACTGCAGGGCTGAAGAGATGGAAGGGGGCTGGATGGAACTAGAGAGACATCACACATGTGGAGAGACAGAAGGGCGATGAATAGAGCTAAAGAGACACCACATGGCTGGAGATACAGAAGGGGGCCTGATGGAGCTAAAGAGAGACAATACATGTCCGGAGACACAAAAGGGGGCTGAATGTAGCTAGAGAAACAATGCATATCTGGAGAGACAAAGGGGGACCCTGGCTGGAGAGAGGGCTGGGGCTAGAGAGGCACTGCAGGGCTGAAGAGATGGAAGGGGGCTGGATGGAACTAGAGAGACATCACAGATCAGGAGAGACAGAAGGGGGCTGGATGTAGCTAGAGAGACAACGCAAGTCTGGAGAGACCGAAGGGGGTTGGCTGGAGCTAAAGAGACACCATATACCTGGAGACACAGAAGAGGACTGAATGTAGCTAGAGAGACAATGCACATTTGGAGAGACATATGGGGGCTGGATGTAGCTAGAGAGACACAACATGGCTGGAGAGAATGAAGAGGGCTGGATGGAGCTAAAGAGACACCACATGGCTGGAGACACAGAAGGGGACTGGATGGAGCTATAGAGACACCACATGGCTGAAGACACAGAAGGGGACTGGATGGAGCTAGAGAGACACCACATGGCTGGAGACACAGAAATAGGCTGTATGTGGCTCCTGCCCGAATCTCTCCCACCGGACGACTCCCGGCTGCCTCCCCGCACCCAAAGCCCTGTCCTCACCTCTCCATCGCCCGGGCTGCCTGCCTGGAGTGTCCGGGTGGTTGCTGCGGAGCCGGGGAACGCTACACGCGTTCTCGCGGGTTGCGGCCTACCCGGGCCTCTGAAGCCGGGGACTGGATTTGGGCCGGCGGCTGGCTGGAAACGGCACGGACGCACGCGGGGGGCTGCGCCCGGGCTCGGCCCCCCCACAGAACAGCAGCTCGGCGGTCTCGCTGCCGGCACAGAGGCACCGAGTCCCCTTCCCGGGCTCAGCCGGAGGCTGCTCCACACCCGCAGCCAGAAGCTGCGTCAGGCGGCCGCCATTTTTGATTGACGGTGGCTCCGGTCTCAGACTCCTGCCGCCACTGTGGGGTGAGTTGAGACTCCGGCCCCCTCCCTACCCTATCTCATCGGCCGCATCTGAGCCCCAGCCACCCACACTGAGCCTCAGTGACCCCTCAAGCTCCATACAACGCAGCCCCTGGATCCTGGCTCCTCACACTGCAATTGGGGGTCAATTAGGGAGCCCTCCCCTCACCCCACCTTGGGGTGCAGCTCATGGGATAGAAGCCAGTGGGTGGCACAGTCCCCCCTGGGCCGGTCTGAACACATTAGGGGCTGCAGAGTAATACCCCCTGATAAGAGGCCTATTCTGAGAGCTCCACAGCTAGCAGCCTTGCCTGGGCCCCATAAAGGTGGAAAGTAATACAGAGCCCCAAACGTGGAGGCTTCTCCAACAGTGTAGCTTTTGTTCCCGGCCCCTCCCCAATATTTATATTCACTCCGCTACAACTCCCCCCCCCCCCCCAATCTGGGGCCCACTTCCCTTCCCCCCGGATCGATAAGCAGCACCTCCTTTTGGGACTTCTTTGTAACATCAAAGGTGTGAATTTATCCCATAAGCTGTCTCTGGGGCCATAAGACCCTCCACTCATCCTGCCACTCCTCCATATCTACATACCTTGGCGCACGTCATGGTAGCCTGAAGATACCTTTTGACCTGCCGGGCCCGGGACCTCCCCTCTCTGCTGGCATTCCTAGCTACGCTAACATCGCCTATACAATTCCTCTGCCCTGGATGCTGACTCCACACCATGTCTCAAAGAAATAAGAAACCCTCACAGCCTTCTGGAAATTTCTTTGGCTCTAGATCCAAGGGCTCTTCAAGTAGTATGCAATCGTCAGACTCCCCTACCCGCCCCGACATGACAGACACGGCAATAGATCCTCAAATTCAAGCAGTCATGTCTGGCCTCCTGGAGGGGGTTCAATCCGCCTTCAAACAAGAACTAGCCAAGGCTGTTGCAGAATTTCGATCTGATCTCACTGCTCTAGGAAATAGAACTGATGCTCTGGAGTCTAAAATGGACGACATTTGCCGCTCCCAATCCCGTTTAGATAAAGAGCTCTCCAGGCTCCATGAAGAAATAGAGGCACTCAAAGAGAGGCAGGAGGACCAAGAAAACCGCTCACGGCGGAATAATTTACGCATACGAAACGTGGCGGAATCCACCCTCAGCACCACCTTACCAGCGTTTCTGAAAGGCCTCTTTCAACAAATAGTTCCATCTCTCTCCGACGAAGATTGCCTTTTAGACAGGGCCCACAGAGCACTCCGCCCGAAACCTACTGGGACTCAACCACCTAGAGACGTCATTGTCAGATTTCACTATTATCAAACAAAAGAAAAGATTCTTGCATCCACCAGAGACTCTCCAACCATCCAATTCCAAGACATGCAACTGCAATTGTTTCAAGATCTGGCCCCCTCGACTATTCAGAAACGACGAGACCTACAACCCATAACCAAAATCCTTCGACAACACAAGATTCGCTACAGATGGGGATTTCCCTTCATGCTTCAGGTTTCAGCTAACAACTCCGTGCACAACGTCAAATCCCTATCACAAGGACAAACCCTACTGGCAAAACTGGATCTCCTTCCATCTCCCTCTACTGGGACCGACATGAGATCGTCACCTCTGGAACCGCAGCGACCGTCCCCTCCATCTCCGGAATGGTCGAGGGTTTCCCGCCACAGAACCGAAAACAGTGAGCCCAACTGAACTTTCCGGTTCCACTTAAATAGGACTGTATCCATATGGGCTCACAGTTTGAGCCTATAGCAACGACCTTCGTTGGGTGAGATGCACTCCAGTCGTTTATTCTAATTACCTGTTTTCATACTGTTTTGAATTAGGGTTGAATGTATAGCTACGTAACGATTTACTGCATGTTATTACAGTTAGTATAGATTTCTAATGCTAGGGGATCCCCTGGGTCCCGGCGGTCTTAATTCTGCCCGTATCTCCCACTCCCCTCATGCTCCCTTTAGAAATGTTTAGATTATATGCTAAGATGTTCTTGTTAGTAGCGGTCCCTGATAGGGATCCTCTTTTACAGGGTTCTTGCCCGCCCGGGCATTCTCTCTCTCTCTATCAGACACTTTTTTCTTTCCTTTGCTCTCATCTTGGTGGCTACCATTTCCCCTTCATCTCTTTTCTTCTCCCCCCCTTGGGACGGCCCCCACCTTCACCCCCTCCCCTCCCTAATGGTAATTTAGATTCCCTTCTAACTTGCTCAGTGACAACCCACCATGGCACTTAAACTACTGTCAATAAATGTCAATGGTTTGAATTCCCCCAAGAAACGAGCGGTCCTTCTGGGAGCTTGTAAGCGTGAGGACGCAGCTATTGTGTTCCTACAAGAAACACACCTTTCTGGCACTCACTCCCAATTAAAGGGCCGTTTATACATCCAGACCTTTTTTGCATCTGCGGATTGCAAAAAGAGGGGAGTTGCTATCTTAGTTCGCAAAGATGTGCCTTTTGTTCCGCTTAAAACAATTGCCGACCCAGATGGGAGGTTTGTTGTGGTGATCGGAACTATACGCTCATTAACCGTGTCCTTAGTCTCCCTGTACGCTCCCAATCAGGACCAGTCCCAATTTTTTTACTCCTTTTTCAAGCGCCTAAACAGATCTGCACAGGGACAAATAATTATGGGAGGGGACTTTAATACTATCATTGACCCTCTCTTAGATAGATCCTCCCCGCCCCCCCATTCCTCAGTGTCAGCCGCTCCCAGGGCATCTCGCACTCTCATTGCAGCTTTAAAACTTTATGGTCTGTGTGATTCCTGGCGGCTGGGGCATCCACACTCTAAAGATTACACTCATTTTTCAGCCCCCCCACCAACATTATTCCAGAATAGACATGCTTCATATCTCTTCCTCCTTAATCCCTCGTGTGAAGGAGGCAGGCATAACCCTATTTTCATGGACGGATCACGCAGGGACATACATACACATAAACCTTTACGAAAGTCCCCCCAGGGCTTACAGATGGCGGCTAGACGACTCCCTACTGGTACACCCCTCCTCTGTAGCAGAGGTCAAACTAGCTATCACCAATTACTTCAAAGAGAACTCCTCCACAGCCCTCTCCTCGAGCACGATATGGGAAGCTCATAAGGCGACGATCAGAGGCATGCTAATATCCAAAACCTCCTCCATTCGTAAGAAATGGGCGACGCAGATAAACTCCTTAGAATCTCAAATTACCTCATTATTAGACCAGCATAAACTCAGGCCCACCCCTGCGCTGCTGGCACAGATAGACGCTCTGAGGGGCCAATTAAACGCGCTTCTATCTCACCATGCCGCCAACACCCTTAAAAAATTGCAACAACGCTTTTATGACAAGGCAGATAAGATTGACTCACTCCTAGCCAACAAGTTGCGTCGTCAACAAGCTATGAGGGCCATAGACAAAATACACTCCCCAAAGCTGGGCTCACTTACCCTCGACCCCCAAGAAATTGCGGAGGAATTCCGCGAATTCTATAGTTCTCTTTACAATTTAAACGAGGCACCTTGCACACCTGACCCCGAAAATATTGCATTGGCCTCCTATCTGGCTGACACCCCTCTACCCACTCTCTCAGAATCACATCTTACTACACTGAATGCGAAAATAACAGAAGAGGAGATCGTGGCTGCAATCCGGTCGATGCGATCCCCAGCTGCCCCGGGTCCTGACGGTTTCTCTGCCCAATATTATAAGCTCTTTGCGAAGGAACTGGCTCCTCATTTAGCATTACTATTTAATGACATCCTGGGGGGTGCTTCCTTTGCCCCCGAGGCCACCCGGGCGGATATAGTGTTGATTCCGAAGCCGGACAGGGACCCGACCAGATGTGCAAATTATAGACCAGTATCACTATTAAATGTGGACTTGAAGATCTATGCTAAGATTTTGGCCAATCGACTCGCCTCCCTTCTCCCACTCCTGGTGCACCCAGACCAAGTTGGTTTTATCCCTGGCCGCCAGGCGTCGAATAACACGAGACGAGCGATAGACCTCATTCATATTATCCAGAAGCAAAAGTGTCCCTCTCTGGTCCTGGCGTTGGACGCGGAGAAAGCTTTCGACCGTATATCTTGGTCCTTTACTTTTGCAGTCCAGATAGGATGGGCTTCACTGGAGCCTTCCTCGAAGGTATTAAAGCACTTTATCGTGCGCCGTCTGCTCGGGTCTCTGTCAATGGCACAGTGTCTGGTCACTTCGGGATATCGTATGGTACCCGCCAGGGATGCCCCCTCTCCCCCCTCATCTTCGCCCTTGTTATGGAGCCCTTGGCAGCGAGGATCCGCAGCAATACCTCCATCCATGGCATAAGCTCTGGCACGTCAGAGCATAAAATCGCACTCTATGCGGATGATGTGCTTCTGACCCTAGCAGACCCAATCAACTCCATTCCCCCTCTCCTTTCTGAAATACAGCAATATTCTTCTCACTCTGGTTATAAAATCAATGTGGAGAAGACCGAGGTTCTTGACTTCCATATCCCGGGGTCTGTTAGGCCCAGGTTGGCAGACCTGCTCCCATGCAGTTGGGGTAGAAGGAGGATCAAGTACCTCGGTATATACCTGACTCACCATCACCACCAACTTTTCCAGGCTAATTTCCCCCGTTTATTAGACAATATTAAGGCTGATCTGACCCTATGGTCCTCCTATTTCATTTCTTGGATAGGTAAAATCAACTCAGTTAAGATGACCGTCCTCCCGCGCCTTCTTTATTTATTCCAAACTTTACCAATATACATCCCTCTCAATGTCTTTAAATCGTTACAACAGACCTCCCAGTTCATATGGGACAAAAAGCGCCCCCGAATAAGGCTAAAACTACTCCAACGTCCCTCCAACCAAGGTGGTCTGGGGATCCCAGACTTCCGGAGATATTACCATGCCACCAGGTTATCCCAGATTGTCCAATGGTGCAATCCTTGGGGAACACAGAAGGTGTGGGTGAACATCGAGGCAAACGACCTGGGGCTTTCTACCCTCTCTTCCTTATTATGGTTACCTAAGCCCAAACGCCCTCGTATAGCTAGATCCCACCCGGTAGTCTCCCATGCCCTAACTGTTTGGGACAGGGTTAATAAGAACTATAAGCTCGCCCCACTTCCTTCCCCACTAATCCCATTGTTTCATAATCCAGATTTCCCCCCTGGTTTAGGCCGGTCCTCCCTTTCAAGCTGGCTAAAAGACAATATCTACTATTTGAATGATATCACAACTGACGCAAACTTCCCTCAATTTTCTGAGGTCCGGGGGGACACGGCAATCCCAAACGCGGATTTTTTTCGTTTCCTGCAGATAAGGCACTTCCATGCTAAAATTACACCTACTCTCACATCCAGACCCCTCACATCGTTTGAATATATCTGCTGGAAACGAGACTCATCCAAGGGCCTAATCTCCATAATTTACTCCCTTCTAGACGCTGGACCGGCTTCCTCACGGGCTCCGCACGAAATAGCTTGGGAAAGAGACCTAGGTCTCTCTCTGGATGATGAGGACTGGGAGGAAATACGGGACAATGCATCCTCCAGCTCCATCTGTGTTAGAATCAAAGAAAACGTTTACAAGCTTCTCTATCGCTGGTACTATGTTCCAACTAGATTACATAGGATGTTTCCTGACACTTCGGATAGGTGCTGGAGGGGCTGTCCCGCAGAGGGCAACTTCCTCCATATCTGGTGGACATGCCCAAAAGTTGCCAGCGTCTGGAGGGAAGTAGTGGCCTTAATCTCGAACATGATGGGTGTAGCTGTCCCCTTGGAACCGAGATACTTCCTTCTCCCATTAAAACCACCTATGCTAACGCACCACCAGCATAAATTACATCGACACATCTCCTCAGCTATGACCTGCCAATTAGCGGCTGACTGGAAAAAGCCCTCTCCCGCCCCATTACAAGCAGTACTAGCCCGCGTATGGTACACATACAAAATGGAATACATGACTTCGATCATTCGCCACTCCTCTAAGTCCTTCCACAAGGTGTGGTCACCATGGCTGGCCTCTCAGAATTCTCCCTCTCCCTTCAACTCCTGATCCCAGAGGCCGTCCTTCCCTCCCCCCCTTTTTTTTTTTTTTTTCCCTCCTCCCTGTTTCCCCTCCCTTTAATTCTCTCTTATTCGCCTCTTTTACGGCTCAATATATTGTGATTTGTTGTTTACACACCTCCCTTGCTGGGGCACCCTGCCACCCTGCCCTTGCGAGGTCTTCTTTCACTCTTTCCTCCTGTCATTTCTTTCTACTTTCTCTCTCTCTCTCTATTTTTCCATATATACATGAAAAATACCTTTGTTGGACCACGTCACTCATGTAATGAAGACCTGACTTTTGCTCATATCTCTTGTACTGATTTTTGTCTCCATACCTGATAATGTACCTTCTGGTTGTGTTCTAACTAATAAAATGTGTTTAAAAAAAAAGAAATAGGCTGTATGTAGCTAGAGAAACACCGCATGTCTGGAGAGACGGAATAGGTCTGGATGGTGCTAGAGAGACACTGCATGTCTGGAGAGACAGAAGGGGGTTGGATGGAGCTAGAGAGACACAGCATGTCTGGAGATACAGAAGGGGGCTGGATAGAGCTAGAGTGACACCACACAGCTGGAGACATAGAAGGGGGATTGATGGAGCTAGAAAGACACCACATGGCTGGAGACACAGAAGGGGGCTGTCGGGCTGGATAGCGCTAGAGAGACACTGCGAATCCATAGAGACAGAAAGATGGAGCTAAAGGGCTGTATATATAAAAATGGCTTTACTGAGGGTGACTTAGGACCTGCCTAAATAGTCTACATTGATGTGGTGACTGGCTTGATATTTTTTGGTCAAAATATTTTACGAAAAAATGTTTTGATTAGCGGATAAGGTAGATGGGAGTCCTGCACATTTTGTTTTGATGGGAGAACTCCAACATGTGAACGCCCAGGTTGCTGACCAGTTACACCAACTGAACTAAAAGTGGGGATGTGGCTCCAAGAGTTTTCATAGTTTTGTATGACCAGATACAGTATGTGCAACTCTGAATAAGGCCTACACTTTTCTGTTGCTGAATTGTTGGAACTTTCTTGGTCTATGTTCATTAAAATAAGTCCTTGGGTGGTTTGACAGTGCAGTGAGAAAACTCCATTTTCTTGTAGACACTTTTGTAATTGATGTTTTGCTATCTCCACCTGTGAGTTTCTCCCTTTTGTCTGGCTGTATTGCTTGATTCTTCCATGTAATCATTCTGACAGCTGACAGTTCTTCAATAGTTTGCTCTTGCACTTCCATGACACATATATAATGTTCTTTCAATTGCATCTTTAGTTCATGTTGTAATTTCAATTTCAACCTGGTTTTCTATAAGTACAATAACAAGGATCCCTCGCAGTAGTCAATTTGTAAATACTTCGCTTTCTGTACACTGACCTCTATGACATGTAGATTTTGAGATTTTACTGCTGCTGCTACTACTGTACTACTACTACAACAACTATTGCTTCTCCTAATACTACTGTACCACTATTCCTATTGATGATGATGATGAACTACTACTA
>NC_139219.1:305112110-305149610 GCF_055691185.1 Crinia signifera | reverse complement strand
CGATTTACAGTAGGTCGACAGTCATTAGGTCGACACTGATGGGTCGACAAGCAACTAGGTCGACAGGGTTCTAGGTCGACCTGGGTGAAGGTCGACAGGAGTCTATTTCAACAATGTTCTAGGTCGACCTGGGTGAAGGTCGACAGGAGTCTAGTTCGACATGGGAAAAGGTCGACATGGGTTTAGGTCGACACATGTGTTAGGTCGACACATGTGTTAGGTCGACAGGTTGCAAGGTCGACATGGTTTTTTTTACCCAAATGTCGACATGGACACAGTTGGAAGTCAACTGCAGCCCCTAGCTTCGCTCGCCATGTTTTGGGCACGGTGCCTCGCTGTGCTCTGCACACTATTTTATTCTCCCACCACGCCCTAGTGGATGCTAGGGCATGAAATACTGCCTGTCGGCACATGTCGGCTCAAAAAAACAGTGAAAAAACCCATGTCGACCTCGCCACCTGTCATCCTAACCCATATCGACCTAACGCATTTGTCGACCTAAACCATGTCGACCTAAAACCATGTCAACCTAGACACCTGTCGACCTACATCCATGTTGACCTAGAACCCTGTTGACCTTGTTGCCTGTCGACCCAACCAGTGGCGTAAGTTTGTTCCAGTTGCCTGGAGGCAAGATAAAAAATGGTGCCCTCCCCCTACACTTTATATAAAAATATGTTATGTATATGATGTTGAAAATAACGAGAGTGTGACTTCTAGTCCTGTTAAGAGGGAAAGTCAGCCACAGAATCCTTATAGACAGCTTTCACTTAAGTGATTCAAACATGCAGGGTAGAAGAGGTGCCCCCTTGGGAGCAGGAGCCCGGCGGCAGATGACTCCATTGCCTCCCAGAGTTCTGCCTCTGGACCCAACGGTGTCGACCTAATGACTGTTGACCTTGTCGGGTCGACAATACAACCGTATCCCGTTTCCTCATGTTTTGAAAATTACAAATGTTGATTTGACGCCGATTGGAAAAGTTCCTTTTATATTATTGTTTGAATAGTAACTCCTTTTAGGTTTGTATATGTTATTGATATTTACATTAAAGGGGAAATTTACTAAGATGTGTATTCTACTTTACATGTGATGTTGCTAAGGGCAACCAATCCGATCCTGTCTACTATCTTCTAGAGCAGGGGTCTTCAACCCATGGCCCGCGGGCCACGAGTGGCCGCCGAGTAGTTTTAGGTGGCCCGCCAGTGAATTGCTTTTTTTTAAATTAAATGCTGTGCTGATTTAAAAAAAAAAATCCTTCCGCGCGCTGTCCCCTTAAAATCCTTCCGCACGCTGTCCCATTAGCAGTGGGACGTGGCGGAGGTGGATGTGCTGGCTGGGGTGGGCGGGACTGTGCGCGAACATATGCATTGTGTACTTCCTGACGCCGCACACCCATCCTGCCCATGTCCTTTCAGACAGCCGGGAGACTGGAGTGGGTGTGACAACTGCTGGCAGCCGTGCACCTGTCCCTGCCTGCTCCATGGCTGTTAAGACAGCCGACGCCGCCAGCAGCAGCCCTCTGAAGGGGGCTGGCAGTACAATGTGGCCATGTGTATGGGGAGGGTGCTGACTATGGGTGAGGGGGGCTGGCAGTGCAATGTGGCCCTGTATATAGGGAGGGTGCTGACTATGGGGAGGGGGGGCTGGCAGTGCAATGTGGCCCTGTATATAGGGAGGGTGCTGACTATGGGGAGGGGGGCTGGCAGTGCAATGTGGTGCTGACTATGGAGGGAAATACTAGGGCCTTTTGTGAGGGACACTACTGGTGGCATTTTATGAGGGACACTACTGGTGGCATTTTGTGAGAGGCACTGCTGGGGGCATCATATGCGTAAGCAGGAGTATTGGGGGGCCTTATAGTGCAAGGTGCAATGGGCATCATAGTGTGAGACATAATGTGCAATGGGCATTCCGGTGTGTGGCAATGTGCACCCGGTGTGTGGCATAATGTGCAATGGGCATCCCGGTGTGTGGCATAATGTGCAATGGGCATCGCAGTGTGTGGCATAATGTATAATGGGCATCATGGTGTAATGGGCCTTTTTATATGTCACTGTGCGGCCTTTAGACAGCCAACTTAAGCGTGGAAGGGACAACAACCATTCCTGCGGTAACCAATGTCTGGTCATGCAGGTTGCAAAATTGAGATGTCAGGTAATTTTTTTCCTGCTAGTTCACACTCTTATCATTAGACCACGCCCCTTATAATTAAACCACACCCCTTTTTGGGAGCGCGCCTGCGGCGCTCGCAATTTCTTAAATATCAAATTATGTATGGGGGGGGCTGCATTTTTATTCTGTTCGCACTGGGGCCCTAATTGTTTAGAAATAGCCCTGGTGCAGACTATAAATTGGGGGCAGGGTTTATGTGTATGGGCAGCTGTGCCAACTATCTATGTGGGGGGTGTGCTGTCTATCTATTAAGAGCTGTGCTAAATACCACAGTAGAGCTTAGTGGCCCTCGGGCTTCGTTGAATTTATTAATGTGGCCCACACTGTCTTAAAGGTTGAAGACCCCTGTTCTAGAGGGTGCTAAATAATTAAGAAGTAGATTCTGATTGGTTGCCCATAGCACATGTGAAGTAAAATACACCTCTTAGTAAATTTCCCACTAAATAGGTATTAGGAATTATATGCATCATCCTAACAAGCACTTTCATGAAAAACTCACATAGAGGCCATGAAAGGCTCAGGGATCAGCGGCAAATGCCTAGAGCTGCCTAGTGGCGGCGCCGGCCCTGCTACTACTACTACTACTGCTTGTGCTGCTATGACCACTGATTATCAATGCAGGTCTTTACTTTCAACAACCAAGCAACCAAACTAACAGTACTCTGCAGTTTTAGGAACTGAACACCTCCATTTTCCTCAGCATCTGGGTAAGAAGAGAAAAGAGACTTCTTGATGCAACTCACTTCGGGGGTCATTCAGGTTGGTTTGCCGAGCACATTTGGTTTGCCAATGGACAAAACCATGTGCACTGCAGGTGGGGCTGATGTAACGCGCAGAGAGAATGACATTTGGGTGGGCTGTGTGCTTCAAACTGATGTCTATATTGCACTGCAATAAAGCAGCCAGTATTTACCCTGCACAGAAACAAAATAACTCACCCAAAATAGCATGGTTTTGTCTATTAGCAAACCAAATGTGCTTTGCGAGCCAACCTGAATCACCTCGTTACTTTCAGCACTGATAATTGGGCCATTAGTGGTACTGATCATGACGAATCAATGAAAGATGGTTCATACTGTGTCAGCTAAGGCAGCCACTACTGAGAATATATGTGTTAAATTAACATTTTTCTATGTAGAATGACTCATAGCCATATGCTTTCCCTAACTTAATTGACATGAAAATAAATATACTTTTAAATAGGAAGTACTGAGTCTCTTCAGTGGCCCATAATACAAGGGGCTGTATATCCCGATGTGCAGGCAATTCATGAGTCATTCTAGGGTCCACTAATAAAGTCTGCTGAATTACCAACTGTACATATACAGTAGGTACATCCTGCCTGTAGCAAATATAACCCATCCCCACATACAGGAATTACAGTATAATCCAGCCCTGCATCTAAGAACTATAATCCAACCATGCATATATAATACGTATAATCCAACCATGCATGTAAGACAGGGTTGCCAACCCTCCCGGAATGGCCGGGAGGATCTCGAAAATCGGGTCCCCCTCCCGGCCCCCCGGAAAGGTGGGCAACCCTCTGGATTCCTTCACAACAACACCACCACCACCCCCCCCCCCCCCCTCCCCCCTCATGTACCTGGCGGCGGAAGCTTTAAATTGCTGCGGCTTTTTTATGGAGGGGGCGGGGCTAAATATGCAAAGTGTGCCTATTTAGCCCCACCCCCTCATCGGAGACCCGCATAATGTGGAATTTGCATTACTGGACGCAGGGACTGATGGTGTCTCCATCAGGCCCCGCCCCCAGAAGTGATGTTGACAGACTCCTCTACAGGGTTCTCCCGGAGAGGAAATTGTAAAAGTCGGCAACCCTGATGTAAGAACTATAATCCAACCCTGCATATAAAAACTATAATCCAATCTTGCATATAAAACCTATAATCTAGCCCTGCATATAAAACCTATAATCCAACCCTGCATATAAAAACTATAATCCACCCCTGCATACAACAACTATAATCTAGCCCTGCATATAAAACCTATAATCCAACCACGCATATAAAATCTATAATCTAGCCCTGCATATAACAACTACAGTATAATTCAACCCTGCATATAAGAACTGTAATCCACCCATGCATACAAGAACTATAATCCAGCCCTGCATATAAAAAACCATAATCCAGCCATGCATATAAGAACTATAATCCAGCCCTGCATATAAGAACTATAATCCAGCCCTGCATATAAGAACTATAATCCAGCCCTGCATATAAGAACTATAATCCAGCCATGCATATAAGAACTATAATCCAGCCCTGCATATAAGAACTATAATCCAGCCCTGCATATAAGAACTATAATCCAGCCCTGCATATAAGAACTATAATCCAGCCATGCATATAAGAAGTATCCTAAGGATGCTGGGAGCAGCTGTACATCCTTATACGTCCAAAAGACATACCAGCCAGCACTGCTAGCATCCTGCAAAGGCACCGGCTGAACCGCCCTCCTTACGGCCCTGACTGTATATGGGGCAGGGTTATGTTTGACTAGGCAGAGATTGTTCAAAAGGTCACAATCGCATTAAAATGACTTTAAAATAAAAATAGTATTTTGAAATGTAGCACTGACAGTGTTTATTCTAGCACCCTGCATCTTTCAAAACCCGTGCAGTTCCTCCTCCCTGCCTGGGGTGGCGCTCTAATGCTGTGGTGCTCATAGCACAGTGTGATCTATATTTTAGCACTGATATGCACTGATATGCAGACCAGACCTGTGCTAGATCACCACAGCAGAGAACTGTCCAATCTGTTATTCAGACGATATTCTTATCTAAAAGGTATTTTTACATGTTTATGTAATAAAACAGCAAATCGTAGAAGTTTGGTTCATGATGTTGACATTTTTGGAGGGTGATCTCCCCTAGATGAACATCACACACGGAACCTCGGCACGCCGTGTTTTCCTGCATAAGCAGTAAAGACTAATGAGTTCCCTGTGCGGTAATTCGCTGGTACACCTCAGCCCAGGAGAGCTGTGTATTTGTAGTGACCTCCTCATTACCGCAATAGATTTATACAGGTCCATTGGCTTTTGTAAAAAAAAAAAAAAAAAATTTAACTGGATTTTAATTGCTAGTCTCGCATTTTTCTACCTTCTCCCTTTAATTCCCCGGCTTAAGGAAAACTTTAATCTAAACAGAGTTCTAATATTGTAAATGGAAACCAGGCGGAATCAGGAGACTTGGTTTTGATTAATTAATTTCCTTTGGTAACCTGTTGTATCCTGTCCGGTTCCCCTATGAAACAGAACAAACGTGGAAGTATCAGTTAGCACCCTGCTCAGAGCTCGGTGGCCATGTACTTTGTTATTAATGAAAAATGGTTACAGTGGTATTAAAATGCCCTGTGTAGGTAATTCATGCAATGTGCTTGCGGGACCACATCTGTCTTGTGTTTGGTGCTAATTTCATCTCAAATGCAGCGCTTCTGCTACTGTGGACAATTTACTGGCATCACTTGTGCGTTCGGCAAACGCTGGAGGGATCAGGATGAAAGTGATGAATACATTTGAAAAAATAAAAGTGTTTTATATTGCTGTTGTAATCATCCTGGAATGCAGGAATAAACAGCTGTAACTGAAACCATCTTTGTTTCTTGATAATTATACCAAACGTCTGCCAAAGTGTTGGGTAATGCACACGCGGGAAGAGAAGTATATGCTGGTGGCCACCTAAATGTAGAGCAGGAGGACCGGTGCACCGAGGGCAACACTGAGCTAACATCGCATGCAGCAGAGTGGTGCGACAGAGTGTGACTCCGCCTAGTGGTAATTGTGCTACTTTGTCTCATTTGCTAAGCGGGATGCGCACACAAATGATGAGTTATATTAAGGGTGTCCGGCATGGGAGCTTGGCAGAGGGTGGTGTGTACACACGGTGAGATTCCCTTGCTATTCGCGGGTACAATCACCATAAGATTCAAGTGTTATGCAATCTTTGCTATCTCTGTACTTTTTACATACATTTCATACAGTCTGCATTAAATTTGCACTATATAGTCATTGCTGCTCTGTCTATCTGGGGTTCGATTTGTGCTGTCACGGGAGCGCACATCGGGATCGTAAGGTAAAAAACCTGTGCGATCTGCATGCAAAATCTAATGTTAAATCTCACCTTGTGTACACAGCATTAGAATGTCATTAGAGCTTTTTTATTCCAATTAAGAGGCGATGGTACACGCTAGATTTGTGTCTTAAAAATACTGGCTTTAAAAAATTAGCGGTTACAAACCCACTGGAGATCTAAAACCACCAATTAGCTCTGTGTAATTTAACAAATTTAAAACTTTTACTATGTGAACAAATTCTGCTTTTAATAAAGCTTTTGTGAATTATATATGGGGGGGGGGGATTTAATAGGATGAGAGATTCTCCAGATTTTTTTGAAGCGGCAATCATCTACATTGCAAACCCAGTTTGATTGTGCAGTGTGAACGATTGCCGCTTTAAAAAAAACTGGAGATTTCTTACCAAATCTCTCACTTTCTAAAACTCTCATCGTATTAAATTTCACCCAAGGTGTATGATGTTTCATTGTTTTTAACATTATATTACCTTAACTATACTACTTACTGTATCAGTCCTGGCCAACCTGTGGCTCTCTGAGGCCGATTCAGACCGATTGTTCGGGTGCGAATTCATCCCCTTCCCCAATGTTCAGGGTCTGCACATGTGCAAACCCCAGGAGGGAACGTCTTTGGCAAGTTTCACAGTCGCCAGGGATTTTGCTCAATGGTGGGCGGGAAATGGTGGGGGGAGGGGGCATGGGGTGGTCGCAGTGAACCACCCAGCTTTTTATGGGAGTGCACACAAAAAATGCTAGGCGTACCCCTGCAAACGCAGTTGTGCCCACGCACCCTCAGGGCGAGCAGCTGACATCACATGACGTCAGCGCCTGCCAACGATTCCCTGGTAGTGGGCATCTGAAAGATAAGTATAGACTTACTTTTCAGAGCAAAGGCTGTTGAATCATTCGATGGTAGCGACCATGGAATGGTTTCTCCTCTGTGTGTCCACATGCAAGTGGATGTGTAAGCATGTTACTGTGGACATTCGGTCGGTGGGGGGAGTGCGTTTGGTGGGGCTGGGTTTCCCTGCTCGCAAGCCTGCGGATATACACAGCCTAGCGAGCAGGCCTGAATCAGACCAATTGTTGTAATACTCGCACAGTATGATGATAACAAGATACCTACCTGCTAAATGTGTAGCTCTAATTATCAGCAACACATAGTGGTTATGGTCCAACCTATGGCCCTCCAGCTGCTGTGAAACCACACATCCCAGCATGCCTTGCCATAGTTCTAACATTCGCTATTAGCAAAACTGTGGCAAGGCATGATGGGAAATGTAGTTTCACAACAGCTGGAGGGCCACAGTTTGGACATGCCTGCTCTAAACCTTCTGTCGGATGACTAGTGTCACGAGTGCAAAATAACTGAAAACCTTAAACTCTAAAATTAATAAGGACACTGAGACGTAGATCAGGCAGATAACTTTTAGCTCATTTATTGAATACAATATTATTATTCATTTTAAAAAGTATGTTGGCAAAGAAAGTATGGCCAGAAATCAGCCAATCAGCAAGCCCAAACACACCCACCAACAAGCATTGCAGGCAGATACCGCCCAGAGTGGACAGACACAACCATAAAAGCAATATAAGCAACAGATGGTGTCCATTCACCTTCTATCTTGATTACTCACCCGTCATGATACTGCTCCCCGGTAGGGTGGTACAGCGAACTACCGGCCAACGTAGGGAGCGCACCTCAACTAATCACATGCACCCATACCTCCCAACTATCCCGCTTATCGCGGGAATGTCCCAGATTTTTGGGATGTTCCCGCATCCCTCACGTGGCCAACAGTGTCCTGCGGTGGGGGGAGGGGGCAGTTGGGACCCCCCCATGTCATCAATGAATAGACGCTGTGTGCATGCGCACAGTGACTATTCCTGCAGCCGGAGGGGCTGGGGGCATAGCCAGCAGCTCACGGAGCTGCTGGGCATGCCCCTACAGCAGCGAAAATGGGGGGCGTGGCCTCGCAGCAGCACCGCGTGTATAGGCCATGCCCACTCCCCGGGAGGCCATGTGAGTGCTGGTCAGTGTGATTGCTGGTCCATTTTAGCACTGGTCCTTGTGAGTGCTGGGTCTTGTGGGTGCTGGTCCATGTGATTGCTGTTCTGTGTGATTGCAGGTCATTGTGATTGCTGTTCTGTGTGATTGCAGGTCATTGTGATTGCTGTTCTGTGTGATTGCAGGTCATTGTGATTGCTGTTCTGTGTGATTGCAGGTCATTGTGATTGTTAGACCGTGTGAGTGCTGGTCAGTGTGATTGCTGGTCCTTGTGGGTGCTGGTCCATGTGATTGCTGTTCTGTGTGATTGCAGGTCATTGTGATTGCTGGTCCGTGTGAGTGCTGGTCAGTTGCACTTGCAGTCATGCACATGAGGGGAAAACTATTCAAACCCATCAAATGGTTTCCCCTCTTGTCGCAGCGCTGAAATGGCCTTGGGGTGAAGGAGGCCTTTGATGACATCAGTGGCCCTCCCTCCCAACAGTCTGCATTCTCCATGACTCTCTCGGAAAATGCTGTGTTTCCGCCCACGAACGCCGGCAGGGTGTCAATCGGACAAATGGCTCACGCATGCATACTGCTGGCCGTACGCACGTGTTGGTCATTCTGTATTCACCAGTGTTGCGAAAATGCAGCTGTGCTATTAATCCTGAATCAGGCTGGACTATGTAAGTGTTGGTCATGGTAATTGCTGTTATGCTTGCATAATAAGTGAGAATTACTGTGGGATATTTTTAGCTTGGACAATGCTGTTAATGTTGTAACACTAGAATTTGTTATAATTACTTCCTTTCTTTGTTGTAATTCTGGGGTAGACAAGATGTGGCACTCTGACTATTGTAGAACTATTCGTCAAAGCATGCTCTGCCACAGTATAAAAAAAAAAAGAAAAGAAAATAGGAATGGTGCCATCGCATGGATTTCAACACGTCAATGGATGATATTTACTATTCTACACCTGAGAAATTCCCCACTTATGCACCTGTGTGGAATGCGTGGATTGAATTTAAAAATACCTCCTCTTATAAAAGTCTAATTCCGCAGAACCAATAAAGTCATCGTCACACCAGGGGAGTCCTGGGCAAGAATGGACCCTAAGACTTGCCATACGAGGTCTTGAATCAAATGATAGCTGGACAGAACTCTGATCCTCGTTTCTATGAGCATACCCCCCCCCCTCCTTCCCCTCTGTCATTTTTGTCTTTTTCTTTGTTTTATACTTTACTATCTATCTGCTAAAATGTTTGAACGCTTATATATATTTTGATGTTGCGAAAATATGGATGACATTGTGTCTACAACTACTTTTAATTTCAGATTTGTGAGGATTGCCATCTGTATGCTTCGTGGCTATGTTATGTCTTCAAGAGGTTTTCCTAAAATATTCGATTTCCGATATTTCTGTTATTGATTGATGGAAAATTAGTTTTTTCATATGTGAAAACTTTTGAAAATAAAGAATTTATTAAAAAAAAACGTTTAGATTAAGCGAGGGCTGTATAGGCATGAGGGCATTTAAGAGCCTTGGAATCTTTGTGATTGTCCCAATAAAGTTAGTTGAAGAAATTTCTTACCCATAGAATTCAGTGATGTTATGTGTAGCCAATCAGGTGTAGAATGGGTGGTAGCTTATGCAGGGGTATAAAAAGGGGAGTCAGGTGATGCTGCTTCCTCTTTGAGTCTGGATTCCCACCCTCTCTCCCTTGCTTTCTACAATTACCACCCGGCCTTTTGGCCTTCACACAATTTGGCTCCACAAAAATGTATTTCTAATTGGCGGGAGGGCGCTCTCAACCAGCGGTCAATTTTGAGGTACAGGTGGTCACTGTGCGGTATTGCCACCCTCTGCCAGGACTGCTGGTGAGTCCTGCCCCCGAGGGGGGACGATGGCCACTTCCTTGAACTGTCCTCACCATGCAATAGGAGGGGCGGTAAGGCCGTCACAGTGCGGGCTGTGCCTTAGATTCAATCTAAATTTATTTCTAGGGGTAATTAGAGTTAAGTTAAGGTAAATGTCAATCGCAATAATTCAATAGGTGCCTCATAATTTAATATGCAACAAATATAATAAAATGACATGTATAAAAATACAATTGATGAGCTACGACATGATAAAAAGGTGCAATTAATTTGTGCAATATAGTCACCTGTCACTTTATCATGGGGCACAATTCCGTTTTTGTGGAGCCAATTTGTTCAAAGGCTGGTGGATAAAGGTCTCTCTCTGTATTGGGAGCAGTGAAAAAGTCCATTGGTGGGTACTTGTGGAATATCACGGCTCCCACGATGGCCATCGTATGCAAAAAAATCGCATCGCATACGATTTTTCACTGAAAAGCATCCAAATGCATTGGAATTAGTATGAAACATGTTCAATGGCCCCCAAATGGCATTTTTGAGGCTGTACCACCCCCACTATCAACGCAAACCCGAAACGTGGCGAGCGCAGCGAGCCCGCAAGGGGCAGCGGAACGCATCCTACGACCTTTTCATACCCCCACTATCCACGTCGGCGTGGAGTTGAGAATAGAAAGTGTGGCGAGCGCAGCGAGCCACCGAGCCCGAAGCGTGGTGAGCGCACGCGGATACCTTCACAGGTATACGTGTCCCCTCACGGGCTTCACAGGTATACGCGTCCCCTCGCAGGGCTCGCTGTGCTCGCCACGCTTCGGGCTCGGTGGCTCGCTGCGCTTGCCTCACTTTCTATTCTCAACTCCACGCCGATGTGGATAGTGGGGGTATGAAAAGGTCGTAGGACGCGTACCGCCGCCCATCGCGGGCTCGCTGTGCTCACCACGCTTCGGGTTTGCGTTGATAGTGGGGGTGGTACAGCCTCAAAAATGCCATTTGGGGGCCATTGAACATGTTTCATACTAATTCCAATGCATTTGGATGCTTTTCAGTGAAAAATCGCATGCGATGCGATCGCCTGCGATGCGATTGCATACGATTTTGACAAAAACGGTAAAAATCGCATCGCATGCCATCGCATGCCACTATATATGGCATGCGATGGCATGCGATGGGAGCCGTGATAATCCACAAGTACCCATTGGTGTACTGTTGGCAAGGTGGCTTTCCTTTTGGTGAGACGGCAGTGGGCTGTATGGTGTCAGCAGACTGGATATGCCTGTGTCCCTTGATGCCAATTTTCCATAGGTCGCTCCTTGATGCATAGGTGCCGATTTATGTTTTTGCTGGTGGGTGCTCAAGCCAAAAATATAAGGGAGTGGCTTCATGGGGAAGAGGTTTGGCCACAAAATAATAACAATTTATATTACGCAGCACAGTTGTCTCCAATATTCAAATTACGGCAGCAGAGTGCAAAATACATAAATGCCCCCAAAGTGCAGGTACATAAATGCCCCCAAAGTGCAGGTACATAAATGTCCCAACAGTGCAGGTACATAAATGCCCCACAGTGCCAAATACATAAATGCCCCCACAGTGCCAAATACATATATGCCCCCACAGTGCCAGGTACATAAATGATTAAGCCCTCACAGTGCCAAATACAAAAATGCCCCCACAGTGCAGGTACATAAATGCCCTCAGTACCTTTGCCAGCATCGGCGATGAGAGAGGGACACGCATCTGCTCTGACCAGCGTCTGCTCGGCATGCGGACACCGGAATACACTCTGTCCACTCCGTGGGTGCTCATCAAGTTCTGTGGGTGCTTGGGCTCTTGAGCACCCACAGAATCGGCACCTATGCCTGGATGAGGTGCAAGCCTTGTAAGGTGCAAGCTGCTATATTGTGATCCCTATATCACCCGTTCTTGGATTTCCAGTCCGTCAGCCAAATCTTTACCAATTCACTTATTGCTGTGGAATTTCAAAATTACTTTCCAGGAGCGACCACATCTAAATATATATGTGTGTGTGTATGTATGTTATGTGTATTATGTTTAGAGTGTGACATCTATGGTCCTGCTAGGAGGGGGAGTCAGCCACAGGAGCAATATCAATAATTTTCAATTAACTAATTAAAACTAGCAGGGTAGGAGAGGTGCCCCCTTGGGAGAAGGAGCCCGGTGGCAAATGACTCCATTGGCTCCTAGAGTTAATCCTCTGATTCTGGCATTTAAGATGCTGGCAGTCGGAAGGCTGACAGGGGCATACCGATGCAGTGGATACTGGTAGCTCGTAGGTAAGTATCCTAACCCATTCTACCTAATTCCTGACCCTCCTACCTGCAGTCTAACCCTAACTCCCCCCCCCCCACCCCCTTTTAGAGCCAAACCCTAACATTCCCTTCTTAGTGTCTGGCCCTAAACCTCCTTCCAGAGCCTAACCCTTACCCTCCTCCCCCCTTACCCTCCTCCCCCCTTACACACCCCCCCCCCCCCCCCCCCCCCCCCCAGTGCCAGATTAAGGTCTAAATGGGCCTGGAGCTGAAAATTGTCAAGGGCCTATTATGCAAAATATTAGGGGTTGTGGCCCGCACCAAATAATGTGGGGGCGTGACCAGTGTTCTGGTTGGGTGGTCTACTCATGGGTGTGTCTCTATTTGTGTAAATACTTTCAACTAATTATATATATTTGAAAAAGGCAGGGGGCTGGCATAGGAAAAATGTAGGGAGATATATTGGCGGGTGACCTCCAAAGGTGCACCCGCAGGACGCCGATGTCCTAAGATACTTGCGGGGTGAGGTGGCACTCCAGTCATAAAAAAATACTGAAAGCCGAAACTTGGTAGACAACATTTCAGCACCTTTTATGTGGTCACCTAAGTTTACCACACCATATACCCCTTATACAAATCATGCAACACAATAGTAACCCCCTTATACTGTAATTGCCTCTTACCCATTATGCCACATGGAATGAGCCAAAATTCACACTATGGCACAGGTATTGAGTCAAAATTCACGTTATGCCACACAGATTAAGGCAAAATTTACATTTTGCCACATTGATTGAGCCAAAATACACACTATACCAAACAGATTGAGCAATAATACACAATATGCTTAATAAACAGGGGCATTGGGCGCCAAAGTTGCGCATGAAAAATTTACACCATAATACATGTTAAGCCACACACCATAATGTCCATTACGTATTTTGCCAAACACCATAATCCCTATTAAAAATTAGGTATTTGTTTCCTAGCACGGCACCCCCGATTTTGATCGAAGTGCATCTTATGCAATCGCATCGCATGCAATATAGCGGCATGCAATGCATGCGATGCGATGCAATTTTTAATTGTACAAGCACCCTAATGGGTGCTTACAATGTTAAATGCACCCCCATTATCAACGCCACCCCCCCCCCCCCTATCAACACCAACCCGAAGCGTGGCGAGCACAGCGAGCCCACGTGGGGGGGCGGTATGCGTCCTCCGACCTTTTCGTACCCCCACTATCCACGTCGGCGTGGAGTTGATTTTAGATAGTGTGGCGAGCACAGAGAGCCACCGAGCACGAAGCATGGCGAGCGCAGCGAGCCCCGTGAGGGGACACGGATTACTCTACATGTATTCCTTGTCCCCTCGCGGGGCTCGCTGAGCTCGCCACGCTTCGGGCTTGTATTCCGCATCCCCTTGTGCTTCGGGCTCAGTGGCTCGCTGCGCTCGCCACACTATCTGAAATTAACTCCGCACCGATGTGGATAGTGGGGGTAGGAAAAGGTCGGAGGACGTGTACCGATGCGCTCGCCACACTACCTAAACACAACTCCACGCCGACGTGGATAGTGGGGGTAGGAAAAGGTCGAAGGACGCGTACCGCTGCGCTCGCGACGCTCCAGGTTGGCGTTGATAGTAGGAGTGTCGTTGACAATGTGGGTGCATTTAACAGTGTAAGCACCCATCAGGGTGCTTGTACAATTAAAAATCGCATTGCATCACATTCCATGTGCTGGCATGCGATGCTATGCGATATTTCATTGTACATCGCATCGCATACCACTAAATACAGTATGCGATGGGCGCCGTGCTAGGAAACAAGTACCAAAAATTATGCTACATAAGTGCTGCTTACCTACATGCTCATTGCCAGGGGTTCCATGCTCATTGCCAGGGGTTCCATGCTCGTTGCCATGTGGGATTACATGCTCATTGCCAAGGGGGAATACATGCTTGTGGTAACTTGGGGACAGAAATGACAGCCACTGACAGCTGGGCAGAGAGCAGGGGGCTGCCCGGCTGTATTCAGAGCACTGCAGGTCCCAGCTATTTGAAATAATACCCCTTTCACACCAGAAAATGCAGGGACTTACCTGGGAATATGGTCCCAGGATCATGCAGGGACATTCCCAGGCTGGCCCGTGAAACTGGGCCGTTTGGTTCCAGAGAAATCTGCCCTCAACCAACATGAACAGCCATGAAATTACATTTCAGAAATGAAAAACACGGTTTACCCGCAATATCTCTAGAACCAATAAACCCATATGGACCAGCCTGGAATCAGATTTAAGGTCCAGTTCAACTGAGATCAACCTCGAGCTTCTGTGATGCCGGAGGGGGAACTGGCAGCCGTTGGCACGGGGTGGGGATCAGAATTAGTGGGTCACATGTTATCCTATGGGGAAAACGTTCCAGCTTTACCAGGCGGTATCTCCGGTTCCCGGGGGGCTAGCGACGCGGGTCTGGCTCGTTGGAAAGCCCTGGCCCTCAGCTACAAAATGGGCCTATTTGGAGAGTGGGCCTGGAGCTGTAGCTCCATCAGGTCCATTGTTAATCCGGCTCTGCCCCCCCTTTACCCTCCTTACCACAGTCAGCATTCTGGCTTCTGAGTCTGACCACTGTCAGAATTCCGGTACTGGTCTTTTAACTGCTGGCATCCCAAGCGCCAGACTGCCAACTGTTTATCCAAGTATGGTTATCCCTATATCAGTCCTCCAGCTGTTGCTGAACTACACATCCCAGAATGCTTTGCTACAGTTTTAGCATGGCCAAATAGCAAACTGTAGCAGTGCATGCTGGGATGTGTAGTTCAGCAACAGCTGTAGGGCCAAAGGTTCACCATCCCTGCCCTAGATATCCTGATTATTATTTTTCTGTGCCTGCGTGTGTAACTATTTTCTTTAACGATTAACCGAGGTATAAATAACGGTATCCTTTTCTGTTAATAAGGCAGAGTACTTTGTGCTTTTTTGGCTTAGTATAAATCCATACTTAGTTAATCTTTTTGTGAAATATATCTGGAGGAGAAAAGGTAGCACCTTATCACAGTGACTTATGAACACATCCAGCATACATTGCAGTTTGAGCTAAGACATTTTAAATTCCTTTTAGATGTTTAAAAATACTCCCATTTGTCCATAAATCACCACTAAGTACACATTGTGAGTTCATTTATGGTATGTAAAATAACACAAAACAGAAGCAAACACTCTAGAGATTGACTTCAAACAGCTCTCTTAGACAATTGGAATAAAACAGCTTTCCTAAGCCATGTTACTATTTAATATAATCTCTAGATAGCGCGCAAGGCATTCGGGCAATAATCACACATTTAAATCATTTCCACAAATTCTTTATTGTTTTCAATATTGCCGTGATTTACAGTTTGGCTTAAGAAAAATATAGAATAATCTGTGGGATAAAAATTGGCCGGTCTCCAGATATCACCTTAAAGGGGGTTTCCACTTCAAGTATGATATATAGTAATCCAACCCCCCCCCCTCTCTTCCATACAAGTGGACTTTTGTGAAGGTTACTCCTCTGAGACCACCACAAACAGGTACATTTATTATTGTCTTCGTATTCAAATATAGGCAGGCAATCCTGCAATCAGCAGCCAGCTTTCACTTACGCCCACTGCTTCCTACCTCGGGAATATCCAAGGTGCACCAGGGGTAGGTGGGTTAGTTTATGGGTATTTGTAGGCACTAGGACCCTGCTAAATAGAATGTAGGGGGCCCAGACAGGTGTACTGAGAATGGTAGAGGGCAAAGTCACCAATACCAGTGGCATAACCATTGGCGTTGTCACATATAGGTATATACAATGGCATCTGGCCATTCCCCCTTACCTAGGCCAAAACAATATAATGGTGGCCATGAAAGGAGGATTATGGTGCTGTAAATGAAAAGGCGTGTTGGGCCCATCTATGGCCTATCTGAAATTTATTATGGAGGAAGGGAAGTGAGTTCACTGGGGGTGAGATGTACTAAGCCTTGAAAAAGTCATAAAATGGAGAGTGATAAACCACCAACCAATCAGCACTTTGATGACAGTTAGGAGCTGATTGGCTGGTGGTTTATCACTATCCATTTGATCACTTTTCAAGCTTCGTACATCTGGTCTCCGGTGAGTAGAATGGGTCATGTTCAAGGAGATGACATTATTGGGAGCGCAAGGGGGACAGAATAGACAGTTTCCCCAGGGACCCCAAACATTAAGGCCCCCCCTCAAAATGGGGGGCATGCAAATATCATGCTCAGGTAAAGCTATACATAGACAGCCAGCTGTAACAACAGGGAGAAACATGAATAACACCAGCACGGCTAATGAAGTTGTGTGTGTTTCCAGATAACGGTTTTAAATAAAACGCAATGTGCAGTCACAAAAGCATAGAGGGGGGAAGTATGCCACGTTATTCTCAGCAAACACCTCACCGCCTACACAGGAACACCATAGTTACATTATACATACAGCGCAGTCCAGCACGGCCCCAGCTAACTCCGTTCCCAGCCATCAGCGCTACAATCACAAGAGTAGAGAAATAAAAACTATTGCACAGTATGAAACCACACACAGTGATTCGTCTGCATACTTTCCACTCCACACAGGTTTTTATAGAAGATATGCAACAGTCGCACACTTTTTTAAAGTACGTACAGTGATCAATATTTACCATTTATTCATTACTAGCTGACCCGCCCGGCGTTGCCCGGGAAAATCTTGGGGTTTTTTTAATTTCCAAAATTGCTGTAAAATTTAGCTTCGTGCTGTGCCAAAGGCCCAAGATTTTAATTTTTTATTTTTTTTATTTTATTCAATAATTTTTATTGACATTTTTGCAAATAGGACAAACACCGCATACATATAGGAGGGCAGTTAGGGCAACAGTGTATAACTGCAAAACAGTCAGGATGAAATTCAGCATAAATATACAGTCGTATGTGACTGAGCATGGTTTGTATATCACATGGGTACAGAATATCCCCGGAAAACAATCATGGTACTTCATTTCCCGAAGGTGCCATTCGGGCATGACCAGGCAAAAGCATCATTGAATGTATATTGAAATATTGATTGCAGACCGGAGTAAACAGCATCCTCCCACTGAGTAGGGATCGCTTACTATATTTTGCAGTGACCAAATTAACCTAGGATAAAAAAATAAAAAATATGCCCAACTACCCAACATAGTTACCTCCCCTCCTGCATACTGCAGAAGACTCCCTGAAATAGCAGCAATCTCCCTCTCTCCCTCATTAGTCTAGCAATCTCCCTCATGTCACCTAGGCCACATTACACTGTTACATCATAGTTACCTCCCCTCCTGCATTCTGCAGAAGACTCCCTGAAATAGCAGCAATCTCCCTCTCTCCCTCATTAGTCTAGCAATCTCCCTCATGTCACCTAGCCCACATTACACTGTTACATCATAGTTACCTCCCCTCCTGCATTCTGCAGAAGACTCCCTGAAATAGCAGCAATCTCCCTCTCTCTCTCTCATTAGTCTAGCAATCTCCCTCATGTCACCTAGGCCACATTACACTGTTACATCATAGTTCCCTCCCCTCCTGCATTCTGCAGGAGACTCCCTGAAATAGCAGCAATCTCCCTCTCTCCCTCATTAGTTTAGCGATCTCCCTCATGTCACCTAGCCCACATTACACTGTTACATCATAGTTACCTCCCCTCCTGCATTCTGCAGGGGACTCCCTGAAATAGCAGCAATCTCCCTCTCTCCCTCATTAGTCTAGCAGTCCCCCTTATGTCACCTAGCTCACATTACACTGTTACATCATAGTTACCTACCCTCCTGCTTTCTGCAGGAGACTCCCTGATATAGCAGAAATCTCCCTCTCTCCCTCATTAGTATAGCAATCTCCCTCATGTCACCTAGCCCACATTACACATGGAATGAGCCAAAATTCACCACAACTGATCTAAATTCACACTATGGCACATGGATTGATACAAAATTCACGTTATGCCACACAGATTAAGTCAAAACTCACATTTTTCCACATGGATTGAGCCAAAATATACACTATACCAAACGGATTGAGCAATAATGCACAGTATGATTCATAAACAGGGACATTGTGCGCACATTAAAAATTGACACCATAATGCCCATTACATGTTAAGCCACACACCATATTGTCCATTACGTATTATGCCAAACACCATAATGTCATGCAGGGACATTCCCGGGCTGGCCCCTTTTACACCAGCCAGGTCCCTGCATTTTCTGGTTTAAGGGGGAGAGAAACCCCCCCCCCCCTTTAACCAATCCAGCTATATCTTCGGAACCAACTGACCCATTTACATGGGACCAGTATCATATTGAATAACTTTTGAGTGGGCTTCGATTGATTTTTGTCCTGTGAAACTGGGCCGTTTGGTTCCAGAGAATTCTGCCCTCAAACAACATGAACAGCCATGGAATTACATTTCAGAAATGAAAAAATCAGTTTCTCCACAATTCTCTGGAACCAATTAACCCATATGGACCAGCCTGGTATCAGATTGAAGGCACAGCCGTTGGAAGTGAAACGGGTGGGGGTTGGAATTAGCGGGTCCCATGTTAACCTATGGGGTAAATGTTCCAGCTTTGCCTGGCGGTATCTCCGGTTTCCTGGGGGCTAGCGACGCGGGCTGGGCTCGTTGGAAAGCCCCAGTCCTCATCTACAAAATGGGCCTATTTGGATAGTGGGCCTGGAGCTATAGCTCCATCAGGCCCATTGTTAATCCGGCCCTGAGGACAGGTATATAAATCAAGGAGTCCAAAGTACATTCAGCCATAGATGTTGTTAGGTTGACAGATTCGGACATTGGGCGGTATTCAATAAGCCTGATTCGCCATGTTTTTATGGCGAATTTGTGCTGTTTGGCGAATTTTTGACAAAAACGGTGAATCACCCTATTCAATGAGCAGATGGCGAATACATTTCAAGGTTTTTTTCGCCATGATTCACCGAGTAGCAATCGCTATCTTTTTATGGTGAAGTGGAATGTGAACTTTTAAAATAAAGTGTTTTGTTTTTTACATTTGGTGTAAAAAAATCTGGAATTTTATTCTGAGGAGGGGCATGCTATTTTTATTCATGTGCTGTAAGCACGTGAATATATATTTAATTTAAAAAATTTTTTTTTTTTTTTTTTACACAGCAGCCAGCAGGGGGCGCCGGAGCCAAGCCGCTCATTAGATATTTATATATTCACTGCACCCGATCGTTATCGGGTGTAGTGAATATGCCCGGTCCCCTGCTGGCACACCCGGGGGGCAGCCTGTGCTGCCTGGCACCCGGGGAGCCCACCTCCCCCCCACATACGCTCTGGGGCAGGCAGAGAGACTTCCATCTCCCTGCCTGCCACCATCCTAAGGCTCCCTGCGGCATCGCCACAGGAGCACAAATTCGCCAGTCTGGGGCAGTGAGCCCCTGACTCGTTGAATACCGGAGCCGTCGAGGCTCCGGAACGTGGCGGGCAGTGGCGAATGTGCAGCGAATCCTAAACAGGATTCGCTGCACGTCGCTGGTATTCACATTGAATACCGCCCATAGGGTGTAAATCCAGGGCAGTTGGATCTCTCCACTGTCCACTCAAACAGCATGGTGGGGCAGTATACACAGAAGCAGTGTCAAACATCTGGAGAAGCTTCTGGGTCGAAGCAGTAATGGCACAGAGGATTTGTTGTAAATATAACCCATTGTGAGGGTAAAAGCAATACAGACAGAAAAATCAAAACTCCAACCAAACTGGTCAGCAGTGGGATGGCAGCGGCTAGCACGCTATCAGTGCCCGCCACTGTCACAATCAGGAGATTATAAATTGGCAGGAATCTCAGTCGGCAGGACAGGGTGAGAGACACAGCAAGTGATCACCGACCTGTATAAAGTATGCTGTCAGCTCCGGAGGCAAAATGTTGGCCCCTCAAGCACAAGATGTGTCAATATAGGATATAGTCCTCCTGAAGAGAGGTCCCAAGCGCCCAGGAGAGCTCCACTGCGGTAGTCGGCAAAAGGCAATGACGGTCCCTTCTGCAAGGGGTATATGACTCCTGTGCGGGGAGCCAGGCGACACTGTAGCTACAGACGCTGCAGAGGGAGACTAGAAAGAATACAGACACCTGGGTGTCTGTTTGGGGCGCCTGTATGGGTGGTTAAGCCTGCAGCAATCAAAAAACAGGGATTGTCAGTCCCTAAATCGCAAAAGAAAAGATGGGGAGAGATTGCGCAATTGAAGACAGAACAAGTAATTGTAAAAAATGTAACAATAACAATTTATTTAAACATTTGGTATACTAAAAAATGGTGCAATTGCATCGAAGTTAAAATCTGAGAAATTGAAAAGAGCTGTGTCCAGTATTGTTGGTTATCACCTTAATCTCTGGCTGAAAGAAATAGGAGAGGGGACGGTGAAATTGTCCTCCAGATATTGGGACAAGGATTCCTTTACAGAGTGTCCTCCAAATTGGACTGAGATGGTAAATGTCCTAAATATGGATTCTCTGTAGGATTCAATTTCCACTTAGGACCATGTGTGGGTACCTTAGATGGGTGGCGTTCCCTCAGATTGTGGTACCTGGAACGGTGGTTTGGTGAATCGGGGTCCCAGTCTGGTTCTCCAAATAGTAGATGTAATTCTGTGGATTTCTTTTGCCAGGTAGGTGTCTGGAGCAGCAGCAATACACAAGGGGGGTGGCTGGGTTGCCTGTGCCAACGCGTTTCACTGCTTAGGAGCAGCTTTTTCAAGGCCTTGAAAAAGCTGCTCCTAAGCAGTGAAACGCGTTGGCACAGGCAACCCAGCCACCCCCCTTGTGTATTGCTGCTGCTCCAGACACCTACCTGGCAAAAGAAATCCACAGAATTACATCTACTATTTGGAGAACCAGACTGGGACCCCGATTCACCAAACCACCGTTCCAGGTACCACAATCTGAGGGAACGCCACCCATCTAAGGTACCCACACATGGTCCTAAGTGGAAATTGAATCCTACAGAGAATCCATATTTAGGACATTTACCATCTCAGTCCAATTTGGAGGACACTCTGTAAAGGAATCCTTGTCCCAATATCTGGAGGACAATTTCACCGTCCCCTCTCCTATTTCTTTCAGCCAGAGATTAAGGTGATAACCAACAATACTGGACACAGCTCTTTTCAATTTCTCAGATTTTAACTTCGATGCAATTGCACCATTTTTTAGTATACCAAATGTTTAAATAAATTGTTATTGTTACATTTTTTACAATTACTTGTTCTGTCTTCAATTGCGCAATCTCCCCCCATCTTTTCTGCTGCAGAGGGAGAAGTGCTTCAGAGCAGGTGGCACGCCCTATCGCGGCTCAACATCGTGCACAATGGGGAAGAAAAGCAGGTCACCCAGCCGGTTAAGTACCACAATTAGCGTCTCGGAGGGTGCACACTGCTATCCCAAAGTAGCAGGCAGGACAACCACTCCCCAGGGAGGGGGCGAGCAGGATATTTAGCAGGATGTCTTGACGGAGCTCAGCGCCCTACATACTACTCCATTGCCGCCATGGTCACGCCCCTCAAGATTGTAATTTGTTAAAACCTCCACCATAATGTTAGAATGTGTTTGCATTGATACTTAGGGCCTTATTCTAGTTTTCTCTTTCTGACATAGGTGAGGGGAGGTCGGTGCGGGGCGGAGGGGGTCTGTGCGGGGCGGCGGTGGGTGGCGGTAGAAGCCCATAGATTTTTCTGGCGATGTCCCCCGTCGCAGTAACCCGGCGGGGGATGTTTAGAGCATCCCAAAATGCGATAAAAAACAGATAACTGGGTTTTTACCGCATTTTTAGTTTAGAGAATCTCCCCCTGTGTCCCTCCTGTAGTGGGTTATTTTTGGAGGTATGGTGTTGTAGTGTATGTGGGTTGTGTGTATCTGTCCAACGTATAAGTGTGTGAGGTTCGTATATATGTGTATGGAGTGTGCTGTGTGTGCGTATGTGGTGTACTGTGTGTGTGATGTGTGGTATATGTATATCCAAAATTATTCCTAATTGTTTAAAGCCTCCACCATAATGTTAGAATGTGTTTGCAACCGGCTTGCCCATCCTTCTGCATTCAGCGGGAGGCTCCCAATTTTAACAGGAGCCTCCTGCTGCCCCGCAAACCCCCTCTGTCCTCCCGGCTTCTTGGACGCCTCCATAGAATTCCGGACTGCGCATGCGTACATCTGGAAATGGTGGGGGCGGGTCCTCGGGGAATACATCACAGCTGGCCACTGCGGGGTTGTAGGTTAGTGGTGGCCGAGCTGCTGTGCACGCTTACAGGAAGTCACTGATCATCGGCAAGAGCAGAGACTCAGGAAGTCAGGGCTCTACTCTACTGCGGCTGGCCCTGTCCACCACACTGAGTGAGGTCCGTGAATCAGGCCAGCTCTGCTCATGCTCTTCCTCCTCCTATGCCTGCGGTGGGCTGCCTGCCTCACCACACTGCTGGGTCCCTGTACCTCATGGGGTAACACAGCCAGGTGACTGCTGTGTACACTGGGGGATGTATGTAATGTGTGTCTGGGGGGTGGGGCTGCGTGTAATGTAAAACAGTGGTGTGTGCACTGAACTGGCTATGATATGATGCGGGGGGGGGGGGGCCTTATGCATAATCTATTCCTAGAGATCCCCCCTGACAACAATCGAGTGGGAAGAGCCTAAATCAGTAAGAGGGTGGAGCTACGCTTGCGACCCGCGATCAGACAAAAAATGCCCATTACACATAATGCCATACACCATAATGCCCATTACACATAATGCCATACACCATAATGCCCATTACACATAATGCCACTCAATATAATGCCCATTACAAATTATACCACACAATGTTATGCCTGCAACACATTGAACTACACACCGTAATGCCTATTACATACATATTATGCCACATAAGTGAAGCTAACCTACATGCTCGTTGCCAGGGGTTACATGCTTCTTGCCATGGGTTTCATTCACACAGGGGATTATATGCTTGTTGCCAGGGGGAAATTACATGCTCATTCCTAGGGGGATTTACATGCTCATTGCTAGGGGGAGTTACATGCTCATTGCTAGAGGGAGTTACATGCTCATTGCTAGAGGGAGTTACATGCTTTTTGCCAGACATGGCTTATTGTGTGAGAGTGATAAGCCATATGGACATTACAAATATGTTAAAGTGCCCCTCATGGTTTAAGTCTCACTCACTGTTCCCTGGCCCTCACCCAGCTCCCGCCACGCTGCTGCACTGCATCCGGTGTCCAGAAATTTCAAATGCACATGCGCCGGGCATCGAGGCTTTTCAGTTGTGGACAGCCCCTGAGTGCGGGAGTGGGTCCGCAGCTGCGTGCTGACATCATTACGAGGCACGCTGGCTGCCGGGACCGCAAGGCAACACTGGGAACGGGTGCACTGGGACACAATACCTCTGTGCACCCATTTAGCCCGATCCAACCTGCCAATGCAAGGCAGACAGCGGCAGCACCACAGCAGGACGCTGTCCAGGCTTTTCCAGTCCCCCGGATTCATCTAGCCCTGTAATAGGATTAAGTGCACAAGAGCTGTCAGACTTAATCCTCTGCTAATCCCCTACTGTATTGTTCTATGTATTGTATTGCAGCTGAGAACAATAGATGATAATAAGCCTTGGCTCACCATGGCTCTCCAGAGAAGGCTAGCTGAAGAAGGCTCCATCTGTACAGTGGATGAGACCATTATGGAGGAGATTCTCTAAGCTAAAAATGCAGTAAAAACCCCGGCATCTGGGTTTTTACCGCATTTTGGGATGCACTAAGCATCCCACCGCCGCCCCGCACGGACCCCCGCCGTCTCACATCGCCCCTCACCCCCCTCACCTTTGTCCGGGCAGCACAGAGCTGTGCTGCCCGGACCTGTGACCTCCTCCTCCCTGCACTATTATCCTCTTCCGGGTGCAGGGAGGAGGAGAGCCCGGCGCAGCAGCAGCAGCAGCGCCGGGTAAGGAAGGGAGGGGAGAGCCGCTGACTCTATCGCAAAGGACAGCTCTTAACGCAAGAGCTGTCCTTTGCCATAATTATCGCATATGTTAGTGCATATGTGATAATTATGAATGAGATTTTCAGCGATGTGCGTCGGAGCTGGGGTGCGGATGTTAGAACATTCCCCCCTAGGTGTGTCCAAATATTTTTTTCATACTATCAAAGAACAGAAAGGGACTATCAGAGTGTGGGCAGGTTCCTGTGATTATATCATGTGGTAGTCGCACTGTGCTCTTCTGGGAATGGTTTGGACAGCCAGGATATCTTTATGGGGCCCCTTCGGACCTGTTGTTGGCTGTGGAAAATACGTCTTTGGGCTCATCCGCAGAGTGCACTCAGGTTCCGCTTCCTTGCAGTCATGACATTGCATTTGATGGGGAAGGGGAGCAGTGGTCAGGACCAGGAGACATCCTTCAGTGTACAGCATATCAAGTCACAGATATAAGTTGTTTGATGGCCAGGACAACTCAGTGAATTAAAAAATATTACTGTTTTATATGCTCTTTACCCCTTTGAGTGCCGAGTGAATTTGTCAAAACAGGTGTGAAAATGCCAAGCAAACATCATAATGGCCTGTAATGTTTACCTTATATAGGAAATATCATCTTTTTTTTACACATTTGTGTTTTACATTTATATAACAAATGTGAGCGACGCTGGGACATTTTTAGCGGATATTTTTAGCATCTCTCACAGAGATATTGGCACTGAAAGGGTTAAACCACCACTTATTTTAACCACTTAAGTGGTATGCCCAGAGGTTTTCCGGGCTCAGCTGCGCTGCCACAGCGGGCATACCTCTATGTAGGTGCGCGCCAGTGGTGTCTCCATCGGAGCACCACTGGCGCAGTACCTTAGGGGTCCCCTCCTCAGCTGCGGCAGGGAAGCACCGGAGCAGAGGTGAGGGAGGTGAGGCTTCCAACTTCCTGTGGTGGGTTTTGCTGGGGCAGGTTTCCCTGGTAGGTTTATCCTGCCCCAGCAAAACCCACCACTCAAGGGGTTAAACCTTCAGGAAGTTGTCACTATCCTTTTCAAAGTTTTGATAAAATTTGATACAAAGGTTTGACACAGCTTGGTCTTACCTGCAGATTATATAATCGTGTTTAAATTATTTCAAAGTGCTCCAGTCGGATCTGGGTCATTGGGAGGACCAAATTTAGGTCGACAGGCATTTGGTTAACATGGCTAAGCTTGATAGGGTTGACCTTGGAAGGTTGACACAAGCATTAGGCCGACAATGGAAAGGTCAAAAGGTAAACATTTTTTCCCCCTGAAACTGTCGACATGGACACTGTCAAAGTGTACTGCGTCCCCTCGCACGGCTCCCTGTGCTGACTTCGGAAACTTGGTAGACAACTACATGACCTGAGTCGGGTTACCTTTGAGCTTCTGAGCCACGTAGAAATGGCACATCCTACACCTGTTATTGCTATGTCCATGCAAAACGTGTATTTACTGCCCAACTAAAAAAGTGATTTGCATAATAAACATGCAATTAGTTCTGTTCGCTGGGGATTGACAGGAAGTGGGCGTGGAAACCAACCGTTTTTTGGGGAGTAGCAATAAGAACACTGGGCGTGCCGTAAAAAATGTTGGGAGTGTCGGAGAAAACGCAGGCGTGCCAAAGCCTGATAGGGGAGGGTGTGTGACATCAGTAGCAGTCAGCATAACCTTGAATTCATCGCAGCCACTGAGTATGTCCTGGGCAACGCGGTGGCTGCGATGACTGGTGCTCAGTGTAACAGTCATTAAATGTTCCCTGTAAATGTAAATGTTAGATCTTTAAATAATGAAAAAATAAATAAGATTGCCATTCCAATTACAGAACCATAATACATTCAAGCGTCTTTGTTGCAGAACTCAGTGTGTTTGTTGGAGAACTCGTAGTCTGCAGGATGGAGTTAGAAAACAGAAGAAATGGCACATGTTTTATGGTATTTGCATGATGTACAGTACTTATCCCAGGGAAGCTTACACAGAGCAGCATTCTGTAACACATGTGTGATTGCTTTGTACACGGAGAGGAACAGCATGAGTCAAACCATTTGACGATCTTAACAGATCTGACGGCTTATACAGGAAGCTGGGACGCTGGGATACGCTTCCCTTACAGCACTCAGCACCTGTACAGACTATCCCAGTGTGCTCATATCAGACATTACAAGAACACAAAAAAGCGTTACCACGGTGATACATTCAGTATATAAGGCAATGCCTAAAAAAAATGGGCCGCTGTAATAATACAGTGTATAACATGATGTGAAATTGATAAGAACACCACTGAAAAGAAACAATGGGGCTTATTCAGACCTGAATGCAAAGCAATTTTTTTTAGCAATTGGAAAAAACAATGTTGCACTGCAGGTGGGGCAGATGTAACATGAGCAGAGAGAGTTACAGTAGATTTGGGTGAGTTATTTTGTTTCTGTGCAGGGTAAATACTGGCTGCTTTATTTTTACACTGCGATTTAGATTTCACACAGGGCAGCATGGTTTTGTCCATTTGCTTAAAAAAAATGACCTGCAGTCAGGTCTGAATAACCCCCAATGTACAGTAATTGTTACTGCAATTGACAAATTTGCCTTCAGGGCATAGGTGCCAATTCTGTGGGTGCTCAAGGGCCAGAGCACCCACAGAAAACTATGAGCACCCACTGGCCCACAACCTCGTAAGTTCCACTGCCAGGCCACATCCACCTGCTGATTTGTGTCCGCTGCACCCACACCACCGAACCTGCCACCGAACAACCAACAGGCAGAGTGCAGCATGCATGCTGCCCAATGTGTGCTCTCCCCGTACACTCACCGCCCTCTCCGTGCAGCATGTGTGTCCACAGTGGGAGGCAAGCACACCACCATGTGCCGTGTATACAGTGTGCAGCACTAGCCACTGCAAACCATGACACAGGACAGCCCAGGCCAGCACACTGCAGGGCCACACCCCCTCCCCAGGCCACGACCCCTCACGAGGCCACACCTCCCTGAGCACCCTCCAGCAAAAACACAAATCGGCACCCCTACTTCAGGGGACTTTTTGTGGTACTTGTTTCCTAGCACAGCGCCCACTACTCCATTTACGTAGTGGGCTATTCGATTTTTTATCGCATCCTATCTTTTTAATGGGCTAAGTCAGTGAATACATGTAAAAGATAGGATGCCCCCCCCCCCCACACACACACACACACACACACACTATTCACGGCACCCCGAAGCATGGCGAGCGGTGGCGGTACGCGTCCTCAGACTTTTTCATTACCCCACTATCCACGTCGGCGTGGAGTTGATTTTATATAGTGTGGCAAGCGCAGCGAGCCACCGAGCCCGAAGCGTGGCGAGGGGACGCGGAATACATGTTAAGTAATCTGCGGCCGCTCGACACGCTTCGGGCTTGGTGGCTCGCTGCGCTCGCCACACTATATAAAATCAACTCCACGCCGCCGTGGATATTGGGGTAATGAAAAAGTCGGAGGACGCGTTCCGCCGCCGCTCGCCACACTTCGGGGTGGCGTATATAGGGGGGGTGCATTAGTCATATTTAAAATATATATATATCGCATTGCATTGCATCGCATGCGATCAAATCGCATGCGATGCGATTTCCTTACGGTGCCGTACGTAGAAAATCTGAGCGCCGTGCTAGGAAACAAGTGCCCTTTTTGTTAGTAAAATATACCACAGCTGAGCCATACAGTATACAGCAAATCAGGTGGGTAATGCAGTCAGGGACCCACTTATAGTTGTATACAGGGGGGTGGTCAATGTTTCTGGGAAGAGCACCCAAGCACGTTCCTCTAAGCACACATACTGTACAATTCTTCATCCAATCATCCAATTCCAACCACACATACAATCTTCAAATTACTCATAAACTAGCCATGCAATTAACAAAATCTTTCAAAGCAACCAATGAAATTGCAGGCTTGAGCAATTATCTTTTACGGAATGAAACTGAACAATAATAATTCCAAGCCTGAAACAGTGAAACTGCTTAAAAAAGTATTCAGAATCATTTGGTTTGTGTATCAAACCTGTCCACTCCGATCGTCCAACTCCAAGCAGTGAATGGAGATTGCTACTATATATCTTGCACGGGGAGAAATTTACTAAGATCGAATGGGTACATTTGACCCAAGTTCAACAATCATCTGTGCTCAAGTGCGCTGCCTACAAAAGGCCATTAAGCACACAGAAACCACCAGGGGCTGGCTGGCAACTTTTAGCCTGGGGGGCAAGTCCAGAGCACTGGCCCATAAGTAACAGCGCATCGTTAAATTTAGGTTTTGCGGTTTAAAAATATGTATTAATTAAAAAAAAAACAATAATAGGACACCACAGGCTGCTCCCCTGTATAATATCAGGACACCACAGGCTACTCCCCATCTTATAATAATAACAGGACAACACAGGCTGCTCCCCTGTATAATAATAGTACCCCCACAGGCTGCTCCTCCTGTATAATAATGGGACCCCCACAGGCTGCTACTCCTGTATAATAAAAGTACACCACAGGCTGCTCTCCCTGTATAATAGGACACAACAGGCTGCTCCCCCTGTCTTATAATAATAACAGGACCCCACTGGCTTCTCCCCCTGTATAATAACAGGACCCCACAGGCTGCTCCCCCTGTATAATAATAACAGGACCCCACAGGCTGCTTTCCCTGTGTAATAATAACAGGACCCCCACAGGCTGCTCCCCCTGTATAATAACTGGACCCCCACAGGCTGCTCAGCCTGTACAGTCACACTCCCTCTTACCTTGATGGCAGACAGTGAGGCAGGTTGCAGGCAGCATAGGGAACTGCGAAGTAAGAGGAACGCACAGGCAGGAAGTAGGTGGAACACACAGAATCTTTGTAGTGGCCTCCTGCACTAGACATGTCCTCAGTGCAGGAGGCCGGCGGCCATGTCTATGGAGACCAGTCGGAAACTGGTCAGACTGGCTGCAGTGGCAATGGCGGCCCGCACACAAAACTATTCAGCGGCCCGGGGGACACATGGCACCCTGCCCCCCGGCCCAGCCCGCCCCTGGAAACCACCAACCACTCCTCACCAACTGCACGCCTCACTCTCTCCTCTCCTAACTAAACCCACAAGGAGGAAGGGGGGCTGGGGGGCTACAGTATGTACCTGTGTAAAGGCACTCCATGTCAGGAACGTTAGCAATGTTTTATACGAATGGCGGGCGTATTTTATACGAATTTGATTGTGCGAACAGTGGCAAAGCGCTTATTAAATGTAGAATATATGAACGTCCGTATCAATACAAACAGGAGAAATATGACTGGCTACGAACAACAACGCCATCGGAAAATACGAATTACATAAATACGACACCTTAGTAAATTATACATACTCGACCGAACGTGTCCCACCGCAAATACGCACAAAGCTATTCGATGTGTGAAATATATGAATACGAAGGACATCGCCGACAATACAAATTGTTTGTAAATTTTCCCATCAGTCCTTCAATCAAATTCTCTAAAGTTGGGTATACCCCAGGGTGGGACTGGCCATCTGGCACCTCTGGCAAATGCCAGAGGGGCTGATGGCCTGGTGGGGGTATGGATCATTGGGTAGACAGCAAGTTGGTCAAAGGCATTAGGTTGACATGCATTAAGGTCGACGGGACAGAAGATTGACATGCAGGAATGTCGACATGACTGAATGTCGACATGGGTTAGGTCGACAGGTCAAGCATTAGGTTGACATGGGGAAGGTCGACATGGGGTTTTTCACTTTTTTTGTCCTGAATTTCTACACAGTCGACAGTGAAAAACCTCATGTCGACCTTTTGACTGTCGACCTTTCCCATGTCTAATGCTTGTGTCGACCTAATGACCCGTCCACCTAACCCATGTCAACTTTCAGTCATGTCAACCTTCCTGCATGTTGACCATCAGTCATGTCGACCTTAATGCATGTCGACCTAATGCTTATCGACACAATGCTTGTAGACCTAGTGACCGTATCCCCTGGTGGGCCATTCTGGGCATAGCCATGAGCAGCGGCCAGCAGTGTCTGCGTTCCTGTAACAGGGGCACAAATGCCATGGCCAAAATGCAGCCCCAGTACATCGCTGGTACACACTATACTGTATAGAGATATGTCCTCATACCTCTGTACTCTCACCAAAAGCCCCCCTTCTTGAGGAGCAAGGAGGAAGGTCTGAGCCAAACACTCCTAACTGCCTTATATCGTCCTGCTCCAGACCAGCACTGATACCACCATGGTCGCAAACCTCCATCGTCTTCGTCAACCAGCCCAAGCGAGGACAACTTGCCAATTGAACAGACTTAACCAGACGGACCTAACCTACCAACCGGGTAAATAGTGACCCACATGTTGGGTATTATACTGGAAATTTACCACCTTTGTGCTGCACTCTACTGCCCATGCCCTGCTCCATGCTATTTAAAGGGAGCCTCATTGCACAATTCACTGGTGCCCTGACCAACCCTTCTCCCGGCCTAACTAGAGGATGCGCTCCCCCTCCCCCCCAATTCCATCCAATGAGATGCTTGCTTTCATTGTCTAAATAGTAATCAACAGATAACAGCTAATTCCCGATTGGTTCATGTGGTCTCAATGCAGATTTTCAGTCTTAAAGCAATGTTTTACTAACACAACAATTTTTTTTTTTTTTACTTCCGTTCAATTTTAAGAACCGTTTGAAGAATTTTATATAGGAAATGTTTCTACGTTTTAAAACAGAAGCGATGTGTAGTAGATTCTCGGCCTCCTTTCTTAATCCCACACCAAATTAATTATGTAGCTACACTGATATTCTAGACTAGGGCAGAACTTCAAAGCTAAATTGTGCCTAAAATGACTGATTACTACAATATACGTATATGGCTTCCTAATTACAAGATTGAATAGTTGAATAAATGACTAAACAGCTTATTCTAAAATTTATGAGTACTGGTAAAAGCATCAATAAACCGCTCGGTAGTTATTTGTGATACAGTACAACATTCTTACACATTTAACAGATGGCTGTGAGTTTGGCCAAATAATGAACTGTTTCTAAAGGATCGTAGTCCTTGGGTTACACGTTCTAATTATGATTTTATAACAGCACAGTTGCACTTCAGACTAGTAATGAAGCGATGTTACTTTAATACAATCTTGCCGCTTTAAGTAATCGGAAATGGATGTCAGTCTAATACAATAATATCAGCATACAAGGCAGTGGCATAACTATAAATTTTGCTCCCCCCTGCCAAAAAGTTTGTAGCGCCCCCCTTCCAGGCTCCTCTCCAGCATGTTTCTCCAGCGTGTGACGTGATGACTTCACACGCATAATGGAGAAGCTGAAGCAGGAGAGAAGAAGAGAGACCAGCATACACTACTGCTTCCCTTGGCTCCGACACATCCCAGGCCGCCCCCGCTTACTCATCCTGTACACAGTAGCCAATAGCCGGCTCTGTGTACAGTCAATTGAATCAGTGGGGGGATTTTTCATCTCTTCCATGGCCCCACCCGCGCTGCGGCTGACTCGCCTCCAGTGCTCAGTCATTGGGCAGTGGCAGGCAGCAGCATGTCAGTGGGTCGAGCGGGTGCCGGTGCCCACACAGACCCTGCTGCTGCTTGCTCCCCCAAGCGGCTGCTGGGGCTGCCTTACAGTAGTTACGCCACTTATACAAGGTGAAATACACACTCGACGTATTCACTCCTGCGTTGATACTGTTCTCTTACCAATGCAAATTACCCGCTTAGCAAAAGGGTATTTAGTCAATATGTCGACAACAACGATATTGACATAACATTGACACTACAATGATGTCAACATTGTTAAAATGTCAGCAACACTATCAGAATGTGGACCTTAAGGTTAGGCAGGGGGTGTAAAGGTTAGGGGTAGGCTGTGGGGAGGTCAAATTTAGGCTGTGGAAGTGATGACAGTTAGACACTTAAAGGAGGGTTTGTGGTAAGGATTAAGGTTAGGGATTGTGGAGACATACTGTAGCAGAACACTGTAGAGTTGGAGGTGATGATCAAAAAACCTCTGGGACTCGGAAAATGCCACTGGAGCTGCCACTGCCGTCAAGCGAAGGTACATCACTGCTGAACAACCATTATTAAAGAACTAGGTGATTCATCGCCCCCTACGGGCGCTCTTCACACCGTCGCAAGGGGCTGCGCCCCCTTAATTTGTGAACGTTTGTATATGAGAAATATGGTTAGAATTGTATGAAAGATGCCCTGTATTGCAACTTAGGTGTCCGCGAATCGCGGGAGGGGGGGTCGCGGAGGGTGCCGCGAATTGCAGGAGGGGGGGTCGCGGGGGTGCCGCGAATTGCAGGAGGGGGGGTTGTGGGGGGGTGGATGCTGCGAATCACGGGAGGGGAGGGATTGCAGAGAATCGCGGGAGGGGGGTCGCGGGGTGGGTTGTCGCAAATCGCGGGAGGGGGGTTACGGGGGCGGGGGTTGCAGCGAATCATGGTAGGGGGGGTCGCGGGGGGTGTGCCGTGAATCACGGGAGGGGGGGTCACGGGGTGGGGTGCCGAGAATCGCGGGGGGGGGGGGGGGTGTGTGCCGTGAATCGCGGGAGTGGGGGTTGCGGGGGGGGGGGGTGTGACGCGAATCGCCACAAGAAAAAATCAACACAGAAAGGTCAACACATGTAAATGTTGACATAAGTGTGGCACTTCATTGGTGTCCATGTCGACACATGAGAATGAATATGAAAACATTCAAAAAATGAAAAAAAAAAACTTCAAAAACTCATGTCAACCTTTTTCATTGTCGACCATAGCCATGTCAGTGTTTTCCATGTGCAATTTATTTCTGGAGCTGCCGCGAATCGCGGTGGGGTGCAGCGAATTGCGGGAGGGGGGGTCGCGGGGGTGGGTGCCGCGAATCGCGGGAGGGGGGGTTACGGGGCGGGGGTTGCGGCGAATCATGGGAGGGGGGGTCGCGGGGGTGTGCCGTGAATCACGGGAGGGGGGGTCACGGGGTGGGGTGCCGAGAATCGCGGGGGAGGTGTGTGTGTGTGTGCCGTGAATCGCGGGAGTGGGGGTTGTGGGGGGGGGGGGTGGGGGGGTGTGACGCAAATCGCCACAAGAAAAAATCAACACAGAAAGATCAACACATGTAAATGTTGTCATAAGTGTGGCACTTCATTGGTGTCCATGTCGACACATGAGAATGAATATGAAAATATTCAAAAAATGAAAAAAAAAAACTTCAAAAACTCATGTCAACCTTTTTCATTGTCGACCATAGCCATGTCAGTGTTTTCCATGTGCAATTTAATTCTGGAGCTGCCGCAAATCACGGGGGGTGCCACGAATTGCGGGAGGGGGGGGGTCGCGGGGTTGGGTGCCGCGAATCGCGGGAGGGCGGGGTTCACAGGGGTTCCGGTGGGGGTTTGCCGCGAATTGCGGGAGGTGGGGGGTCACGGGGGGTGCCGCGAATAGCGGTAGGGGGGGTTGCGGGGGGTGTGACGCGAATCGCCACAAGAAAAAATCATCACAGAAAGGTCAACACATGTAAATGTTGACATAAGTGTGCCACTTCATTGGTGTCCATGTTGACACATGACAATGAATATGAAAACATTCAAAAAATGAAATAAATCTTCAAAAACTCATGTCAACCTTTTTCATTGTCGACCATAGCCGTGCCAGTGTTTTGCATGTGCCATTTATTCCTGGGGCTGCCGCGAATCACGGGGGGTGCCACGATTTGCGGGAGGGGGGGGGTTGCGGGGGGTGGGTGCCGCGAATCGCGGGAGAGCGGGGTTCATGGGGGTTCCGGTGGGGAGTTGCCGCGAATTGCGGGAGGGGGGGTCGCGGGGGGGTGCCGGGGTGCCGCGAATCGCCGGAGGGGGGGTTGCGGGGGGTGTGACGCGAATCGCCACAAGAAAAAAAATCAACACAGAAAGGTCAACACATGTAAATGTTGACATAAGTGTGGCACTTCATTGGTGTCCATGTCGACACATGAGAATGAATATGAAAATATTCAAAAAATGACAAAAAAACTTCAAAAACTCATGTCAACCTTTTTCATTGTCGACCATAGCCATGTCAGTGTTTTCCATGTGCAATTTATTTCTGGAGCTGCCGCGAATCGCGGTGGGGTGCAGCGAATTGCGGGAGGGGGGGTCGCGGGGGTGGGTGCCGCGAATCGCGGGAGGGGGGGTTACGGGGCGGGGGTTGCGGCGAATCATGGGAGGGGGGGTCGCGGGGGTGTGCCGTGAATCACGGGAGGGTGGGTCACGGGGTGGGGTGCCGAGAATCGTGGGGGAGGTGTGTGTGTGTGTGTGCCGTGAATCGCGGGAGTGGGGGTTGTGGGGGGGGGGTGGGGGGGTATGACGCAAATCGCCACAAGAAAAAATCAACACAGAAAGATCAACACATGTAAATGTTGTCATAAGTGTGGCACTTCATTGGTGTCCATGTCGACACATGAGAATGAATATGAAAATATTCAAAAAATGAAAAAAAAAAACTTCAAAAACTCATGTCAACCTTTTTCATTGTCGACCATAGCCATGTCAGTGTTTTCCATGTGCAATTTAATTCTGGAGCTGCCGCAAATCACGGGGGGTGCCACGAATTGCGGGAGGGGGGGGTCGCGGGGTTGGGTGCCGGGAATCGCGGGAGGGCGGGGTTCACAGGGGTTCCGGTGGGGGTTTGCCGCGAATTGCGGGAGGTGGGGGGTCACGGGGGGTGCCGCGAATAGCGGTAGGGGGGTTGCGGGGGGGTGTGACGCGAATCGCCACAAGAAAAAATCATCACAGAAAGGTCAACACATGTAAATGTTGACATAAGTGTGCCACTTCATTGGTGTCCATGTTGACACATGACAATGAATATGAAAACATTCAAAAAATGAAAAAAAAAACTTCAAAAACTCATGTCAACCTTTTTCATTGTCGACCATAGCCATGTCAGTGTTTTCCATGTGCAATTTATTTCTGGAGCTGCCGCGAATCGCGGTGGGGTGCAAGCGAATTGCGGGAGGGGGGGTCGCGGGGGTGGGTGCCGTGAATCGCGGGAGTGGGGGTTGCGGGGGGGGGGGTGTGACGCGAATCGCCACAAGAAAAAATCAACACAGAAAGGTCAACACATGTAAATGTTGACATAAGTGTGGCACTTCATTGGTGTCCATGTCGACACATGAGAATGAATATGAAAACATTCAAAAAAATGAAAAAAAAAAACTTCAAAAACTCATGTCAACCTTTTTCATTGTCGACCATAGCCATGTCAGTGTTTTCCATGTGCAATTTTATTTCTGGAGCTGCCGCGAATCGCGGTGGGGTGCAGCGAATTGCGGGAGGGGGGGTCGCGGGGTGGGTGCCGCGAATCGCGGGAGGGGGGGTTACGGGGCGGGGGTTGCGGCGAATCATGGGAGGGGGGGTCGCGGGGGTGTGCCGTGAATCACGGGAGGGGGGGTCACGGGGTGGGGTGCCGAGAATCGCGGGGGAGGTGTGTGTGTGTGTGCCGTGAATCGCGGGAGTGGGGTGTGGGGGGGGGGGGTGGGGGGGTGTGACGCAAATCGCCACAAGAAAAAATCAACACAGAAAGATCAACACATGTAAATGTTGTCATAAGTGTGGCACTTCATTGGTGTCCATGTCGACACATGAGAATGAATATGAAAATATTCAAAAAATGAAAAAAAAAAACTTCAAAAACTCATGTCAACCTTTTTCATTGTCGACCATAGCCATGTCAGTGTTTTCCATGTGCAATTTAATTCTGGAGCTGCCGCAAATCACGGGGGGTGCCACGAATTGCGGGAGGGGGGGGGTCGCGGGGTTGGGTGCCGCGAATCGCGGGAGGGCGGGGTTCACAGGGGTTCCGGTGGGGGTTTGCCGCGAATTGCGGGAGGTGGGGGGTCACGGGGGGTGCCGCGAATAGCGGTAGGGGGGGTTGCGGGGGGGTGTGACGCGAATCGCCACAAGAAAAAATCATCACAGAAAGGTCAACACATGTAAATGTTGACATAAGTGTGCCACTTCATTGGTGTCCATGTTGACACATGACAATGAATATGAAAACATTCAAAAAATGAAATAAATCTTCAAAAACTCATGTCAACCTTTTTCATTGTCGACCATAGCCGTGCCAGTGTTTTGCATGTGCCATTTATTCCTGGGGCTGCCGCGAATCACGGGGGGTGCCACGATTTGCGGGAGGGGGGGGGTTGCGGGGGGTGGGTGCCGCGAATCGCGGGAGAGCGGGGTTCATGGGGGTTCCGGTGGGGAGTTGCCGCGAATTGCGGGAGGGGGGGGTCGCGGGGGGGTGCCGGGGTGCCGCGAATCGCCGGAGGGGGGGTTGCGGGGGGTGTGACGAATCGCCACAAGAAAAAAAATCAACACAGAAAGGTCAACACATGTAAATGTTGACATAAGTGTGGCACTTCATTGGTGTCCATGTCGACACATGAGAATGAATATGAAAATATTCAAAAAATGACAAAAAAACTTCAAAAACTCATGTCAACCTTTTTCATTGTCGACCATAGCCATGTCAGTGTTTTCCATGTGCAATTTATTTCTGGAGCTGCCGCGAATCGCGGTGGGGTGCAGCGAATTGCGGGAGGGGGGGTCGCGGGGGTGGGTGCCGCGAATCGCGGGAGGGGGGGTTACGGGGCGGGGGTTGCGGCGAATCATGGGAGGGGGGGTCGCGGGGGTGTGCCGTGAATCACGGGAGGGTGGGTCACGGGGTGGGGTGCCGAGAATCGTGGGGGAGGTGTGTGTGTGTGTGCCGTGAATCGCGGGAGTGGGGGTTGTGGGGGGGGGGGGTGGGGGGGTGTGACGCAAATCGCCACAAGAAAAAATCAACACAGAAAGATCAACACATGTAAATGTTGTCATAAGTGTGGCACTTCATTGGTGTCCATGTCGACACATGAGAATGAATATGAAAATATTCAAAAAATGAAAAAAAAAAACTTCAAAAACTCATGTCAACCTTTTTCATTGTCGACCATAGCCATGTCAGTGTTTTCCATGTGCAATTTAATTCTGGAGCTGCCGCAAATCACGGGGGGTGCCACGAATTGCGGGAGGGGGGGGTCGCGGGGTTGGGTGCCGGGAATCGCGGGAGA